>NC_084465.1:158523302-158888388 GCF_027409185.1 Cynocephalus volans
AATTATATTTCAAAACATACATAATTTTAGAAAATGTGATGAGTACTATGGCTATTTTTATTAAAAGTACTTATCTTTAGATTTATGTATTGATATATTTATGGATGAAATGACATAATGTTTGAGATTTTCTTCAACATAATCCACCAGAAGGGGAAAATGTGGGGGAAGGAAGGGTATAGATGACACACAATTGGGCATGAGTTAATAATTGTGGAAGTGGGTTGATGGGTATATGGGGGTTTATTATACTACTTGCTCTACTTTTGAATGTTTGAAATGTTTACAGTAAAAAGTTTAAAAAGTCATTTTTTACATAATAAGGGACACTTGATATGGGCTGAGTAACAGATGATATTAGAACGTTACTGTAACTTTTGTTTGGTGGGTAACAGCATGGTGGTTATGAAAAAAAATAAAGTCCACATCAGTTAGACCTGTATGCTAAAGTACTGGGTGAAATAATGTGATATCAGGTATTATTAAATATTCTGGTAAGGCTGTAGTGAATGGATTAATGATGGTGGTCATGAGCATGGTTTGGAGGGCTTTAAAAGGAGAGTGAATGAGGAGGTTACTGTCCCTCTCTGCTCCACTTTTTCTAGAATGTGATACCTCACTGTCACTGAAGTCACCATCAAATAAAGCCTTCACCAGATGTGTTCCCTGGACTTTGGACTTCCTAGCCTCTGAAACTAATCAGAGATTGGGAGAGCTGCCTGCCGCTTTTCTGCCACGAATAGAAGCAGCCTGAGGCCCGCGCCAGAAGCAGCTGTAGCAGAATCGGCGCAAAGGAACGGCTTGGAAAGGGTGTCTTTACCCTGCCGAGAACCGGTAATCTTCCCCCAACCCGTGCGCACGACCCGCTGGTGCGCCACGGCCAGCATTGCAGCCGCAGCTGCAGACTGGAAAGGGGAGGCCTGAGCCGGCGTGCGTCAACCCGGGCTGCGTCAACCCGGGCTGCAGCGGTGAACGCGGCTTCTGACCCACACCCCCACCCGCCGTCCCTGGAGCTGGAAGCGAATCAACCGGCAGCGGAGACAGGGAGACGTCCAGCAGGAGCGGCAGAAGCTCCACGGAGACCACACGCCCTGCAGGGCTGCCACTGCGTGATCCAACAGGTAGGCTTCACCGCAGCCACCCGGCTTCGTTCCCAGCCCAGCCCAGTGCACACAGAGCGGGGAGTCCTCCGACAGGGGAGGCGGGAACTCCACAGGGTCCACGCTGCTGCCCTGCAATCCAGCAGCAGGTAGGCTTCACCGCCCACCCGGCTCCATCCCAAGCCCGGCCTAGTGCGCACAGAACAGGGAGACATCCTGAAGGGGAAGGGGAAGCTCTGCAGAGACCACACGCTCTGCAGTACCTCGGAGCATCCTGGCAGCCCGGGCCAGAGCACAGGGAACAGGGAGTCACTGAGGTAGCCATACCAAATTGGCAACCACAGCAACATCTTAGTCAGTCAATAGTGTCAAACCTGTGGACTGTGAAACCCCCTGCCACAATGAATAAACATCAAAGAAAAGATACCAGAAATACAAAAAATCAAGAAAGTACACCACCAAAAGATAATAAATCTCAAGCTCTAGATCCTATAGAACAAGAAGCCCTTGAAATGACTGACAAGGAATTTCGAGTGAAAATTCTAAGGAAACTGAATGAGATACAAGAAAACTCAGCTAGACATCATGATGAAACGAGGAAAAGTATACAGGACCTGAAAGAGGAAATGTACAAGGAAATCAATGCCCTGGAAAAAAATGTAGCAGAACTTGCCGAACTGAAGAAGTTATTCAACGAAATAAAAAAACACAATGGAGAGTTTAACCAACAGGCTTGTGGAAGTTGAAGACAGAACCTCTGAACTTGAAGATGGGCTATTTGAAATAACACAAGCAGATAAAAAAAAAAAAGAAAAAAGAATCAAAGGCATTGAAGAAAATCTGAGAGAGATATCAGACAACCTTAAGCGCTCAAATATCCGAGTCATGGGTATTCCAGAAGGGGAGGAAAAAGGTGATTGCATTGAAAACATATTCAACAAAATAGTGGCAGAAAACTTCCCAGGTATAGGAAAAATCACAGATCTTCAGATCCAGGAAGCTCAACGATCTCCAAACGTATTCGACCCAAAAAGGTCTTCTCCAAGACATGTTATAGTCAAATTGGCAAAACTCAAAGACAAAGAGAGAATCTTAAAAGCTGCAAGAGAGAAACATCAAATCACCTATAAGGGAGCCCCAAACAGGCTAACATCAGACTTTTCATCACAAACCCTAAAAGCCAGAAAGGAATGGGATGATATATTCAAAATACTAAAAGACAGAGATTGTCAGCCAAGAATACTCTACCCTGCAAGGCTATCCTTCCAAAATGAAGGGCAAATAGTATATTTCTCAGACAAACAAAAACTGCGGGAGTTCATTACCACACGACCACCCTTACAAGAAATTCTCAAGGGAGTACTGGGTTTGGTTCCTGAAAAATAACTACCACTGCCATAAAAACCCAAGAAAAATCTAAACCCACTAGTATAATAAAAATGGCATTCATGAAGAGAAAACAAACAAACAAAAAGGCTATCTACTACCTAAGGAACCAACAAACACAGAAAACAAACAGTAAATCAGAAAGCAAGGAACAAAAGACACCTAAGACAACCAAACAACAATCAAAAAAATGCTAAGAATAAACCAACACTATTCAATAACAACTCTTAATGTAAAAGGCTTAAATTCCCCAATCAAAAGACACAGACTGGCTGACTGGATTAAAAAGGAGGACCCAACTATATGCCGCCTTCAAGAGACCCAACTCACCCATAAAGATTCACATAGACTAAGAATGAAAGGATGGAAAAGATTTACCATGCAAACAGAAAAGAAAAACGAGCTGGAGTAGCTATTCTTATATCTGATAAAATAAACTTTAAACTAAAAACCATAAAAAGAGATAATGAGGGCCACTACATAATGATAAAAGGACTGATCCATCAAGAACACATAACAATCATAAATATGTACGCACCCAATGTTGGAGCAGCCAGATTTATAAAACAAACTCTATTAGACCTAAAGATGGAAATAGACACTAATACCATAATAGGAGGGGACCTGAACACCCCACTGTCAATATTGAACAGATCATCTAGGCAAAGAATCAGCAGAGAAACACAAGATCTAAACAATACTCTAGACCAATTGGACTTGGCAGATATCTACAGAACATTCCATCCAACAACCTCAGAATATTCATTCTTCTCATCAGCACATGGATCATTCTCCAGGATAGATCACATATTAGGTCACAAATCAAGTCTCAACAAATTTTTAAAAATTGGAATTATCCCATGTATTTTCTCAGACCATAATGGATTAAAACTAGAAATTAACAACAAACGAAATTCTGGAAACTATACAAACACATGGAAATTAAACAGCATTCTACTTAATGACATATGGGTCCAAGAAGAAATCAAGCAGGAAATCAGAAAATCTCTTGAAACTAATGAAAATAATGATACATCATACCAAAACCTGTGGGATACTGCAAAAGCAGTATTAAGGGGGAAATTTATTGCATTAAATGCTCACCTCAGAAGAATGGAAAGATGGCAAGTGAACAACCTAACACTTCACCTTAAAGATCTAGAAAAACAAGAACAATCCAAACCTAAAGTTAGCAGACGGAAAGAAATCATTAAGATCAGAGCAGAACTGAATGAAATTGAAACCCAAAAAACAATACAAAAGATCAATGAATCAAAAAGTTGGTTTTTTGAAAAGATAAATGAAATTGACAAACCATTAGCGTGGCTGAAAAAAAAAAAAGAAGAGAGAAGATTCAAATAACAAAAATTAGAAATGAAAAAGGCAGTATTACAACTGATTCATATGAAATACAAGAAATCATTCGAGACTACTATAAACAACTATACGCCAACAAGTTTGAAAATCTGGAGGAAATAGATAAATTTCTGGACAGACACAAGCTCCCAAACCTGAGCCATGAAGATGTAGAAAATCTGAACAGACCAATAACAAAAAGGAGATTGAAGCTGTTATCAGAAAGCTCCCAACAAAGAAAAGCTCAGGACCAGATGCATTCACAGCAGAATTTTACAAAACATTCAAAGAGGAATTGACACCAATTCTTTACAAACGATTCCAAAAGATTGAAACAGACGCAAATCTCCCGAACTCTTTCTATGAAGCAAACATCATCCTGATTCCAAAACCAGGTAAAGATATAACCAAAAAAGAAAACTACAGGCCGATATCCTTGATGAATATAGATGCAAAAATCCTCACTAAAATACTAGCAAACAGAATACAGCAACACATACATAAAATTATTCACCACGATCAGGTGGGATTCATCCCAGGGATGCAAGGTTGGTTCAACATACGTAAATCAATAAATGTGATACACCATATTAATAAAATCAAACACAAGGACCATATGATCATCTCTATAGACGCTGAAATAGCATTTGATAAAATTCAGCACTCATTCATGACAAAGACCCTCTAAAAGTTAGGTATAGAGGGAAAGTATCTCAACATAATTAAAGCCATATATAACAAACCCACTGCCAATATCATCCTGAATGGGGAAAAGCTGAAAGCTTTTCCTTTAAGAACAGGAACTAGACAAGAATGCCCACTCTCACCACTCCTATTCAACATAGTGTTGGAAGTACTAGCCAGAGCAATCAGAGAAGAGAAGGAAATAAAGGGCATCCAGATTGGAAAAGACGAAGTCAAACTGTCCCTATTTGCAGATGACATGATCCTATACATCGAACAGCCTAAAGCCTCTACAAAAAAACTCTTGGAGGTGATAAACGACTTCAGTAAAGTAGCAGGATACAAAATCAACACACACAAATCCGTAGCATTTCTATTCTCCAATAGTGAACATGCAGAAAGAGAAATCAAGAAAGCCTGCCCATTTACAATAGCCACCAAAAAAATAAAATACTTAGGAATTGAGTTAACCAAGGAGGTGAAAAATCTCTATCATGAGAACTACAAACCACTGCTGAGAGAAATTAGAGAGGATACAAGAAGATGGAAAGATATCCCATGCTCTTGGATTGGAAGAATCAACATAGTGAAAATGTCCATACTACTCAAAGTGATATATAGATTCAATGCAATCCCCATCAAAATTCCAAAGACATTTTTCTCAGAAATGGAAAGAACTATCCAGACATTTATATGGAATAACAAAAGAACGCGCATAGCCAAAGCAATGCTGAGCAAAAAAAATAAAGCCGGAGGCATAACACTACCTGGCTTTAAACTATGCTACAAAGCTATAATAACCAAAACAGTATGGTACTGGCATAAAAACAGACACACTGATCAATGGAATAGAATAGAGAATCCAGAAATCAACCCACACACCTACAGTCAACTGATCTTGACAAAGGCACCAAGCCTATACACTGGGGAAGAGACTGCCTTTTCAGCAAATGGTGCTGGGAGAACTGGATATCAATATGCAGGAGAATGAAACTAGACCCATACCTTTCACCATACACTAAAGTCAACTCAAAATGGATTAAAGAATTAAATATACACCCTGAAATAATAAAACTTCTTAAAGAAAACATAGGAGAAACACTTCAGGAAATAGGACTGGACAAAGACTTCATGAATACGACCCCAAAAGCACGGGCAACCAAAGGAAAAATAAACAAATGGGATTATATCAAACTAAAGAGCTTCTGCACAGCAAAAGAAACAATTAACAGAGTTAGAAGACTACCAACATAGTGGGAGAAAATATCTGCAAAATATACATCCGACAAGGGATTAATATCCAGAATATACAAGGAACTCAAACAACTTTACAAGAAAAAAACAAGCAACCCAATTAAAAAATGGGCAAAAGAGCTAAGTAGGCATTTCTCTAAGGAAGATATACGAATGGCCAACAGACATATGAAAAAATGCTCAACATCACTCAGCATTCGGGAAATGCAAATCAAAACTACACTGAGATACCATCTCACCCCAGTTAGGATGGCTAAAATCCAAAAGACTCTGAACGATAAATGCTGGCGAGGTTGCGGAGACAAAGGAACTCTCATACATTGTTGGTGGGACTGCAAAATGGTGCAGTCTCTATGGGAAATGGTATGGAGGTTCCTCAAACAATTGCAGATAGATCTGCCATATGACCCAGCTATCCCACTGCTGGGAATATACCCAGAGGAATGGAAATAATCAAGTCGAAGGTATACTTGTTCCCCAATGTTCATCGCAGCACTCTTTACAGTAGCCAAGAGTTGGAACCAGTCCAAATGTCCATCATCGGATGAGTGGATACGGAAAATGTGGCATATCTACACAATGGAATACTACTCAGCTATAAAAACGAATGAAATACTGCCATTTGCAACAACATGGATGGACCTTGAGAGAATTATAATAAGTGAAACAAGTCAGGCACAGAAAGAGAAATACCACATGTTCTCACTTATTGGTGGGAGCTAAAAATAAATAAATAAATTCACACACACACAAAACCCGGGGGCGGGGGGGAAGAAGACATAATAACTACAATTCCTTGAAGTTGGTACGACAAGCAAACAGAAAGGACATTGTTGGAGGGAGGGGGGGAGGGAGGAGGGAGGGAGGTTTCGGTAATGGGCCACAATAATCAACCACATTGTATATAGACAAAATAAAATTTAAAAAAGGAAAAAAAAAAGAATTAGAGATTGAATTCATAGACAGAGAATGGATCAGATTGTCCTTACTAAAATACTTGAGTGAAAAAAAAAAGAAATTCTTCTTCTTCAAAAAAATACTCGAGTGCACTGCTGCTGGCAAAACTGACCTGTTTTTCTTAAGCTCCAACATGGCAGACTTAATTAGGCCCATACCTTGCTCCTTGAATAAGACGTTTGTTTCTCTCAAGTAATGAAATTGATAGTAGGGCCGAGGCTGTGGCGCACTCGGGAGGGTGCGGCGCTGGGAGCGGTCCCAGCGGCCGCGGGTTCGGATCCTATATAGGAATGGCCGGTGCACTCACTCTCTGAGTGCCGGTCACGAAAAAGAAAAAAAAAAAAAAAAGAAATTGATAGTAATAGTTGCTACCATTCATTTAACAGTTAACAGTGTTGGAAACTTTACCAAGTATTTTCATGTATGGCAGTGAATTGAATGATCCCCCAAAGTCATTACAACTTCATCCCCACTGTAACTGTTGAGGGTGGGAAATCCTATCATGGTAGTTGAAAGGTGAGGTCTTGAAGAGGTGATTAAATTCTGATGACCATGCCCTAATGAATGGATTAATAATGAATCTCATGGGCATGGTTCTGAGAGCTTCAAAAGGAGGGCACGTGAGAGTCTCTCTCTCTCTGCTTTCCATTTTCTGCCATGTGAGACCCCTGCATTGCTGTAAAGCCACGACCGAAGAACACCCTCACCAGATGTGTTCTCTGTATTTCGGACTTCTCAGCCTCTGAAACTGTAAGCAATAAATTTTGTTTTCATATAAAAAATAAATAAATAAATAAATAAATATTCTGGTAAAAACAAAGTAAGTGGAAACGAATAGATAAAACAACACTGGCAAAATGTTGGTAACTGTTGAGACTAGTGGTGAGGGCATAATGGGGTTCATTACATCATTCTATTTTTGTGTATTTTTAAGGAAAATTTCTAGAATAAAAAAAATTTTTTTAAATCTCTCGTTGCAAGGAGTAGTCTCAGGATATAATTACATCATCCACTATTGGCAAATGGATTGTGCTTTGTTTTAGCAAGTCCAGCTCTGAGAAAATTCCTGCTTCTGGGATGCCTCCTTTTCCCCCACAGGCACTGTCACTCCTCCCGTGTCAGATGCTACCTCCAGGACTAGCACTCCTTAACTGGCACATTCACACTGGGCCTCGCCTCTGTGTATCTTAGAATTTCAATCTTCCCACGTTCCCCAAAGCTGGGTCAACATCTAAAGACTTCCGGCACTACTGGGCAGAGCAGGGCTGGAGTCTGAAAAAGGGACCTGACGGCTCAACTAAGTGGTCTGACCTCAGGGTTCTGTGGAAATATAGAGGGACTATGCACAGACAGTGCCACAGTGTGAGAGCCAGTCAGCTGTCCTCCTAAGAGTGCTCAGAGACATGATGCAGTCACTGCATGCAACAGTGAGAACAGATGGCACAGGGAAAAGATCATGAGGTACAGAGCAAAATGAGTGTAGATTTGAATCCCAGATCTTCACCTTCTAGCTGTGAAAATCAGGAGAAGCACCTAGTCTCAGTTTTCTCATCTTTACATTTTTTGGATAAACAAACCTATTTCATAATACTTGAAAAGGACCAGCCCATGCATAGCACATAAGCACTCACCAAACATTAGCTATTGCTAATATTACAAAATCAGCAATCCACAAAGAATGTGATTACTACAGCAGACATTATCTGACTTCACAGGCTCTTCAAGTTACCACCAACCCTGGCTGTTAACTTCTTACTCCCACACATCAATCTGCTCCAAGTGTCCATCTCCACACAGTGAACCACTTCCAAAAGTCATTACTCAGGCTTTGGAATCAATAATCCCCGTGTTCTGCTGCCCATTGGCCCTAAAACACTCATCCTACAGCCCCGGATCACAGAGCCCCCAACGCCTCTACCCTGATGGTCCCGGCTCTCTATCGATCAATCCTATGTCCCCAATACTAGCTTCCACGCCTGTATTACTAGCCACTGTGCATTTCCATCAGCCATCCCAAAAGCCCCAGTCCCACGCACACCTGCACCAGACACTCCTCTCACCACAACACGAGGAGGCCTCTACCACTGGCCTTTCCCACAGACTGCTCCAGATGCACTACAGGAACTGAACTGATGAACTAATCTGGGGAAATTCTTGAGTGTCAAGTATAAATTTAAAATCAAAAACACTTCTAAATCTAAGCACATGTGAAAGAACAGATTATTTACAGAGAAAGAATGAAGGAAACCAAAAGACTCTTCATCCACAGTAATGAAAGCTAAATGATATCAGAAACAGCATGTAAAAGACCACTCCTCTGTTAGGGCCTGAGAGAGAGACATTTTCAGAAATGAAAGCTCTACTGAAAACACCCTTTCCGCTCTTATGGAATGACAGAAGAGGGAGGAAGGACAAGAGAAAACCAAGAACTCTCAAGTCAAGAGATATATAATTATAAAGAACAACAACATGATGATGTGATAAGGTGGCCGTTAAAGAGGAAATTAATAACATGACAAAATATGCCTAGTTATTTTAGGAAAAAACAGGGGTGTAGAATGAATATGATGAACAGAAATTTCATTAATCCAATGAAGTATGAAAAGGAAAAGCAAACAATAATAGAATTAAAATAAACAGTAAACATAAAATGGAAGGCATAAAATCAGGTAAGTACATTACTACATTAAACTTAAGAGATAAAATTCTCCAATCACCAGACAGATACTATAGGTTGGATTTGAAAAAAACAAAAGATATCTATTGTTTACAAGTACTCATCTAAAACAAAGACAAATATGAATATAAAATAAAGCCCTAGACAGAAATACACCATCCAAATGCAATAAAAGTGAAAGCAGGGGTGGCGATGTAATATCAAAGAGGAATTCAAGGTTAAAAGTGTTTTTTGTTGAAAATGAGGATCCTATAATAATAGTATCCAAACTACAAAATGCATTAACCATTAGGTGTATGTATGCCCCTCTCCCAGACACACACACACAGAACTACCAAAAAAGTAAACAGAACTACAAAGTAAACTGTTTAAAAAGTGTGAGATTTTTATTGCATCTCTTCCAGATTAGATGAATCAAGTAGACCAAAATCAGGAAAGATAAAGAAGACTTGAAAATTACAAACAAGCTAGATTTAATGCACGTAAACAGAACTTTGTATCATACAAACAAAACATATTCTTTCTCTTGTATCTATTGAACAAAGTTCATTGTGTACATTGGCTTCAAAGAAAATCTTCATAAACATTTAATTGTTAAGACTAAACAGTCTACATTTTCTGATAATACAATACAATTAAAAATTAAAACATATCTTAATAATTCGCGCATGAAGAGACTTTCCTAAATAACTCAGGATCAAAATGAAACATCAAATTGAATTTATATATCACACAAAGATGTAGTTAAAGAAACTTTACAACCCTAAATGTATCCAGCACAAAACTTAAGAAGATAACGGAAAGAACAACAAATTACATCAAAAGGGGGGGGGTGGGAAAAGTAACTAAAAATAATAAGAAAAAATATAAAAGGAGTAGGGAGTATAAACCAAACCAAGAGCCAGTATTTCAAAATGTCCAATAAAATAGATAAACCTTTTAGATGACTGATGTAAAAAAAGAGAGAGAATGAAAGAATGATATATAAATAACAGGAATGACAAAAGAGCTCCTAACCTGGATATGCAAGAGAACAAAATAAGGTAAATGGAAACTTACATGCAACTCCATGGCAATAAAATATTTTTTAAATCCCTAGCGAAATATACCATGATAATTAATCAGAAACAGAAATGCAAACAGACCACAGCATGAAAGACAGAAGAAATCAATCAAGATCTGCATCGTTCACACCCTCACTTATGTTCCCCCACGGGCCGCCCTCACTCCGCCCGCAGACCCACCATCAACGACCCCACGGGCCGCCCTCACTGCACCCACAGACCCACCATCAACGACCCCACGGGCCGCCCTCACTCCGCCCACAGACCCATCATCAACGACCCCACGGGCCGCCCTCACTGCACCCGCAGACCCACCATCAACGACCCCACGGCCGCCCTCACTGCACCCGCAGACCCACCATCAACGACCCCACGGGCCGCCCTCACTCCGCCCACAGACCCACCGTCAACGACCCCACGGGCCGCCCTCACTGCACCCGCAGACCCACCGTCAACGACCCCACGGGCCGCCCTCACTCCGCCCACAGACCCACCGTCAACGACCCCACGGGCCGCCCTCACTCCGCCCACAGACCCACCGTCAACGACCCCACGGGCCGCCCTCACTGCACCCGCAGACCCACCATCAACGACCCCACGGGCCGCCCTCACTCCGCCCGCAGACCCACCGTCAACGACCCCACGGGCCGCCCTCACTGCACCCGCAGACCCACCATCAACGACCCCACGGGCCGCCCTCACTGCACCCGCAGACCCACCATCAACGACCCCACGGGCCGCCCTCACTGCACCCGCAGACCCACCATCAAAGACCCCACGGGCCGCCCTCACTGCACCCGCAGACTCACCGTCAACGACCCCACGGGCCGCCCTCACTGCACCCACAGACCCAGCATCAACGACCCCACGGGCCGCCCTCACTGCACCCACAGACCCACCATCAAAGACCCCACGGGCCGCCCTCACTGCACCCGCAGACCCACCATCAAAGACCACGCCAACCCCAATTTTTCCATCCACTGCCCGCCCCATCACTGCTCCGATGGCTCGTCACGGACGTCAGAGACCCTTCTTCGCTCCGCTCACAGATGCTCCCATCCCTGCACTCACCTGCCCCTCACCCACGCTCTCAGGACAGTGGTCATCTGCCTCGGGCGATGACTAGAGTCCAACAACTGAAACAAGACCCACTTCCCTTTTCTCAGTCCCGCCCCGTCCCAGCGGGATTCCGTACGGCGCCTCCTGGCTGTGCGCATGCTCAACAGAGGCTTCGTGGCCGAAAGTTGCCAGTAGTCGACATGGCGCTCTGCCAGACCCGCTCCTGTTTCTGTAGCTAGGGCTTGGCGCCAAAATGGCGACGCCCATGCAGACACTGTGGCCTGCGGGCGGCCATATTGCAGAGATGTAGAGACCGTGGGGCTGAGAGCTGTCAGACAGAAAGGAAGCAAACGGAGTTCTGTCCCTCTCGACAAAGCCGAGATGCAACCAGAGCCTGTCAGACCAGGTCACCCACAGTCTTTTCCTCGTCCCTCTGTGGACTCAACACTATCAACCAATCGGAGCCAATTAACATTTACAGAATAATCCACCCCAAAACAGCAGAACACACATTCTATTCAAGCATCCATTTAGCATTTATCAAGACATGCCATAACCTGCACCATAAAATAAATCAACAAATTTAAAACAGTTAAATCTGGGATTGCAGTAAGTGCCTGTGAGCTGGGGCAACAGTGTGGATATTTAATAACTACTTGTTTTTTAAATAATGAACACTTGGCTTTTCTATGCACATAATAGTGTAAAAGTTTGATATTTAGGTGTCCGACAAACAAATGCTTGCTATTAAGTTACAGACTGGGGAAACAGCCCAGTATTTGGGATTAAAACTGTCAAAACTGCATGGGTTTGAATCATCACTCTGTCTTGTCCAATGGAAATTTAACAGAAACTTTCAAGCGTCTGGTTTGGGAGTTTAGAAAGGTTTGGTTTTGGATATGTACATAGTTGATTGCTGAATTTGGTCAGGTTTCTCCTGACCAGCTGTTCCTAAATTCTTAGGACACATCCTAGTAAATTACAGTTTGTGAATTAATTGTCATGTGTAATTGTTGCATATTGGATATACCAAATTTGACAATTTAAAAAATATTTCCGTTTAGAGTAACTGTTTGGAGGCCAGAACATGAGAAAATGTAATTGTGTAATGCTCTGAAATGTAAAAAATAAAATAAAGCTATAAGTAAAATTAACTGAATAAAAAAAATTAAAACAAGTGAAATCATAGACTGTGTTCTCTGAACACAATAGAATCAAACTGGAAATCAATAACACCAAGATAACAGGAAAATCTCTAAATACTTGGGAACACAATGCTAAATAATCCATGGTTCAAAGAGGAAGTCTCAAATTTTTAAAACACATTAAGATGAACTAAAATGAAAACAAAATATATCAAAACTTGTGGGATGAACTAAAACAATGGCGAGAGGAAAATTTATACCACTAACAGTTTACATTAAAAAAGAAGAAATTCTCAAATCAATAGCCAAGCCCCCACTTCAATAAACTAGAAAAGAGCAAAATAAACCCAAAGCAAGCAAAAGAAAGGAAATAATAAGGATAAAAGCAGAAATCAATGAAATCAGAAAAGAAAAATAATAGAGAAAAATCAATTAAACAAAACCTGGTTCTACAGAAAGATCAATAAAATTGACAAGCCTATAGAGGAGACAGAAATTACCAATATCAAGAATGAAACAGGAGATACCTCTTTAGACACTGAAGACATCAAAAGAGTAAGAAAAGAATACTACGACTCTATGACAACTTAGATAAAAATGCATCAATTCCTCAAAGAAGTATAAATGAGAACTCTTAAAACATTAAAGTCATTATTTAAAACACCTGAAAAAGAAATCTTCAGGCCCAATTGGCTTCATGGGAGAATTCTAATACATATTTAAGGATTAACACAAATTCTGCACAATCCTTCTAGAATAAAGGACAGAAAGGAACACATTTCAACTGATGTTATGAGGCCATTATTTCTCTGATACCAAATCAAAGACGGAAGAGGAGGGGGAGAGGGAGAAGGGGAAGGAAAAAGAGGAGGAGATTAATATTCCTTGTGAATATAGATGAAAAAAGTCCTCAACAAAATATTAGCAAAAATGGGGCTGGTCAGTTAGCTCGGCTGGTTGTAACACCAAGGTCAAGGGTTTGGTTCCCTATACCAGCCAGCTGCCAAAAAAAAAAAAAAAAAAAGTCAGCAAAAAGAATTTAACAATATATAAAAATAATTACAAACCATGAACAAGTGACATTTATTCTGGAAATAAAAGGCTGTTTGAATATTCAAAAATAAATCAGTGTAATCCACCATATTAACAAGCTAACGATGAACATATTCACATGATCATATCAATTGATGTAGAAAAAGCATATGACAAAATTCAACACTGTTTATGTTGTTTTTTTAAAAAACTGTTCGATCTAAGATGAAGGATACGTTTAAAAAATCAAAATATAAAAATAAAAAACTGTTAGGAATTAGGAATAGAGGCAAACTTCCTAAATTAGGAAAAAAACTACAGCTAACATCAAACTAAATAATGAAATACTGAGTGTTTTTCTCCCTAAATTTGGGAACAAGAAAAATATGTCTGCTTTCAGCACTCCTGTTCTAGGCAGTTCTGGAAGACCCAGTCAGCCGACAACGATTCCCTCCTTGATCAGACTCTTGGCAGGCTCCTCTGAACTGGATAGGGGGGTATTATGTGAATGGACATCCTGCTCATCATAACCCCATTCAGCATGGGCTGTATACGTAGGGTATTAGTCACTTCCTCTGGGGTATTCCACGTTGTATTTTAAGGAAGTGCAGGACAATTCATCATATCAGGATAAACACAATTTACGATAACCTTCATCCAGTCTACTAGAATAGTCATCCCCTGAGGAGCAGGCTTCTGTGTGCTGGAGTCTTGTAAACCCATCTGTGATTGTTCACTTATAAGATGTGGATCTTGCATCAAAGTAAACATGCTCTTCTATTCTGCAGTATTTTCAAACCAAGGGGACTGCTCCTAAGTTTGCCACACTCGCAATCATTTTAGTAAAGGTCATTCCAGAAGGTGGTGATATCAATCCACAAAATGGAACAACTCTTTCAAACAATGTCCCCCAGTTTTCGTAATTCTCTGTTTTTGTCCCTACCCTACCCTTAATATGTGAACTGCTGTCTTGGTGACCAGAGGTCATGGAGGCAGCACGTTATCCCACAACAACTTTTCCTTTTGGTAATGGCTGTGAGATTGCTGGCCATAGCCTGGACTAGCCGAAATCTGAGTTTAGCACAGCACTGGATTTGTCTCAACTCTATCCTTTGCTTTTATTTTAGCTATCATAGCTCACAATAACCAGGCATTGCACATTCAGCCTGTCTCTCATTAGTTTGCATTTTTTTACATATCCAGTGAGCCAACTCCTTGGGAGATGAATAGACCATTTCTAAATGCCATTGGTAACTTTTACGTCCAGGAATGGACCAGAGCTCAGCTTCTGTTTCATACAATGGTTGACTTGATAGCCATCTAGGCATCAAATGTTTGTCATCCCTTGTCCTCTCGTCCGTCCTTTTCCTGAACAGTGTTTTTGCCATATTTTAGTAAATCTGGTTTCTCTATTCTGTCCTATTGATTTATTTGTTTATCTTTATGCCGATTCCATAGTCTAAAATTGTAGATTTATAAGTCTTGAAATTAGATTGTGTAAATCCTTATACTTTGTATTTCTCTTTGTAAGGTGTTTTGGCTTTTCTAAATCTTTTGTATTTCCAGATAAAATTTTTAATTAGCTGGTTAATTTCTATGAGGGAAAGCCTTTCCAGATTTTGACTAAGAATACATTGAATATATATTTATATTTATATATATAAATTTGGAAGAATTGTCAGCTTAACAATACTGATTCTTTATCCATGAGCAATGTTATGGACTGAATTGTTTCCCAAAATTCATATGTTGAAGCCCTAACCCCCAGTGTAACTAACTGTATTTGGAGATAGGGCCTTTTAAGTGGTAATTAAAATTAAATGAGATCATAAGGTGAGGCCCTAATCCAATAGGAGTGTTCTTATAAGAGGAGGAAGAGACACCAGGAGTGAGTGCACAGGTGAGGATACACTGATCATGCCAAGGAAAGAGGCCTCAGGAAGAACCAAACTTGCTGACACCTTGATCTTAGACTTCTAGCTTCTAGAAATGCAAGAAAATAAATTTCTGTTGTTTAAGCCACCCAGTCTCTGGTATTTTGTTATGGCAGCCCTAGGTGACCAATACAAACATGATTTCTCTCTTCTATTTATACAGATTTTCTTTATTATCTCTAAGAAGTGTTTGTAACTTTCAGTGTACAGGTCCTACACACCTTTGGTCAAACTTATCCCTGAGTATTATACATTTTTGGATACTATTATATACAGATTTCTAATATCAATTTCTTCCACTTATTAAAAATTAACTTTTTATTTTATTTATTTATTTATTTATTTATTTATTTTTTGTCGTTTTTTCGTGACCGGCACTCAGCCAGTGAGTGCACCGGTCAGTCCTATATAGGATCCGAACCCGCGGCGGGAGCGTCGCCGCGCTGCCAGCACTGCACTCTACCAAGTGCGCCACGGGCTCGGCCCTTAACTTTTTATTTTAAAATAGCTTCAGATTTATAGAAAAGATGCAAAGATAATAGAGTTTTAATATATTCCACACCCAGTTTACCACATTTCTAACATCTTGTATTATTACAGTACATTTTTCACAACTAATGAGCTGACATTGATGTAATACTGTTAACTAAACTCTACTCATTATCTCAATTTCATGTGTTTCCCCCTGGTATCGTTTTTCTGTTCCTGGATCACATCCAGGATGCCACATTATATTCGGTCTTTATGTTTCCTTGCTTCCTCTGGTCAGTGACAGTTTCTGAGACATTCCTGGTTTTTGATGACATTGACAATTTTGAAGAGTCAGGTATTTTGTAGAATGTCTCCCAGTTTTGGGTTGTCTGATATTTTTCTCATGGTTAGACTGGAGTTATAGGTTCTTGGAAGGGCAATACAGGTGAAGTACCATTTTCATTAGATTATATCAAGGGTACATGCTACCAACATGACTTATGACTGACGATGTTAACCTTTATCACCTGTCCAAGGTAGTCTTTGCTAGCATTCTCAACTGTAATGTTATTTCCCCCTTTCCACACTCTATTCTTCAAAAGCAAATCACTAAGTAGAGCCCACTCTCAAGAGGTGGAGAGTTAAGGTCCACCATTTTAAGGTGGTGTATATACTTAAATTATAATTTAGTACAGATTAATCTCTTCTCTCTCATTTATTTATTCAGTCATTTGTTTATATCAGTGTGGACAGATGGAAATTAATTTTATACTTTGGGTTAAAATCCAATACTAAATTACTTTGTTGTCCAAATTGTTCCAGCTTTGGCTTATGGGAGCTCTTTCAGGTTGGCTTATATGCCTTTGATAAGCTCCCAAGTATTTTTGAAAAAAATTTTAACTGTGTGATAAGGAACAAATAACATAAAATTTGCCTTCTTAACTATTTTTAAGTGTACAGTCCAGTAGTATTAACTATGTCCACATTGTTGGGCAAAAGATCTCTAGAACTTTTCATGTTGCAAAACTGAAATTCTGTTCCCATTGAACAGCTGCTCATTTCCTCATCCATGCAGCCCCTGGTAACCACCATTGTACTTACTATTTCTATGAGTTTGTCTACTATAGTTATCTGATGTAAGTGGAATCATACTGTATGTGTCTTTTTGTGACTGGCTTATTTCTCTCAGCATAATGTCCTCAAGGTTCATCCGTGTTGCAGCACGTGACAAGATTTCCTTCCTTTTAAGACTGAGTAATATTCCACAGTATGTATACACCACATTTTCTTCATCCATTCATCTGGGAACACACATTTGGGGGCTTCCACCTCTTGGCTATTGTGAATAATATCTGCAGTGAACATGGGTGTGCAGATATTTCTTCAAGATCCTGATTTCAATTCTTTTGAATATATACCCAGAACTGGGATTGCTGGATCATAATGTAATTCTATTTTTAATTTTCTTGAGGAACAATCATACTACTTTCCATAATAGGGGCACCATTTTACATTCCCACCAACAGTGCATAAGGGTTTGAATTCTCCAAATCCTCACCAACACTTTGTATTGTTTTTTCTTTCAATTAAAAAAATAATGGGGGTTGGCCCCATGGCTCACTCGGGAGAGTGCAGTGTTGATAGCGCCGAGGCCGTGGGTTTGGATCCTACGTAGGGATGGCTGGTGCACTCACTGGCTGAGCATGATGCGGACGACACTGAGCTGAGGGTTGCAATCCCCTTGCCGGTCAAAAAATAAATAAATAAAAATAATAATGGCCATCCTAATGAGTGTTAAGAGATATCTCACTGTGCTTTTCATCTGCATTCTACTACGATTAGTGATGTTGAGCATCTTTTCATATGTTAATTGATAATATGTATATTTCTTTGGAAATTTCTGTTCAAGTCCTTTGCCAATTTTTAAATTGGATAATTTGTTTTCTTGTTGTGGAGTTGTAGAAGTTCTTTATATATAATGAATATTAACCCCTTAATATATTATTTATAAATATTTTCTCCCATTATGTAGGTTGCTTTTGTACTCTTGATTATTTCCTTTGATGCACAGAATTTGTTAATTCTGATGTACCATTTGTCTACCTTTGCTTTAGTTGCCTGTGCTTTTAGTGTCATGTTCAAGAAATCATTGCCAAATCCATTGTCATAAAGCTTTTTCCCTATGTTTTCTTCAAGGAGTTTTATAGTTTTAGATCTCACATTTAAGTCTTTAATCCATTTTGAGTTAATTTTTGTGTATGGTGAAAGATAAGAATCCAAATTTATTCTTTTGCATATGAATATTCAGTTTTCTGAACACCATTTGTAGAAAAGACTGTCCTTTTTGCATTGTGTGGCCTTGGCACCTTAATCAAAGATCATTCATCTGTGTATACAATCATTTATTTCTGGGCTATTCTGTTGCATTGGTATATTTATCTGTCTTTATGCCAATACCACACTGCTTGATTACTATAGTTTTGTAACATGAAATCAGGAAGTGTGAGTCCTCCAGCTTTGTTCTTCTTTTTCAAGATTGTTTTGGCTATTGGGGGTCCCTTGACATTTCATATGAATTTGAGGATTGGTTTTTTTACTTCTGCAAAAAAAGCCATTGGCATTTTGATAGGGATTGCATTGAATCTGTAGATTGCTTTGGGTAGTATGGACATTTTAATGATATCAAGTCTTCTTAACCACAAACACAGGATGTTTTTCCACTTATTTGTGGCTTATTTGATATCTTTCAGCAATGTTTTGTAGTTTTCAGTGTAACAAGTCTTTAGTCTCCTTGGTTAAGTTTATTCTTAAGTTTTTAAAATTCTTTTTAATAAATGGATGTTTTAAAAATTTTCTTTTTGGATTGTTTATTGTTAGTGTATAGAGATACAACTGACTTTCATATGTTGATTTTGTATCCTGCAACTTCCCTGAATTTAGTAATTAACATTTTCTTTTTGTTTTTGGTGTGTGGAATCTTTAGGGTTTTCCACATATAAGATTATCTTATCTATGAACAAAGATAATTTTATTTCTTCCTTTCCAATTTGGATGTCTTTTTTCTCTTTTTTTTTTTTTTTGTCTAATTGCTCTGACTAGAACATCCAGTACTATGTTGGATAGAATTAGTGAAAGTGGGCTTCTTTGTCTTGCTCCTCCTGATCTTAGAGGAAAAGGTTTTAGTTTTTCTTTGTCAAATATGATGTTAGTTGTGGGCTTTTCATGTATCGTCTTTATTACTTTGGGTTAGCTTCCTTGTATTCCTATTATGAAAAGATGTTGAATTTTGTCAAATGCTTTTCTTCAGCTATTGATATGATCATGTGGTTTTTCTCCCCTTCATTTTGTAAATGTGGTATATGGCATGATTGATTTTCCTGTCTTGGAACATCCTTGCTTCCCAGGAATAAACCCCACTTGGTCATGGCATATGAGGGTACTTTGAAAGGTTCATGAAAAAAATGGAATTAAAAGATAATACAAATCTTTCCTTAAACATTTTTTTTTTTTTTTTTCTTAAAAGATGACCGGTAAGGGGATCTTAACCCTTGACTTGGTGTTGTCAGCACCACACTCAGCCAGTGAGCGAACCGGCCATCCCTATATGGGATCTGAACCCGCAGCCTCGGCGCTCCCAGCGCCACACTATCCCGAGTGAGCCACGGGCTCGGCCCTTTCCTTAAACATTTTGAAGACACTTCATATAATCCTTTTAACGTGCTGCTGAATTTGTTTTTCTTCTATTTTGAGAATTTTTTTTTTTTTTTTTTTGTCCTTTTTTGTGACTGCGCTCAGCCAGTGAGCGAACCGGCCACCCCTATATAGGATCCGAACCTGCAGAGAGAGCGCTGCTGCGCTCCCAGCGCTGCACTCTCCCGAGTGAGCCACAGGGTCGGCCCAATTTTGAGAATTTTTGCATCAATATTCATCACAGATACTGGTCTGTAATTTTCCTATAAAGTCTTGGTGGCTTTGGTATCAGGTGAAAGTCCCCTAAACTCTGTTCTCTTTTTCTCTTTTGCTCCTCTGTCCCAATAATTTTCAAATGACATGTCTTCAAGATTCTTCTGTCTGACCAAGTCTGTTGTTGAATACCTCTAATACATTTTTTCAATGGAGTTATTGTATGCTTCATCTCCAGAATGTTTGGTTTTTTAATAGTTTCTCTTTGTTGATATCCTGCTTGTTCATGCATGCATCCTTTTCCTGATTTCATTTGTCTATTTGTGTTCTTCAGCTCATTGAGCATCTTTAAGATGGATATTTTGAATTGTTTGTCATGTTTAGATTCATAGATCTCCATTTCTTTGGGGTTGGTTTCTAAACATTTATTTTGTTCCTTTGATTGGGACATCTTTCCCTGCTTTATTGCTATGTCTTGTGATCATTTGTTGAGATATGGGTATTTGAAAAAAGAGCCACCTCTCCCAGCCTTTACAGACTGGCTTTGTAAAAGGGAACACTTATACCTATTGGCCCAGCTAGAGATTCTGGGGGCCTCTCAAACCTGTTCTGGGGATGTGTCCTCTCTGGACTCCTGTGTGCAATTTCCCAGATAAAGAGATTTGCCCTTTTCTTTTTAAGAAACTTGCAATTTCTTGCTCTCCCCAGTATCTGTCTCTGTATGTTACTACAGTCTGTCTGGTGCTGTAACAAGACTGCAGCTCTCATATTTGTTCTCAGCAGCCCCCAGGCATTCAAAGTATGACACTGTTCCTGTGAGTGTTCTGAGTCAGGCAAACAGAAATCAGTCCCTTGGGCAGCCTCACTACAAGCCAGAACATAGGACATACACTCCACTGTACTCTTTCTCTCTTGAGAGAAGTTGCAAGTTGGGAGTTTTCTCCAGATTGTGCTGCGGGTACTAGGAAGAGCTATGGTAGGCAAATGCAACAGACCTTCTTACCAGCTTCAAATCAGCTCTTCTTGGTCTTGTGCTCACCAGGGGTGTTGCAACTTCTTAACTGATTTCTGGAGTTTTCACAAAGGGAATTTGATCCATATATTAAGTCAGCATCTCTATGGGAGAGTGAGGGCCTGGCTCTTCCTATTATGCCATCTTACTGATGTCACTTTCCACACACCACTGTTTTTTGAGCACTTCTGTACTTTCTGGCCCTACAAGATGCTCCAGGCTCATCTTGCATATTTCCAGCTCCATCTGTACAATCAGTCATTTTCCCAGGGAACCCTTGTTCCTTCCACTGGATGATGGTATTAGAAACTAAGACTGGGGTGGGCTTACTGCAGTGTGGTGAAGTACATTTCCAATAGCCCCCTGAGTGTACATGGGAGACACATTTTTTGACACCTAATTCATGTCTGAAAATGTCTTTATTTTACATTTATACTTGTTTGATAATATGCTTGGGTAGAATTTTAGCTCATAAGCTTTTCCCTAACAGTTGGGAAGATTATCTTCTTGCTTTGTGCTGCTGTTGAGAAATTAAATCCTTACTAATTGCTATCTCTTGTATATAATCTGTTTTTCTTTCTTTCTAGAAACTTGTTTTCTCTTTTTATGTTCTGAAATTTCAGGTATGTGCCTTTGAGTCTCTTTTCATGCAGTGTGCTAGGTAGCTGGATACCTTCCAATTTGGTTACCTGTATCTTTTAGTTCTGTAAAATTTGTTTACGTTATTTATAATTTCCTGACCTTACTTTTCTCTATTGTTTCTGGAACCTCTACAACTCTAATTTACATATCTGTTTTCTCCCACCTTACATGTTTATCTTTAATCCCTGTAGCATTTGGAAAGTTTCAACGTTATTTCCCAATGATTCTATTGTCTTCTCTTCTGCTATTGTTTTAAATTAACAGGCACATTTTTTTCTCCTCTGAGATTTACATGCTTTATAGCAGTCTGTTCTTATTTTACAGATGCAATATCTTACCTTACATCTCTAAGGACACTAATAGAGTTGGTGGGGGGAGTTTTCTTCTAACTGCATCATTTGATTCCTCTAAGTTGCTTTTGTTTTCTTTTGGTTTGTTTTGGATTCATTCTTCCATGTTAGAGGCTTTCACTAGATCTCCGGAAATTCTAGATAGAGTCTAGAATTGTTACTACAATCTGTCTGGTGCTTTAACAAGACTGCATGTCAATCAATCAATCATGCCTATGGGAAGCCCCAATAAGTTACCCTGGCTGGCAATCCTCTGTGCAACTGTCACACACTCATGCCAGTTGAGTAATGCATTCTGACTCCAGGGGAAGAGGACAACAGAGCTGTGTTTGGTACTCTTCCTGGACTCTGCCGTCTGCATCTCTTTCTTTGGCTGATTTTAATCTGTAACTTTCCCTGTAATTATCTGTAACCATACATACAGTATCTTTCAATGAGTTCTATGAGTGCTTCTAGCAAATTATCTAACCTGAGGGTTGATTTTGAAATCTTCCAAACTTGCAAATACCCTTGTCTTCAACTCACTTGAATTTCTACCACCCAGGGTGACTCTATTACCCTCTCTAGAAACGTCAACTGTGGTGGACTGTACAGAATTGCCTAGCAATGTGGAAGAAGTCCCAAGGCTTCTCAGTGTTCACCCAATCTTTCCTATTTGTGTGCTTCTTCTTTACCCTTCATCCCAGAGAAAACTGGTGCTGAGAATTCTGAACTGTAAATGCTTCTTAATTTCTCCACTGCTAATTTAGTACTGGGTTTTCTTGGGTTTACCAACTTCATTAATACCCATAAGCTTTCAATTCTAAAAATTCCAGCAATTGTTTACTCTATTTTCTCCAACTGTGTAGGTTTGTGTTTGAATGCATTTGTGATAGCAGCCATAGATGCATCATTTAGATCTCCCTTCAAAAGAATCTGATGTGAGTGTAGTTGGTTGACAGCCTCCAGCTGCTGCATTTGTGCCAAGGCCACGCCTCCCCTGGGCTTCTCCCAGACACTGACTAAACAAGGCAGGGGCAAAGCCAGGTCATTTCTGCCAACTCTTCTAAACAGAATCCTTGCTTAAGACTCTCCACTGGCCTGACCAAGACTTTCTTCAGAGTTGCACTGCAGTCTAGCCTTTTTCTAACCAATCTTCTTTCCTTTTCGCTTTTCACAGGTCTCAGACCTACACTGTAATCCGAAGTTTCTCTCCACCTATGCCTGCTCCCTCTCCCCTTCATCCTTCATTTATGTTTCCTCCAATAAATTCTTGTACATCTAATTTTGTCTTGGCATCTGCTTCTTTGAGAACCCAATTATCACCCAGGATTTTGGGAAGAAGTGATATTAAATGGTTAGGACACCATCTACTTTCAGATATCACTATTAAGTTTTTATGTTCTACAAAGATTATAAATTTCAAGGTTCATTAAAGTTTAGGAGAATAAACTACTTCCAACACATATATGAGAGAGGGATTTTTTAATTGTTCTGATTTACTGACACTTAAAACATTTCATCAAATTACCCAGGAAAATCCAGGTAGCAGAAATATTTAACATGTCCATTTCTTCAGGTCTCACGTTTTTTTAAAAAAAATTTTGGGCAGCTGGCCAGTACAGGGACCGAAACTTTTGACCTTGGTTCAAATAAATTTTAAAAGGCCATAAAATGATTTATATATATATATATATTTAAATCTCTACTACCTTTTGCACTTAAGAACTCAAGTATAGAAATATACTTCGTAGTTCTAAGGTAACATTATAACCCTCCCCCGATATGACTGCATAGGTGTTTAAGGTTAAGTGGGAACATTACTGTGAGGTCTCAAGTCACTTGATCAAATAATCCCATTTGAATTCCAGACCAAAAGCAGCAAGTCATTCATGCACCCGAAGGAAATATCTCCACTGTGCCCATGTGCCCATGTTGTGTATGTACAGGGGATGAGTGTAAGGGAAAGGCTGGTTGAACTCCATTGATAACTGAATGCTAGATGTCTGCCGTTGTTGGCAATACAGAAACATACACGGTCTTCATATTCAGAGTCTTCATGGGGATGTCTTCTGTGATTTCTAGGATGGAAAGAAAAAGATTAAAAAAAAATCAATACTGTACCCATTGTGGGTGAATATTTTAAAAAATGTTAACTGCCTGTGTAGTAACAAATTTGGCCTCATCCTAAGAGAGGTCTGACCTTTGTTCCAGTTCTTGGGGGAAACCTCTAAATCCTTGGAATTTCCTGGGAGGAGAGTCTTTTTTACTCATGGTGGGCACTTCAACTACCTCTGATCATTTATGCTGAGATTACTCAGGATAGAGTTTGCCACACCAGAAAGGCCAACATATGATTTAGGGTGGGGACTCTGGGTCACATGGTATCAGTTGAGACAGAGAACAACCAGGTGGGTAATTAATTAGTCATGCCTACATAGTGAAACCTCAATAGAAACTCTGGACACCAAGGTTCGGATGAGCATTCCTGGTTGGTAATACTCTGTATGTTGTCCCATTTTAGGAATAGGAGGAGGTAACACGGTCCATGACTCCACCAGGGGGAGGATGACGTGAACCTCCTAATCTGGACCCCTCCCAGATGCCCTATAATCTTTTTTTGGCTGGTTCTAATTTGTATCCTTTCTCTATAATAAACAAAACCATGAGTGCAATACTTTTCAGTGAGTCTGTGAGTCCTTCTAGCAAATTACTGAACCTGAGTATGGTTTGTGGAAATCCCCTAAACTTGCAGTAGTTGCCAGAAGTGATGGTGGTCTTGTGTAGATTCTTCTGAGTCTGTAGTTGAACCCTAACTCCTTACAGTTGTGGTGAGGAGTTTTGGGCAGACTACTGGAGACTTCTGGAGGACCGTGCCATCACCTCACAGTTTGGCTAACTTTGGGTATTCCCCAAGATGTATTTTTTCCTCAAAAACATATATTTCCTACGTCTACAGAGAAGGCCTACGAACAGGGCCAACCCAGTAGCCCAGACATGTGGTTTCTAAATATAACCCCCCATAACTGGAAGAACAGTTATCTCCAGGTGTGGGGAAGTAAGAGTACCTGATAAGCCTAGGACATGTTGCTATGTCAAGCAAGAAGTTAGCAAAGACTGAAGGGATCATGTCAAAGAACATAGGATCTAATATGGCCAATGATGAAAACTCTGAGCATCCAAAAGTATAACACAAATGCAATTGATTAAAACACACTAAATATATAAAATTCAAAAAGAAAGACAAAAGAGAAGAAAAAGAAAATTCAAAATAGTTATTTGCCTATTGTGGGGCATTTTGCTTTTAACCAGATCTGAATTTAAAGGGAAAGGACCAGCTTTCTCTAAAAACAGCTGTTGTCCCAGTAGGCAATCTATATTTTCCACCCAAGTGGAAGTAAGGCTTTAGTTTTTAACTACATGGTATGAAATTTAAAAGTATAATATAAAAAAATTAAGTCTTAAAAAAATAAATACCTGAACAGGAAAGAAAATGAGGAAAATCCACAGAGGCCAAAAATAATGACTCCCAAGGGGTACCTGAGTATTAAGATTTTCTAGGGTTCCTGAAGGCTTAATGCTTTTGGCATTCAAGGGCTATTATGAAAACATGGCAAGAAAACACTTATGTTTACACAAACTGGGAAGTTTAACAAAACCCTCCTCAAAAACTGGGACCTCAAATAAGAAACCCATAGCAAAAGGGTAAATTTGCCACAGAGAAACAGTGAAGAGAATGTAGTGCGTTTAATAACGGGCCTCCCAAAAGATGCCCATGTCCTAAATTCCCAGAAGCCGTGACTATAACCTTATCTGGAAAAAGAGGAAACAGACAGAAGAGGAGGAGGCAATGTGACCACAGAGGCTGAGACTGAAGCAACATGGCCACTGGTTAAGGGATGCCTGGAGCCACCAGAAGCTGGAAGAGGCAAAGAACAGATTCTCCCCTGAAGCCTTCAAAGAGAGTGCATCCTTACTGACGTCTTGATTTCAGACTTCTGCCTGCAGAACCGTGAGAGAATAAAACTTCTGTTGTCCTAAGCCACCCGGTTTGTGGTAATTTGTTGCAGCAGCCACAATAAAACCAACATAGAGAACTTGCCTCACTCAGCCTTGTTTTGGGGTAGGGATAGAAAGACCACGTCACCATGAGAATTCCTGGTCCTTGTGCACAACTAAGGTCAGAAGTTTCTTAAAACTCTCTATGTCCCAAAATAACTGAGTTTGAAATGAGACTGGGTTGACAATGTCTCCAAGGAACTAGAGAAATGTACCTTAAAACTGGGCTTCAACAGAAAAATAACAAAACAAGCAAAACAGATGGGTAATGTAGTGGAAAGATGGAAACTCTAGGAAAGAATTAAAAGGAAATGCCAGAAATCGAAACACTGTAACAGAAATGAAGAATGCCTCATACTAAAAAATCTACACCTAGACATATCATAGTCAAACTGCAGAAAACTAAAGACAAAAAGGAAAATCTTGAAGAGGTCAGGGGGAAAAAACACCTTACCTGTAGAGGAAGAAGGATATGATAAATCAATCAAAATTACCTGGAATGTAGCACAGAAACACAAAGAGAGGGAAAACATGAAGAGAAGAAGAGAGAGGTAGAATGAATAAGGGTAACTCTGGAAAAGTTAATGTCTGGCAATTTTCTACAAGTGCTGAAAGATACAAATCCTCATTCAGAAAGTCCAATAAATTCCAGGCTTTAAGGCTTTATAAACAAAAGGATGACATGGTAAAATGTTTTGAGTTGGGATGTCAAGAAGGATGACTATAAACAGAAAAAACAGATCCCACAATGGGATACTGTTTGGGGAAATGATTCCAGCAGCAGCAATATTAACGTAAACATCTTCGAGGTGCCACAGGATTACAGAACAGAGCTAAGAGGAGGGCCAGTATGTCAGTAGAGAAGCTGACAGAACAGCCACAGAAGCAGAAATCACAGAAGCAGATGATGTGAAGGAGGTAAACAAACGAGGAGAAAACATGCTGCCAAACACTAGCTCGTGCAAATCATCATCCTGTTCTTGTTTTCTGAATTATTGAATGCAGAAAATGTCAGTTGATGACCTAGCTCTTTGCATTTTATGTAGCTCCCTGAGAAAATGCATGTGAGTACGCTTTACAAACTATAAAGGGAGGTGTAACCGTCAGTTTTAAGTTTCCTTCAAACTGTTATTTTGCAACACTGTGATAATTTTGATTCTTGGACAAGAGAACAATTTTAAAGTCAGCAAATATACTAAATTACCTAGAAGCATTATTTTTAATAACATACCAATATAATTTTTAGATTATTTCAAAAGCAAAAAGCAATTATTCTTTTAATTATTATTTTTTAAAAAATTATAGTATGGTAAACTTTTGGGGAAAGAACAAGAACAAAAAGATAACAGTAGCACTATTTCCCACACACATAATCTACAAATGGTTAATGGCACAAAAATCTACTTTCAACGAAAGAAAAGCAAAAATAAAGAACCTGATGGTCCATAATCCCCTTACCTTGTGTTTGAGTCTCATTCAGAAACAGCTTTAGCTTCCTGCTCCGAAGGCCAAACACTTTGGCTGCTTCACACAGAAGACCTTGGTGGGTGAGTCCATTCTGTCCTATTGGGTTTTCAAGCAGGAGAGTACCCACAGTTCCCATTAAACATTCTACAGAAGAAAGAACAAGCTGGATTAAATCCTGTGAGTTCATCCTTTAACAAAGTGGGGACTGTGGGCAGCTCTCACAGGTAGCAGTGTAAGGAGCACAAGTGTGACAGCTGGAGGCAGACTGTGCAGAAACAGCCTTCACATCTCACAAAGGGAAGGGGAAAGGGAAAAGAAAAACCGTCTTATATAACAGCCCAGCAGCTTAGGGAACAGATATTCAGTACATAGTCAAGTGAAGAGCCTGAAGACTTCAGTAAAAATGTGCACAACAAGGAGCCTAAAATATCATGAAAAAATAAATATCAATCTAGTCTGTTGATGGAGGTGTATACGTTTTCAGAACATTTTCCAAGAAAAAGTATACCATGAATTACGTTTTGGTACTTAATTCATTTGTAATTTTTACTTAAATAACTTATTTCATGAACATGTCAGATGGCTGAGGGTCTTTCCACATACACACCAAAAGAAACAAGTCAGTGGCGCTCCCCAAATCAGTGCGGGAGTCACTACATTGAAGCTGACTCGAAAAATACACATAAGCTAGAGATCTGAACATTAAAGGAAACCTTAATGTCCAGCACCCCACAACCTGACTGCTGTGGCACATACCTTGTGGCTCTGTGTTCAAAAGCTGCAGGTTGATGTACTGACAGAGAAGAGTACTAGGGCTGTTGATCAGAGAGGGAGCTGACCCTGTAGTCACACAGAGTGTTTTCCCACTAAGACTCAGTAAGTCAGTTTGGTTTTGTATTTCTAAAAATAACAACAAAAATTTTCTCAGGATTAGACAGTTCCAAGCTGAAGTCTTTCACTTTTTCCTACATAACTATTATCATGTATCATATACAGTGATGCTGCTTTCCATTTAATTTTTGTTTACCAAAGGACACTGTCTTTTCTATAAAACTAGGTTTTAATGACATGCAAATAGGAGGAAATTTTAATATTTCAAAATAAATGGCATAATATTCATAACTTAAAACATAAGATGTAGTAAAATCTCATTTGTAGAAAATTAAACATTGCTTAGGGATGGATACATAGCTAGATGATTGATACTGGTTGTGACCTGGGACTGGGTGTATGGGCAGCCACCCAATACTGAGTGCAAGTGCCACAAACAAGGCTGGGCTGGGGCAGTTCCTCAAGGAACAGGAACCTGCCCCACTATGCGGCTAGATGCCCATCCCATCCTGTGGCCATGTTTCTTCTCTCAACCACACCGGTAACCTCATGGGAAGTCCCCTAGAAGCAGCTGATAGAGAAAGAAAACATTTTAGGTCTGCTGTGTAGATGGTTCTGCACAACATGCTGCACCACTGAAAGTACCTCAGCTGTGCTCTGACTCTGAGTGGCCCTAAAGAACAGTGGTGGATGGAAACTGTCTCAATGGGTACAACCTTGTTCAGAATAGCTGGCTGTTCACATTGCTCAGAAGAAGAAACAACCAGAGGAATAGATCTACAGTGATTCATGAGCACTGGCTAATGGCTGGACCGAATGGGAACAGTCAGGGACTTGGATCTAAAAATTGGGTGGATGGGCCGGTCCCGCGGCGCACTCGGGAGAGTGCAGCGCTTGGGAGCGCAGTGGCGCTCCTGCCGTGGGTTTGGATCCTATATAGGAATGGCCGGTGCACTCACTGGTTGAGCGCGGTTTGGGTGACACCAAGCCAAGGGTTGCGATCCCCTTACCGGTCACAAAAAGACAAAAAAAAAATAAATTAAAAAAAAAAAAAAAAAAAAAAAATTGGGTGGACAGTGTGACTTACTCTATCCCCAGACACTTCTGTCCTTGCCCAGTGGACTGATGAACAAAGAGGTCTTCAGGCTGGGGGGAGGGACACCCATGGGCTCAGTAGCACAACTTCCACCCCCCAAAGCTGATTCTGCTGTGGTTGCTACTGTGTGTCCCACCTACCAACAGAAGGGACTACCACCAAGCTTCTAATATTGCATTACTGCCAGGGAAGATGAGCCAGGCCCCTGACAGCTGGTTGGTTAGGACCATTCCCGTCATGGAAAGGGTAGTATTTTCTTCTCACTGTAACACACACTTCCTTTGGACATGGATTTGTCTTTGTTGCCTCTAATGCTCCCGTCAAACACACCATCCATGTCTTATTCACCAACAAGGCACTCCACACAGCATTGCTTCTGACCAGAGAACTCAGTTTTCAGCAAATTAAGTGTGGCAAGGTGCTCATGCTCAGGGAATTCACTGGGCCATACCATATTCCCCATCAACCTGAAGCAGCTGATCTAATAAAATTCTGGAAGGGCCTTTTTAAGACTCAGTTTCAGCCCCACTTGGGCAGCAACATCTTCCAGGGCTGGAATAATGTCCACTGTGCTTTAAATGAGGGGCAGGCAGACTATGGCCCTGCCTGCACCTGTTTATGTAAATAAAGCTGTAATAAAACACAGCCTTGCCCCACTGGTTCATATAGTGTAGTGGCTGCTTTTGCATTACAATGGCAGAGTTAATGACTCCTAGTCTAAAATACTTAGTACTTGCCCTTTGAGAAACTCTAAATCAGAGACCCTCATATGGTGCCATTTGTCTCACAGCCAAGACTCAGGGTGAGAGATGAAATGGGAGACAGAAATGGCTTCCCTGGCTGTCAGCCTTAATGATCCACTCCACCACTGTGATCTATTAGAGGTTAAGTTCCCAAGGGAGGAATGCTTCCAACAGGTGACAAAGCTATGGTTTCAATAAAATGGAAGTTGACATTTGGTCACTCCGTGCTACTTTGGCTAGCGAATCAACAAGCAAAGTGTTGGGGGGAGGTGCTACCGTGCTGAACAGGGTGATTAATTCTGACTGCAGAATGAGAATAAGGAGTAATATGTCTGGAATGCAGGAGATCCCCTGTACCTTATTAGTGATAAAATGAATAAAAACTGCAAAACCCCAACATAAACAGGGAAAGCAGGGATTTTAATGGCTCTAATTCTTCAGAAAAGAAGATTTGGATTACCCCATCAGAGAGGAGACATATGTTAAAGGCAAAGGGTCTACAGAACAGACAGGGGAAATTACACACAAAAGTGCTGACCATATGCTCAGTTACAGTCTGCAGGACTGTAATAGTTACAAGACTTCGTTCTTATTTACATAAGAATATATTTGTGTACATATTAATCAATTCTTATTTCCCACTGGCTTATTTCCCTACCACATAACATAAGATTTTCTAACAGGTTAACTTTATGTCTTGGTAAAATAAAAGAATAGTAAAAGGGGAGTGTGATTCAGCCATAAGAGGAATCAACATCACCCAGAGACAGAGAAGGTGACTTTTCATCCTGTTGTTGGTAAAGGGGTGAACATGCTTTTCAGTTGTACAATAAATAGTTAAGAGCAGATTTTTAATTTATTAGGATTTTTATTTAGGAAGTTAAATATGGCTTAAAGAGCCATGCGTAGATGCCAAGGTCACAAGGGGGTGGAGTGCTGGACTGTGGTGGTTTTACCCTATGTCAATGCAGTTAAGCTGAAACTGTTTCCCAGATTCTCTGCCTGGCCTGGCTCTGGGTAATGACTGACTACAGAGAAATCTGCACAGGGTTTAGAAGGTGGAAGTTTAGCAACAGCCATTATGCTCAAAACATCAACGTGGGGCCCAAGCACCCCTCCGCTTTCTCAGGTACGCTGGTTTAAAGTGGACAGAAGCATCTGTGCTCCTGCCTCTACTATTCCAAATTTTGGGCCAGGCACATGTGCAACTTTCCAGCAAGGTGCACCACCATGCTGCTCCTTCTACAGGCTGCCTGACCATCTGATGTGATTTCCGGTCTATTCTTACTTTCCCCTACTTCTTCCCCTTCAGTGACTTCAGGCCAAGATCCAAGCCTTCCACTGACATCCTCACCAGCTCCCCATGGTGGACCCTGGTTTGAGATTTTTCTCAGGCCTCCAGCTCACTACCTTCTTCCAGACCTTTACTTTTCCAGTTTCTCCCACACTGCTTTTGCTTCCCTATCCACCCTTTAATGAGAATAATAGCAAACAGTTTTCCACAGTGGTTCTAACAATACACAACCTAGCAGAGAATGAGAGTTCCTACTACATAATATCCGTGACGACATTTGATACTGTGAGATTTTTCTAGTTTTTGCCAGTTTGGTGGCAGTAATAGTACTTTACTGTGGTTCTATCTTATACATTCCTGATTACTAGTAAGATTCAGCAGTTTTTCCTTTATTAACTGGCCATTTAGATTTCCTTTTTTAAGTTATTTAAAAGTTTCTGAAATGAGCATTTGGATTCATAAAGTGAGTATCAGTTTCTTGAGGATGCCACAAACTAGGGGGTTTAAAATAACAGAAATATATTATTTCATAGGTTCAGAGGCAAGAAGTCCGAGTCAAGGTGTCGTTAGAGACATGCTCCCTCTGAAACCTGTAGGGGAATCCTTCCTTGCCTCTTCCTAGCTTCTGGAGGCTACTATCAACCTTTGGTGTTTCCTGGCTTGCAGCTGCGTTAACTCTAATCTCTGCCTTCATCTTACCATGTGGCATTTTCCCTGTGTGTCTCTTTGTTTTCAATGGCCTTCTTCTCATGACGACAACAGTCATACTGGAGTAGGGGCTCACCCTACTCCAGTATGACCCCATCTTAACTAACTACATCTGCAATGACCCTATTTCCAAAGAAGATCACATTCTGAGGTACTGGGGGTAAGAACTTCAACATGTCTTTCTTTTCAGGAGTCACAATTCAACACGTAATAATGGAAGAGAATGCCTTTATAATTCTTTTAAAATTTTATACAGGCTTGTTTTAGTAAGATTTAGGTACTATGTTTCATAAAGTTAAAACTCACCAGGGAGGTCTCTGAAGCCTGAAATCTATCACACGGCTAATAGGTGAGAGGGTAGGATAAAAACCACCTCCTAGTAAGTCCAGGGTTTTCAGCCATACTAACAGTGAGGGGGCACTGCAGGAGAGCCTGGCCCTGACTCAGAGTCAAGAAAAATGCAAGGGTTTTATAGCGTAAAACTGATAAGACTGATATCAAATCAAGAGCTTCACCGCAGACAACTTCTCACTTTCCACATACCTGTTGCACCATGGAAGACAGCCAGCTCTGTATTTTCAACATCAAAAATGCTAGAAACAACACTCTTAAATTTTAAAAGGTCCAACCTATTATCGCCTTTTGGATTTTCCAGAAGCAATACTCCACCTAAAAAGCCATAAAGTAAGATCTCATTCAGAAAAGTAAAACTTAAAAAAAGAAAATGTTAAATATGAAAGAAATGTCAAGGGATACAAAGGGGTTCAAGTCTAATTTTTTTCTTTTTCCCCCAAGTATACACTATATATACCCTTAAGATGTGTTCTGGTAATCCTTGGTACATGTGGTCCAGGGATAGAACAATCTGTTCTCATCTTTTCCCAGATTCAAACCTTTGTATTTACAATCCTCATTTTTCATTTTGTGCCATTTGTAAATCCCCAAGGCTTGGAGTGGTCAAAAATACCAGCTAGGTCCTGATGTTGATCTATCCTATACCTTAGATTCAATTGCAGACATTTACTTTATTGATTTATTTAAACTTTTTATTTTGAGATAACTGTAGAGTCATGCAGTTATAGGAAATAATAGGGAAATACCATGGGCCCTTTTCCCCAGTTTCCCCCAATGGTAACATCTTACAAAACTACAGTACAATATCACAACCAGGCTATTGACACTGACGCATCCACTGATCCTATTCAGATTTCCCCAGTTTTACTTTTACTTATTGGGGTGTGTGTGTGTTTGGTTCTATGCAATTTTATTACCTGTGTAAAATAAAAGCCTGTATCCATCACCATAATTAAGATATAGAATAGTTCTGTGTCAAGGATCCCTGTGTTGCCTTTTAATTACCACACCTAATTCCCTTCCAGCTCCACTCCCTCTTTAACCCCTGGTAATCATTTCAATGTTATAAAGGTGACCTTGAACAACATGTGGGGTGGAGTGGTGGGTTATTCTCCCACCCCTATGCAGTCAAAATTCCACATATAACTTGTCCCCCAAAACTTAACTACTTAACTACCACTTAAGTGTGTTGTGTGCTTTCCCCTGGGTTGTAGCTATGCTGCTCTGTGCACCCAGGGCCGCCTCATGTTATTACTAAATAACTATTTAACTACTAATAGCCCACTGTTAGGTAGGCTACTTGTCATGAATTCATTCATAGGTATGTCATGAATTCATTAATGACATACCTAACAAAAATTGTCCAATATATTTACTGAAATAAATTTGTGTATAAGTCGATCCACACAGTTTAAACTTGTGCTGTTCAAGGGTTTGTTATATAAATGCAATAAAACAGAATGAAACCTTTTGGGATTTTTAAGTTAGCATCAATCTCTAAAGATTCAGATAAGTTGCTGTGTTAATAGCTGGTCCTTTTTATTGCTGAGTAGTGTTCTATGGTATGGATGTACCACAGCTGGTTTAATCATTTATCTGCTGAAGAACATCTGTGTTGTCTCCAGTTTTTAGCTATTACGAACATAGCTACTTATAAACATTCATGTACAAGTTTTTTGGGGGAACAAGCTTTCAGTTTTCTGGGATAAATACCTAGGAGCACAGCTGCTGAGTCATTATGAAAAGCTCATGTTTAATTTTTTTTTTTTTTTTTTTTATGTGACCGGTAAGGGGATCAGAACCCTTGGCTTGGCGTCGTCCACACCGCGCTCAGCCAGTGAGCTCACTGGCCATCCCCATATAGGACCTGAACCTGTGGCCTCAGCGCTCCCAGTGCCACACTCTCCTGAGTAAGCCACGGGTTCGGCCCTCATGTTTAATTTTTTAAGACATTGCCAAATTGGACTGTACCATCTTACATTTCCACCAGCAATGTATGAGATCCAGTTTCTCTGTATCCTCAACAGCATTTGGTATTGTCACTACTTTTTATTTTAGTCATTTTGATAGTGTGCAGTAATACCTCGTTTCAGTTTTTTTTGTTTCGGTTTTAATTTGCATTTCCCTGATGGCTAATGATGTTGAATATTTTCATGGGCATTTCTGTCATCTGTATATTCTCTTTAGTAAATGTCTGTTCATATCTTTTCTCCATTTCAAATTTGACAGATATATATTGTAGACACGTCCTTTGTGGGATATGTTGTTTGTAAATACCTTCTCCCAGACTGTAGCTTGTTTTTCACCCTTTTCATTGGGTCTTTGGCAAAGCAAACCTCTTTAATTTTGATAAAGTTCACTTATCAATTCTCCCTTTTATGAACAGTGCTTTCGGTGTCAAGTATTTAAAACTCTTTGCCTAAATGAAAAATTTTAAGACTTTCCACAAATACTAGTAGAAAGCTTCAATAACCTGAGTAGGTAACCTTAATTTATCCCATCTGCTACAAAAATAATTCTGATCAAGCTATTCTTTATAAGCTAGTGAGTTTTGTATTATAGCACCTGGCACATAAGAGTTTTAGAATAAAAGCTACAGCTGTTTGTTTGTATGTTTATGTATGCCTATGTATGTATGCATGTATGAATGAATCTATGTACATACAAGGGTACCACAAAAAGTTAATGAAAAAATAGGGCTGGCCCTTGGCTCACTTGGGAGAGTGTGGTGCTGATAACACTAAGGCCACGGGTTCGGATCCCTATATAGGATGGCCGTTTAGGTCACTTGGGAGAGCGTGGTGCTGACAAAAGCAAGTCAAGGGTTAAGATCCCATTACTGGTCATCTTTAAAAAAAAAAAAAAAAAAAAAGGTAATGAAAAAATAGAATTAAAAGATAATATGAATTTTTCCATGAAATTTTTGAAGTTCCCTCACATGTAATGTATACGTGATATTTTTCTACCTCTGGATGGTACTGCCAAAATTAATTTGTAAAAGAGTTCTCCAAATTGAGGGCTGGAGTTTCAAGATGGCGGCGGCTGCGGCGGCTGGCGCGGAGTAGCTGAGGTGGAAAAGGTGGCCACTGGGCCTCAGTCAGCCGGGAAGCTTGTGGACCTTCCTCTGGCCATCTCTTAAGGGAGGACTGCTGCTGCTGGCCGGTCGTGGGGGCTCAACGCCACTTTGCCCCCGGCAGGAGAGGCTGCCTCATTTACAGGCAACAGCTTTGAAGTGTGGAGCAGGAAAAGAACTGATTCTTAGCTGCAAAAGCGAGTCTTGAAACAGGGAACACGGCGCCAGGGCTGCTGTGGATGCAGCCAGGATCCCGGAGGCTGGGGCCGCACTGAAGGCGGCCAGCTTGCCCTATTCAGGATTCGAGGTTTCAGGCCGGCATTAAAGAAGATTCCTGGGAGCACCCGAGCCGCGCCGCGACTGAACAGCCCGAGGCGGCAGCGCCAAGAACACGGAAGGCAACAAACCAGAGACAGAGCGAGCGCCCGACCTGGCACAGCACTGTGAGTGATCCCTGGCACAGCTCTGTTTGGGGGGTGGATGCCCACGCGGCTCCCGCCTGCACCACCAGGCCACTCACTGCCCCGGTGCTGCCTCCATTTTCCCAGGTGCGGGCAGCTCCGCCCTGCTCGGACATCACTGAGCCCATTTGCTTGGCCTGGCGCGGGGCTTTCCGGACCCTGCGGGCCGGCCTCCTCTCCCACTCCCTCCGCGGTTCTCTGGCGGGGCTGGGGGTGTGGGGCGTCCCCGACCAGTGTTGGGAGGGCTAGGAAGTACGGGCGGGCCGACTGTCACTCCACCACACCCTGGACTCCGCCCCGGTAAACTTCCTGTTACTGGGAGGCAGATACCATCTCTGTGACCACCAGTTTGGAAAAAAGCCTAACGAATTTCTGGTTGGGAATAGTGTGGTAGGAGAGTTCCCAGGTCCGCTTGAACCTGCCGGAGAGCAGGCTGCAGGCGGGCACTAGACTCGGTTTATACCGGGGGGATACAAAGGTGAACAAGACCCAAGAAAGATCTACACAGTGCTACAAAGGCACCCAGAGAGACCGGTCGTCTGTGCCTAGCAGAAACCTGGTAGACTTCCTGGGCGAGGCGGTGCTGAGCAGGGTCTTGAAGGCCCAGCTGATAGACGAGGGGTGCAGAAGACACGCCCCAGCCCAGCACAGTGTGCACAGAGGGGGGAGACGTGCGGCCAGGGAGGTGGAGACTCGACAGAAACCATACACCCGGTGGGGTCGCCACTGCACGATCTAACAGCCTGGGCCAGAGCACACGGAACGGGGAGAAGTCCTGTACAGAAAGTGAAAGCTCAACAGAGATCACACACCCTGTGGTACGTGATCCACCAGCCCAGCAGAGTACAAGCTGACCAGAAAGGTGGATCCCCGGAGAAGCCCAAGACCCGAGGCAACCACACACACAAGACACTAGAGGCCAACTGAGCAGTCACGGCGGGAGCCATACCAAATTGGCAACCACAGCAACATCCTAGTTAGTCATTAGTCTCAAACCGGTGGACTGTGAAACCCCCTGCCACAATGAATAAACACCAAAAAAAAGACACCAGAAATACAAAAAATCAAGAAAGTACACCACCAAAAGTTAATAAATCTCATACTCTAGATCCTATAGAACAAGAAGCCCTTGAAATAACTGACAAGGAATTTCGAGTGATAATTCTAAGGAAACTGAATGAGATACAAGAAAACTCAGCTAGACATCATGATGAAATGAGGAAAAGTATACAGGATCTGAAAGAGGAAATATACAAGGAAATCAATGTCCTGAAAAAAAATGTAGCAGAACTTGCTGAACTGAAGAAGTTATTCAGCGAAATAAAAAACACAACGGAGAGTTTAACCAGAAGGCTTGTCGAAGTTGAGGAGAGAACCTCTGAACTTGAAGATGGGCTGTTTGAAATAACACAAGCAGACAAAAAGAAAGAAAAAAGAATCAAGGACATGGAAGAAAATCTGAGAGAGATATCAGACAACCTCAAGCGCTCAAATATCCGAGTCATGGGTATTCCAGAAGGGGAGGAAAATGGAGATTCCATTGAAAACATATTCAACAAAATAGTGGCAGAAAACTTCCCAGGTATAGGAAAAATCACAGATCTTCAGATCCAGGAAGCTCAACGATCTCCAAACGTATTCAACCCAAAAAGGCCTTCTCCAAGACATGTCATAGTCAAATTGGCAAAACTCAGAGACAAAGAGAGAATCTTAAAAGCTGCAAGAGAGAAGCGTCAAATCACCTATAAGGGAGCCCCAATCAGGTTAACATCAGACTTTTCATCACAAACCCTAAAAGCTAGAAAGGAATGGGATGATATTTTCAAAATACTAAAAGACAAAGATTGCCAGCCAAGAATACTCTACCCTGCAAGGCTATCCTTCCAAAATGAGGGGCAAATAGTATATTTCTCAGACAAACAAAAACTGCGGGAGTTCACTACCACAAGACCACCCTTACAAGAAATCCTCAAGGGAGTACTGGGTTTGGTTCCTGAAAAATAACTACCACTGCCATAAAAACCTAAGAAAAATCTAAACCCGCTAGTACAATAAAAATGGCATTCATGAAGAGAAAACAAGCTAACAAAAACACTATCTACAACCTAAGGAACCAACAAACAAAGAAACCAAACAGTAAATCAGAAAGCAAGGAACAAAAGACACCTAAGACAACCAAACAACCAATAAAATGCTAGGAATAAATCAACACCTTTCAATAACAACTCTTAATGTTAAAGGCTTAAATTCCCCAATTAAAAGACACAAACTGGCTGACTGGATCAAAAAGCAGGACCCAACTATATGCTGCCTACAAGAGACCCACCTCACCCATAAAGATTCACACAGACTAAGAGTGAAAGGATGGAAAAAGATTTACCATGCAAACAGAAAAGAAAAACGAGCTGGAGTGGCTATTCTTATATCTAACAAAATAGACTTTAAACTAAAAACCATAAAAAGAGACAATGAGGGACACTACTTAATGATAAAAGGACTGATCCATCAAGAAGACATAACAATCATAAATATGTACGCACCCAATGTTGGAGCAGCCAGATTTATAAAACAAACTCTATTAGACCTAAAGAAGGAAATAGACACTAATACCATAATAGCAGGGGACCTGAACACTCCACTGTCAATATTAGACAGATCATCTAGGCAAAGAATCAGTAGAGAAACACAAGATCTAAACAAGACTCTAGACCAATTGGAATTGGCAGATATCTACAGAACATTCCACCCAACAACCTCAGAATATTCATTCTTCTCATCAGCACATGGATCATTCTCCAGGATAGATCACATATTAGGTCACAAATCAAGTCTCAATAAATTCAAAAAAATTGGAATTATCCCATGTATCTTCTCAGACCACAATGGATTAAAACTAGAAATTAATAACAAACAAAACTCTGGAAACTATACAAACACATGGAAATTAAACAGCATTCTACTTAATGACATATGGGTCCAAGAAGAAATCAAGCAGGAAATCAAAAAGTTTATTGAAACTAATGAAAACAATGATACATCATACCAAAACCTGTGGGATACTGCAAAAGCAGTATTGAGGGGAAAATTTATTGCATTAAATGCTCACTTCAGAAGAATGGAAAGCTGGCAAGTGAACAACCTAACACTTCACCTTAAAGAACTAGAAAAACAAGAACAATCCAATCCTAAAGTTAGCAGACGGAAAGAAATCATTAAGATCAGAGCAGAACTGAATGAAATTGAAAACCAAAAAACAATTCAAAAGATCAACAAATCAAAAAGTTGGTTTTTTGAAAAGATAAATAAAATTGACAAACCATTAGCATGGCTAACAAAAAAAAGAAGAGAGAAGACTCAAATAACAAAAATTAGAAATGAAAAAGGCGATATTACAACTGATTCATCTGAAATACAAGGAATCATTCGAGACTACTATAAACAACTATACGCAAACAAATTTGAAAATCTGGAGGAAATGGATAAATTTCTGGACACACACAAGCTCCCAAAACTGAACCGTGAAGACGTAGAAAATTTGAACAGACCAATAACAATAAAGGAGATTGAAGCTGTTATCAGAAGGCTCCCAACAAAGAAAAGCCCAGGACCAGATGGATTCACAGCAGAATTTTACCAAACATTCAAAGAGGAAATGACACCGATTCTTTACAAACTATTCCAAAAGATTGAAACGGATGCAAATCTCCCAAACTCATTCTATGAAGCAAACATCATCCTGATACCAAAACCAGGTAAAGATATAACCAAAAAAGAAAACTACAGGCCGATATCCTTGATGAATATAGATGCAAAAATCCTCACTAAAATACTAGCAAACAGAATACAGCAACACATACGAAAAATTATTCATCACGATCAAGTGGGATTCATCCCAGGGATGCAAGGTTGGTTCAACATACGCAAATCAATAAATGTGATACACCATATTAATAAACTCAAACACAAGGACCATATGATCATCTCTATAGATGCTGAAAAAGCATTTGATAAAGTTCAGCACTCATTCATGACAAAGACCCTCTATAAGTTAGGTATAGAGGGAAAGTATCTCAACATAATTAAAGCCATATATGACAAACCCACTGCCAATATCATCCTGAATGGGGAAAAGCTGAAAGCTTTTCCTTTAAGAACAGGAACTAGACAAGGATGCCCACTCTCACCACTCCTATTCAACATAGTGTTGGAAGTACTAGCAGAGCAATCAGAGAAGAGAAGGAAATAAAGGGCGTCCAGATTGGAAAAGATGAAGTCAAACTGTCCCTGTTTGCAGATGACATGATCCTATATATCGAACAGCCTAAAACCTCTACAAAAAAACTGCTGGAATTGATAAATGATTTCAGCACAGTAGCAGGATACAAAATCAACACTCAAAAATCAGTAGCATTTCTTTTCTCCAATAGTGAACATGCAGAAGGAGAAATCAAGAAAGCCTGCCCATTTACAATAGCCACCAAAAAAATAAAATACTTAGGAATTGAGTTAACCAAGGAGGTGAAAAATCTCTATAATGAGAACTACAAACCACTGCTGAGAGAAATTAGAGAGGATACAAGAAGATGGAAAGATATTCCATGCTCTTGGATTGGAAGAATCAACATAGTGAAAATGTCCATACTACCCAAAGTGATATACAAATTCAATGCAATCCCCATCAAAATTCCAAAGACATTTTTCTCAGAAATGGAAAAAACTATTCAGACATTTATATGGAACAATAAAAGACCACGAATAGCCAAAGCAATGCTCAGCAAAAAAAATAAAGCTGGAGGCATAACACTACCTGACTTTAAGCTATACTACAAAGCTATAATAACCAAAACAGTATGGTACTGGCATAAAAACAGACACACTGACCAATGGAATAGAATAGAGAATCCAGAAATCAACCCACACACTTACTGCCATCTGATCTTTGACAAAGGCACCAAGCCTATTCACTGGGGAAGGGACTGCCTCTTCAGCAAGTGGTGCTGGGATAACTGGATATTGATATGCAGGAGAATGAAACTAGATCCATACCTCTCACCGTATACTAAAATCAACTCAAAATGGATTAAGGATTTAAATATACACCCTGAGACAATAAAACTTCTTAAAGAAAACATAGGGGAAACACTTCAGGAAATAGGACTGGGCACAGACTTCATGAATACGACCCCAAAAGCACGGGCAACCAAAGGAAAAATAAACAAATGGGATTATATCAAACTAAAAAGCTTCTGCACAGCAAAAGAAACAATTAAAAGAGTTAAAAGACAACCAACAGAGTGGGAGAAAATATTTGCAAAATATACATCTGACAAAGGATTAATATCCAGAATATATAAGGAACTCAAACAACTTTACAAGAAGAAAACAAGCAACCCAATTAAAAAATGGGCAAAAGAGCTAAGTAGGCATTTCTCTAAGGAAGATATCCAAATGGCCAACAGACATATGAAAAAATGCTCAACATCACTCAGCATCCGGGAAATGCAAATCAAAACCACATTGAGATACCATCTAACCCCAGTTAGGATGGCTAAAATCCAAAAGACTCTGAACGATAAATGCTGGCGAGGCTGCGGAGAAAAAGGAACTCTCATACATTGTTGGTGGGACTGCAAAATGGTGCAGCCTCTATGGAAAATGGTATGGAGGTTCCTTAAACAATTGCAAATAGATCTACCATACGACCCAGCCATCCCACTGTTGGGAATATACCCAGAGGAATGGAAATCATCAAGTCGAAGGTATACCTGTTCCCCAATGTTCATCGCAGCCCTCTTTACAATAGCCAAGAGTTGGAACCAGCCCAAATGCCCATCATCAGATGAGTGGATACGGAAAATGTGGTTCATCTACACAATGGAATACTACTCAGCTATAAAAACGAATGAAATACTGCCATTTGCAACAACATGGATGGACCTTGAGAGAATTATATTAAGTGAAACAAGTCAGGCACAGAAAGAGAAATACCACATGTTCTCACTTATTGGAGGGAGCTAAAAATTAATATATAAATTCACACACACACATACACACACACACACACACAAACCGGGGGGGGGGGAGAAGATATAACAACCACAATTATTTGAAGTTGATACAACAAGCAAACAGAAAGGACATTGTTGGGGGGGAGGGGGGGAGGGAGAAGGGAGGGAGGTTTTGGTGATGGGGAGCAATAATCAGCTACAATGTATATCGACAAAATAAAATTAAAAAAAAAAAAAAAAGATAAATTGAAATAAAAAAAATTAAAAAAAAAAAAAAAAAAAAGAGTTCTCCTGAATTGGCTTAAAGGAAAATAAGCCCTTAATATAAATTAAGAATTCTCTCAGAAGTATGGAAAATAATGCAAATACTTTTCAAGTTCACGTGATTTGGGTAATCTTTGATAAATAAGGATATTGTCGGTTTTGTTAAATGGATAGGCCTCAGAATCAGCATTACATATAATGTAGACACTCAACTTTCTCAAAAACCCATTGGTCACACTGTGTGGGTCTATTTATGGGTTCTCTATCTGTAACACTGATCTATGTGACTATTGTATGCTCATGGCGGTCTTTGGTTAAGTCTTTCAATTGGGCAGAGTGATTTCTTCCACTATATCCTTATTTTTCAAAATTGTTTTAGTTATTTCCTTCCTGTTTCCAGATACATTTTAGAATAATCTTACCAATATTTACAAAAAAATCTTGCTGATATTTCAACAGGAATTAGATTAAATCTGTATAACAATTAGGGTAGAATTGACATTTTTACTAAATTGAATCTTCCAGTCCATGAACACGGCGTGTCTCTCCATTTATTTACATCTTCTCTGATTTTTTATTCTTATTTTTTTGAGATGGCTTGTTGATTTTTTTGTTTGGCAGCTGGCTGGTAGGGGGATTGGAACACCAGTTAATTTTTTAAATCAGTATTTTGTAGTTTTCTGCATCAAGCCCTATACATGCTTTATTAGATTTGCATCTAAGTACCCTTTTTTTAAGTGATTGTAAATAGTATCACATTTTTAATTTCATTGTCCACTTGTTCACTATTAGTATGCAGAAATAAAATTGAATTGAATATTTATCTTATATCCCGAAGAAAGTTTTTTCTTTTTATAAGCAATATGATTTTATTCAATAATTTTGGAAGCTAACCCAATTAATGCTGGAACCAAAGTACACAAAAAAATGGCCAAAAATATTGAAAAATGTCATTCTGCTGGCCCTCTACAACTGAAGCTGACACAGAATCCTGGCCTTGTCACATTACTGATGCATACCCACTGACCATCCAACTGACTCCTTCTACAGGGTCACCTGACGGGCTCCACATGAGATAGCCAGGATGCTGGCAGTGATGGATCAGCTTACATGCCACACATCACTGAACTAGTGTAGCACTTCAGGGGATCATGCACTGTGTGAGATATCATCACAGGCCCAAATAAAAATACAGACAGACATCATGGGAGCAGCTGGTAATGGTGCCACATCTTGAACCCCAGTCACTGTGAGCTTCTGATTAGTTCCAGGTAATTTTATGCAGATTTCTTGTATCTACAGGAACAGCTTTATTTCTCCCTTTCTGATCTGCATGCCTTTATTTCCTTTTCTTGCCTTAGTCCACTGGCTACAACTTCAGTACAATGCAGAATGTAAGTTCTGAGAACAAGCATCCTTGCCTTTTTCCTTATCTTCAGTAGGAAGTATTCAGGCTTTCTCCACTAAGCACAATGTTAGCTGTAAGTTTTTTTGTAGATGCTCATTATCAAGTTGGTAAAGGTCTCCTCTTTTCCTATTTTCCTGAGGGCTTTTATCATGAATGGATGTTGAATTTTATCAAATACTTTCTCTGCATCAATGCTAGTGTCATGTAATCTTTTATTATATTAATATGGCAGATTACATTGATTTTTGAATACTGAATTAGCATTGCATCCTTGAAATAAAACCTACCTGGTCATGATACATAATTCTTTGTATATTTAGCTTAATTCTATTTCACAATTTTTTGCCAGTAAGATTCTTTTATATTCATGAGAGATGTAAGTAGTTTTCTTTCTTTCTTTTAATACTGTCTTTACCTGGTTTTGGTGGCAGGGTAGTACCCTCACAAAATGAGCTGGGGAATGTTCAATCCAATTCCATCTTCTGGAAGAGTTTTATAAAACTGGTGTTAATTTTTTAAAAGTCCGGTGAAACTGCTTTGGGCCTGGAGATTTCCTTTTTGAGATTTGAAATTATGAATTCAAGCTCCCTAATGATAATACGGCCATTCAAACGATCTATCTCACTGGGTAAGTTGTGGTAGTTTGTGCTTTTTGAGAAATTGGTTCATTTCATCCAAGTTGTCAAATTTATGTTTGTAGATTTATTTATATTATTTGCTTATCTTTTTGATTTCTGCAGAGTCTGTATTGATATCCTGTTTCATTCCTGATATTGGTAATTTGTCTTTGTTTTTCCCTTATCAGTCTCACTATGGGTTAATCAATTTTATTGTTTTTTTTTTTTGTAAGAACCACATTTTGTTTCATTTATTTTCCTGTTTTCAATTGTATTAATTTTGCACTTTATTTCTTTCCTTCTGCTTACTGTGGGTTTATTTTGCTTTCTTTTTTTTCTAGTATCTTGAGTTTGAACCTTAGATTATAATTTGAAACTGTTCCTTTTTCAGTCTTTAATTCTATAAATTTCCCTCTCAGTACTGCTTTAGCTGCATTTCACATATTTTTGTATGTTGTATTTTCCTTTTCACTCAGTTCTGTGTGTTTTTTTTTCCCCTTGAGACTTCTTTCCTGATCAGGGATCATTTAGAAGTATGTTGTTTAGTTTTCAAGAATGTGGAGATTTTACTTTCATCTTTCTGTTACTGATTTATAGTCTGATTCTACTGTAGTCAGAGAACACATTCTATATGATTTCAACTCTTTTAACTGGCTGATGTTTGTTTTATGGCCTAAAATACAGTCTGTCTTAGTAAGTTCTGTGGGAGATGGAACAGAATTTATATTCTGCTGTTGTTGGGTGGGGTGTTTTATAAATATTGATTATATCTTGATTTTCTGTTTAAATGGTCTAGAGATTGTTGAAAGACATATGTTTTTTTTTGTTTGTTTGTTTTTTGTTTTTGTTTTTGTCTTTTTCATGACCGGCACTCAGCCAGTGAGTGCACCGGCCAGTCCTATATAGGATCCGAACCCGCAGCGGGAGCATCACCGCGCTCCCAGCGCCGCAGTCTCCCGAGTGTGCCACGGGCTCGGCCCGAAAGACATATGTTGAAGTCTCCACCTATAACTGTGAATTTGTCTACTTCTCCTTTACGGTCTACCTGTAAATAAACCATTAGTCTCATGTATTTTGCAGCTCTGTTGCTGAGTGCATACACATTTAGAATCATATGTCTTCCTTGTGTATTGACACTTTTATCATTATTTAATGTCTCTAGTAATTTTCTTTGCTCTGAAGTCTATTTCATTTAATATAAACATAGCCATTCCTGCTTTCATTTGATTAATGTTTGCATGGTATATCATTTTCTACTTTTGTTTTCAACCTACCTATATCATACTTTAAGAGCTTCTTATAGACAGCATATGGTAGGTTAATGTGTTTTATATCACTCTGCCAATCTCTGTTAATTGGTGTATTTAGACCATTTAAATTTAGTGTGATTATTGATATTAATCCTAAAGTCTTTCATTTTATTTTTTGCTTTCTATTTCTATTTGTTCTGTTTTTTTTTTCTCCCAGCTTCCTATGGGTTACCTGAACATACTTTTGAATTCCACTTTAGATTTGTCTGGTATATATACATGGTATAAATTTGTATCCCTTGGTATAGGCTTTTTTACTGGTTACTCCCCAGGCAGTGCCTTATACATACATAACTTACTAGTCCCCTGGTGTCAACACTACCAGTTTGTGAGAAATGTAGAAACCTCACCTCCCCTTATTCTTCCTATTTGTAATTACCTTAAATATTTCTTGTATATACATTGAGAACCACATCAAACAATGTTACTGTGCTTGATGCAACCATAAAACATAGTTTAGAAAATTTAAGAGGAAGGCATCTATTAAATTAACTTATGTTTTGACTCTCCATTCTTCTTCCTTCCTGATATTTCTAGATTCCCTTTTCCTTTCTGTGTTAAGAACTTCCTTTAGTCATTCTTTTAGGATTGGTCTGCTGGCAACAGATTCTTTTAGTCTTTGTTTATTTGGAAATGTCTTGATTTCCCCATCACCCTGAAGGATATTTTTGATTGATATAGAATTCTGGGTAGACAGTACTTATCATTCAGCACTTGATATATTATCCTTTTACTTGGTGGCTTTTGTGGTTTCTGCTGAGAAATCAGTATCATTTGAATTGTTCTCCCCCTGGAAGTTAGGTGTTGCATCTCTCACTGCTTTCAATATGCTTTTTTTGTCTTCGGTTTTCAGAAGTTTGACTATTTGCCTTGATGTGGATTCTTTTAGGTTTATCCTGCTTGAGTTTCACTTGGTATCTTAGTCCGTTTTGGCTGCTATTAACAAAATACCACAGGCTGGGTAGCTTATAAACAACAGAAATTTATTTCTCGCAATTCTGGAGACTGAGAAGTCCAAAGATCAAGGCACCAGTACATGTGGTGTCTAGTGAAGGCCTGTTGCTGTGTCATCACACGGTGGAGGAGTTGATAGCTCTTTGGGTCTCTTTCACAAGAGAACTAATCCCATTGATGAGGGCTCTACCCTCATGGCCTAATTATCTCCCAGAGACCCCACTTCCTAATACCATCACCCTGGGGACTTCAACATACGAGCTTGGGGAACACAAATATTTAACTTCTTAAATCTGTAGGTTTATGTGTTTTGCCAAATTTAGAAAGTTTTCAGCTATTTTTTTAAAGTACCTTTTCAGTACTACCCTCTTTCTCTTCTTCTTCTGACTCCAGTGACAAAAATGTTAATCCTTTGTTATTTTTTCCATGTTTCTCTTCAGAGTGAGTAATTTCTATCGTTCCATCATCCACTTAATAAATTCTTTCCCTTCTATTCTGTTACTGAGCCCATACACTGAGATTTTTATTATGGCTGCTTTAAATTCTGTCAGATAATTTTAACACTTCTGTCATCTCAGTATTTGCATCTATTTATTGTCTTTTTTCATTCAATTTGAGATCCTGGTTTTTGGTATGATCAGTGATTTTCAATTGAAACCCGAATATTTTAGGCATATAATTATGAAACTCTGGTTCTTATTTAAACTCTTTATTTCAGCTGACTTTGTTTGACATCACATTGGCAGGGGAAATGGGCACTGCCTAGTTACTTCCAGGTGGGAGTAGAAGCCCAGGTTCACTATCAGCCTCCACTAACACCAAGCTGGGACTCCCTGTTCCTGCTGAGAGTGGAAGGAAAGGGAGTTCTCGCTCTCCTCTAGGCCTTCACCAACACCTCCCTGGCTTGGAAGAGTAGTGCACCTTTACTGTTCCCATGTGGCATTCACTGACACCTCAAAGGAGGTGGTGGTGGTATGTGATCTCATCTCGATGCAATTGTGAGTCGGAAGGATGCCTTGCTACTGCCTGGTGGGAATGGAAGTTTGAGCTCTCCATTTGGTCTCCATGACACCACTGGGCAGAAGGGCTTGTTACTGCCTCGCTAGGATGAAAGTGCCTGCTCCCTATGTGGTCTCTTCTCTGATATTGCTGTTGTAGTGGGAGAGCTTGTGGATCCTCAGCCTGGCAAGGGTGGAAGTCTAGGCTCCCCATGTGGCCTTTGCTGGTGGGGGTGATGGTGGGGCCATAGTATTTTTCTGTGGTGTTTGGCGGAAATAGAGAATTTACCGTCTAAAAATTTTCTGTCTTGTGAGGTTGCTCCTCTCCCATTCCTCTAGAGAGAAGTTTGTTGGAGCTTTTTTGGTCTGCCCTTGTTGGCATTTCCAGGTTGTGAGCTTCTTAATCTCTGAGTTTGGGATATAAGAGGCAAAAAAGATAATCCAAGGAAATCACTATTGTTATGTTACTTGGTTTCAAGGTCCCTAGCTGATCTGCTTTCTTCCTTTCACCTCTGAAAGTCTTCTTATGTTTGCTTTTATATGTAATGGTCAAGGTGCTTAGATGTACTTAGTGGGAGGAATAGGAAAAAGTACATTCGCTCCACCTTCCTGCAAGTGCAAGTACAATCATTTACTTTAGTGGATTCATTTTGATTATAATTAAAAAGAAAAAGTTATCTGATTTTACCAATTCCATAATAACAGCCTTAAAGACAAACATAGGTTTAACTGAGAAATACCATATAAACCATGGAATTCATTTACCTTGCTCACAGTCATTTGCACAGATGTTAAGATTGACATAGGCACATACAGGACCAGGCAGGGAGGCTCCTCTGGTGAGTGTAATTTCCAGTTCAGACCCTTTTAACTGAGCACATGAAAACATATGACTGAGCAGCTGCAGCATCTGACTGCAGTGCCACCCCATCAAGTAACACAGTGATGATTGCTTCTCAGTGAGAACAAGAGCACTATAGAATCCTGAAAACATATCCAATTGTATCACTTGGAATCAAAAGTTACAATTTATATCCCCATTTTTTCCCCTTCCTTTTATCTGTTCTTTTAGAAACATAAATCTTTTGTTCTGATTATGTAAGGAATATATACTCATTTCTTAAAAAGCTGAACAATTAAATAATAAGCAAAACAGAAAATGAAACTACACTGCAATTTGCTCCACTGGAAAGACAAACAGCCACTTTCAGCCCCTCCTTGGCTGTCCTATTTGTCCCATATAAAGTAGGAATGAGACAAAGAGAAAATGAGTGAATAAACGACTGAGATATATTATAAATGACCTACTTTTGAATTATGGGCCAATATCTTCCATGTCTTGGTATCAGACTTTCATAGTTACACCTAAAATTTTTAGATGTAACAACAGGAAATGCTATTGTAATTACTTTTTACTATTATAATTTTATGTACAACTTACTGCCATAAAAGTTAAATACCAATTGCTGTTTACTTTTTACCAGAATCCACAATATCAACTTTTCTAGTTTTAGACAAAGCAGGCCCACATAGCCATTTTACTTCCTGGCAAATCTCATGTAACCTCCTGGCTGCCTTCCCCAAAAGAACTGCCATGAGAGCATTTCTGCCTTCCCTCCCCCTCCACCTCTTCTGGACTTCCTCTCTGACCCTACCCACTATCATACAGAGCAATACTTCAGGACTGAGTGCTAGACCAATCTTTACTGGGAGATAGAATATCATGATGTAACTAAAACCTAATCTGAAATCTTTTAGTAGTTCGACAGGACTCAGAACTCACCTCTGTTTTTTCTTGAATAAGAATTTTATCTGATGTAGGAACTGGATATGGTTTCAAGGGAGCCTTTACAGTGGCAAGTATGAATTCAGTGTGGCTTTCAATAACATTATTCAGATACATTCCTTCTGACTTTGCTTTATAATAAACTGTTATTTCATCAGTTGGAACCAGATTGCACTGAAAGCACATATAGAAAATTTAAAAAGAGAAGCACATTTTATTAATCAAAACCAAGTTGCTGTTGAACAAGGGCTGACTTGTTCATCCTTCCTTGGGAGATCTGTGAGACTCACTGCTCTGCAATATATGATCTGCTTTATGTCCTCCTCCCCACTCTTTGGAGATAGGGCATGTGTCTTTTCCTAGCACAATCAGTACCTATGAATGTTGAAACAAAGATATATCTGAGAACCCACTCAAAAAGCTCACAACAGAGAAAGACCTCACAAGTATCCACCCCCCACCCCCCCCGGCAAGTTGCCTGTTGGAGTGGCCTCCTCAAACCTGAACCACAGGTTTCAGACACCCGGCCTGGGAAGGAGGACATCGGGGAGCTAGATGTCAATGCTCTCCTTGGGGTAAGAGCTTCCTGATTCTCTCACCTGGTGGGGACTTGGCAGCCCCTCTACTCTCCAGCTAATGTGCTCTGTGCACCTTCCCCAGTTCACTAATGAGGAAAATCCACCCCACGTTGTCCAGACCCAGAAATCTCTGCCCTGAGCTCGGAGCTCTTCCACAATGACTACACCTCTATCCTTCTTCAGAGACACTCATTGTCATCTCTGATCACCTTCTGCATCAGTCAGAAGAGCTATCCATCCAAAAGATGGTTTTGTAGAAGCCCAAGGGAACTGAAAAAGACTGGGAAGGGGTACAAGTTGGCTGAAAGCTCCTGGTCAGAGAAACATGAAAAGCTGTATTCAGCTTGGGAGTGAGTAAGTAGAAGGAAAGGGGCCTGTCTTCCCTATAGAATACAATCTGAATGGACTGTAGATTAGTGAATCACTACCATTAATTAATCACTATGGTTTATATTACTTGTCTCTCTTGTCCTTCCCAACAACTAAAACAAAAAACCGAAACAGCAGCTTGTTCTTAATCTGACAAACTACCTTTTTGCGAAGTTTCTGGATGCGATTGATGACTTCTCGAGCCATTCCTTCATCCACCATGGACTGGTCAGGGGTGATGTCTAAGAGAACCAAAGCCTGAGGAATGAATAGTGTACACTATCACAACCAAATAAGAAAAAATGCAGCAAAAAGATATTTAAAACTAAATTCTGAGAAGTCTATAATACAGCACTGAGCAAAGGAAATAAAATTAACCTCTTTATCATTCAGGTATTTCTTTGTAACCAGCTTGTCTTCCACCTCTGGAGAAAGGTGCAGCTTTTTCTTCTTTTGTTGTGTGCTGCTCATGGGAAATGCCCTGAGACCCGCCTTCCACGAGTCCCTCACGTGACTCTGCTTTTTGGCCACCAAATAAATAGTGTCAATTCTTCTAATCAACAAGACCAACAATCATGAAGCCCCTGGAGCAGCACAACTTTTTATACCACAAATGAGTGGATCAAAGGCCTCAAAGCATCTGACGCCACGTTATTTTCTTGCACTATGACCCTTCTCATGTTTTGTCAGCAGGACTTAATACACAAATTCTAAAATGGACAATACTTTTTATATGACTCAGTTTAAACTGCCATCTTTTTGCCAATCTTATTTACTTTTCTATTTCTTCTGCAGGTTGTTGATTATGATGTAGTAATAATGAAACCACCACTTCTACTATAAAGCACATTATAGAGTGAAAGGTACTCTACAAAAACCTTGTAATTAGGCACCATTTATCTTTAGGAAACTCAGAGAAATTAACAAGCTTGCCTCACTTCACAAAAGCGCAGGAGGTACAACTGGAAATGGATGATAAGCTCAAAATTTCAGTCAGAGGAGGGGCACCACATCCCACTACATTATGTAAGCTGTGTTAAGACACTCTACAGTGTGGATGACTTTTCAGGCCCTAACATGTGCTGTGACCAGAAAGGACTGACCATTCTCTTGTCTACAAACTTCTTCACTAAGGAATGCACCTTTACCTCCTTGTCACTGTCTGCCCACGTGGAGTTCTTACACATCTAACTTAAGTCCGTGTAAAGGCTTGAGAAGGTTGCCTTCCTTTTATGGAGGTGCTGCCCACCCTCCTCCTGTACATAGCATGTTAAACAGAGGGACTATACCCCAACCCTACATGGGAGATCTTACAACCATGCTGCTTGGTGAAGTCTGGTCAGGACTGGAGAGAAATACTGTTCCATTGTGACAAAAAAAAGTCAGTACTGACCCCCAAATCCGAAACAGCCTATATATTCCCTTCAAGGAGTGCTGCTTGACCACCCCCACTTCTACTCCAGTCTTTACATAGGGGGACTTCTTATTTTCACCAGAAAACTCATCAGGAAGAATATTAAGAACTGGCTTACTTTTCTGTGTCCATGACTGACTCGTTCTTTGAAGGGTTTGTTTATGCAGAACCCAAAATTTAGGACTATTACCCATGTAGAAATTACAGAATGCTTATTTATGTATTCATTAAACAAATGTGTATGTTAAGGTCATACCATAAAAAAAGTTTAATAAAGCCAATCTAAAACAAATAGCTGGTTTATTTTACCCTGAGACACACTGTCAACATTGTCAGAAAGGCATAGGTAAAATATTTCCTCCTTTTATGTTCTCCTCTCTTGGTAAAGAAATGTTCTAGGGAACAGAAAAATACCTGAGCATCTGAGTGTGCTTCAAACTGGGTAGTCCCACCTGTGGCCTGATCAAAGGTGTACATGAGGCGGATGTCTTCTTCATGCAATTCGTGGCCTTCCACAACAATGGTCCCTGGTGGAGAAGCACATGCAGTTAGTCAGTCCTTCCTCATCTTCCAATCACCTGCTATCAGTATATTGTGTCCCTTTTTGATGAAAATTTGAGAACAGCAGAGCTGTAAAGGCTTCAAGAGCTCACTTCCTCCTGACTCATGTCACTAGTATAGATAAGGAGTAGTGTATTTCCCTTAGACTACACCATATTGCCTTGAAGACAGTTAAGTCACCACCACCATCTACTGCTCTATATAAACTCCCAGGTCCAAAGACATGCCAAAGAGATAGCACATAGCTGCATGATGTAATGGAAAAAATACAGTCTTTAGCGTGCAATCAGACTTAGGTCCACCACTCACTGGCTATATGACCTGGTGTTCCACTATCTGCTGAGCAGGGTGTGGTGAGGGTGAGATGAGATGGACACTGTGATGTGCCTGTCCATCGTGTCTATGCAGGAGAGGCAGAGAGTGTGAGGACAGCTGCTGAGGGCAACATCCCATCCTCAGGGAAGACCACTGTGGTCACTTCTAATTCCCTTCTTGGGCTTTGAGCACTAGGCTGTCGTTTTTACTTTATGTCAAATACTGAACTATTTTGCTTTTTGTCAGTGCAGAAAAATTCATCCAGCAATTATTGTTTAGAAACTTCAGGCTTTTAGTTTCAAATAAGGCTTATTTTGGGAACTTTTGATGTTTTGGCTCTCTGGTAAAACAACTTAGATTTGTGACTTGAACGTTGATCAAACAACATTTTGCTAATTTAATATTTGGAGTTGAATTAGTAATAAATCAAGTATTAGGTGCTAACTTATGCTTTATTCTGTCTAAAAATCTGAGGAATCTTTACCCCAATTTCCATAACCACTCATGATTCCTGAGTCCTTAAATCTTTCTTCTCTTAACACGTTCCAGCTTCAACATCAGAGCCCTAATAATAAATACCGTGCATTCCAGAACAGCTGTAGGATGTCAAGCAGCCACACTCAGAGCAAATATGATTTTAATCATGGCAAGCTGGAATTTCTGGTCACCCTGAAATGCTCCCTAGAAGGGTAGAAAGCAGCCAAATTCCCTTTCCTAACCCCATATTGGTTAGACCCCCTGTCACATGTTCTCATATTACCCTATACTTTTCCTTATCAAAACCACAATTATTTCTGAAAACCTTCAATGTTTGTCAGCATGAGAGTAAGGGCAAAGTCTGTCTTATTCAACTGTGTACTGGATATCAAAAAATATCTGCTGAATTAAAGAATCCAGTCTTGCCCAAATAAGAGATCGAGATATGGGTTTTAGGTATTTTAGAAAAACTGTGATAAGTATTGACCCATTTCTTCTTAGCAAGAAGCTCTCAACCTCAATGCTAACTCCCTTTCCTCAAAAAATACTGTAATCTTTTCTTTCATTTATTTTATAGTCTTCATTTTGACACCTGCAAGTCTTCTTTTCTCTCCACAAGCAACACATGAACACTCTGAGGGGAACACCGGTTGCCTGGTCATGAAGCTTCAGGGAGTTCTGCTCTTTCTCAACAGGAGGGCAGATTTTCTAGGCCCACATTAGCATTTGTGGAATTCGCTGATAACCTAAGGTCCATTCTTCTAATTTAGTAATTTCTATCTAGCTGCTTTCTAGCCTAAAGGAATTAATTTTGCAAAAATATTTACTGTAATATTTATAACATTAAAAGCCTGGAAACAAACTAAAGCACCAACGATAAAATGGTTAAAAACATTATCAAGTATCCACATGAAGAAAAATCATACAGCTATTAAAACAGCATTTCAAAAAATATAAATACATAAAATGTTTGTAATATAAACTGGAAATGCAAAATAAAAGTGAATAAAAATTTAAAAAAATAACATAAGATATAAAATATATAAAAGTGAAAAGTGAGAAATTCAAAATTATAATGTCATCTCCATTTTGTAAAGCTGTACATTATGTGACTAAATACGTAACTGGAGGGAAGTAAACCAGAACCTAACCAGCACATGTGAAGCTGCATATTCAACAACAGAGAGCAGGCACTCAGTCTATGTTACATGAATGGGTGGTGGGTTAGAGGTCATTTTTATTTTCTTTCTAAATCATCAGAATTATTTATAATAAACATTTTTATGAACAGGAAAGAAAAATTTTTATTTAAGAAAAAGATGAGATAGTAAAAGTCAAACAGGAGCCTAAACACAAATCACCCCTCAGCCTGAGGACATGAATGGTGCCCTGTCTTAGCAGACACCCACCACTCTTCTGGAACTGCTCCAGCTCCTCACTGCTCAACTGCTTGATGGACATCATCACCGCTTTAAAGGCTCCCTTCAGACGTTTCCCCAGGACCATGTGATCCGGTTCTGCCCTTAGCCGAATACCATACTTGTTTTTATCTGTAGACAGTGTAACTTTTCGAACATTCAATTCCTATAGGTTGTGTATAAGAGGAAACAAAAACGAGAGAAATTTAAAAACACATGTCCACACAAAAACATATATACACAAATGTCCATAGCAGCACTATTCATTACAGCCCCAAAGTAGAAACAACCCCAATGTCCATCAACTGTGAATGGATAAACAAAATGTGATCAATCCAAGCAATGGATTGGATTAAAATGGAGTAAAACACTGATACATGCTACAACATGAATGAAACATGAAAACATGCCAAGTGAAATAAGCCAAACGCAAAAGATCACAAACTGTATGATTCCACTTATATGAAATGTCCAGAGTAGGAAAATCCAGATAGAAAATAAGATTTGTGGTTGCCAGGAAATGGTTGGATCCTGAGAAAATGAAACATGAATGCTAATGGATACTGAGTTTCTTTTGGGGATGATGAAAATGTTCTAAAATTGTAGTGATGGGTGCACAACTTTATAAAGATACTTAAAAACCATTGCTTTATATGGTGTGAAACAAATGCTTCTTGTCAAGATCAATCGAGACAGACGAGCATAACTGAAATTAGAAATACAAACTTAATCTTTCAGGGGTGACCTTTGCTCATGTAATTTCAGAGCACCACAAGGTTAACTATCAATTAATCACAAGAATCAGTTAATCATAACATTTCATGCCTCCATCATGTTAGTTAAGGATTACTAATGCAGAAAGGAATGTTGATGGTATAGTAGGAGACATCATGAGACTACATAGTTTAGTAAATAATAGGGACACATTGCCATTATATTTAACTGTATTAATCAATCTCATTGTAAGTGGCTAAGACATTTTGTTTTTTTAAAAACTCTATTTTTATGCATATCTACAGGCATTAATTTCACAGTTTATAAATCTAACTTTTTGGTTTCTAATATTTGTCTGGATTTCTGAAGCAATTCAAGACAAAATATAGAAATCAATATTTCTTCAATAATATATTTAAGTATTACCTGTGAAAAGAATAAAAAATTAAATTCAAAATATATTTGATGTTTAAATACAAAGGAATAAAGCTTTTGGGGAAGGACAATTGACACTACAGTTTAAACTTTTGATCCCAAAACTCCACTTCTGGAATCTATCCAACAACCATATGCTGATACAGAAACAAAGATACACATGCACTTTTTGCTTGTAATCAGAAACCTGAATTTCCAGCAGAAGAGTAATTAAATAGATTATGAAGCGGCCAGGAAGTGAACACTATGCAGCTGTTAAAAAGATATACTATACTATATAAAAGCAAGTTAAAGACTACACACAACCCTGTGTATGCACAAATAAACCCAAACTGCATGTATATACATGTGTGTACATATATATGTACATATATATGTATACATGTGTAAAAATCCTAGGAACATCCTTAAGAGGGGAAATGAGACTTCAGGGACAGACAGGGTTGAGGGGCTCCCCTTCTACTGGGCACACATTATGTTGGTGCTTCAATTGTTTACAACGAACTGTGGGGTCACTTGTCACTTGTATACTTTGAAGGAACAACATTTTCTTGTTAATTATCAAAAAGTACTTCGAGGGCTGGCCCGTGGCTCACTCGGGAGAGTGTGGTGCTGAGAACACCAAGGCCACGGGTTCAGATCCTATATTGGGATGGCTGGTTGGCTCACTAGCTGAGCATAGTCCTGGGGGTTGAGATCCCCCTACCGGTCATCCTTTAAAAAAAAAAGTACTTTGAGGAAGAAAAGTGGATGACAGTAATACATGAAAGGTCAAGAAATTCATTTAACCTGAAATACCTTTTAGAGAATTACAATTATATTGTAAAAATTCATGATGGTTCTAAGCAAAATGTAAAATATCATGGATGGTTAAACTTTTTATTTATATACTGATATATAAAAGAAAAAGAATAAATTATATACTCAAAGTGTATTCATTGGAGAATATTCATCAAAATAATCTTCTAGAGGAAAAAGTCTGTTTGGACCCTAAGGAAACAAATCATCTACCTTACCTCCATGATATACTTCTCCAAAGACTTGATATCTTTAAGAGATTCTGGATCTTGATGGATAACCACAATTTCTTTCAAAGGATACTAGGAGGAAAAGGGAGGGGAAAGTTCACTAATCAGTCAGTTCTCTAAACTGCAGAAAAATGGAATGTAAATGTTTATCTGATTCTCAAGCTCCAGACTAGTCAAGCTGAACTAGTACTAAGTCACTCATGTCCTTACTGCAGGAAAAAAACCCAAACTTATGCCATTGCTGGAAGCTCTCTATGTTAAAGAAAACATCCCAAAGACATAATTATTTAGGTCTGTACCACGTAAAATACAAATAAAATTTCAAACCTTTATTGGAATAGTTTTGCGGTCTCGAATCACTCGCCCAAGTTCAATCACAGACTGCATTCTAGATACTGCACTCTCAGTTTTCTTGTCAATCAATTCCTCTCTGATTGGTAGAGGTAGGAATGAGAAAGAGATTTGATTTAAAAGGAGAAAATCCAAAGCAATAGTCATGCTTGAGGAACAGTGTCAGGTTAGAGATGAAATGGCGTGGCCAGGCCTCCCAGTGAGGCCCCTGGGGAAGGACAGCACCCGTGCCTGCTTCTCAGAGCCCAGCAGCTCCCCAAGGTGCCCCCACACTGAGCATCCCTCCTGCCATGTATTGAAGTGGGCCCGTCCTGCAGCCTGAGGAGAAGCTCACATCAGCTCAGGAGGGAGGCAGGCCACGAGGGGCTGGACAGGGAAGTGTCTGCTCTTCCCTATTCTTCTCCAGGAGCTGGGGCCCCTGCATGCTCTGGGGACTACCCTTCCATGGCCCAGGGTGGTGTATCAGTATCTGATTCCTACCGAACATGGGGTAGCATGAGGTAGTGGATGCTGTGTGTGTCCTTGTCCTGGACAGAAGCAGGATCAAGCAGCATCTTCAGGTTCTGGTACATCAGCTCAGTGAGGAAAGGGGTATAGGGGGCCTGCAGGAGGACAGAGGACACCAAGTCACCTTTATGTGGCCACCACCAACTGATCTCATCTACACTAAAACAACAACTACACATTTTAGAGAATGACACAGTAATATGCACAGAAATGGGCATGACGTTCCTGAATATGCCCTAGGGAAGAGAAAGGACCTCCTATCTGTGAAGTACAGCAGCAGGGCCACAGCCAGAAGGACCCAAAGCATTTACAGGCTTCTGGAGCCTCTTTGCACAAAATAAAAACAGGAGCCCCTGACCACATACCAGCTACAAAAATACGAAAAGAGGACTGAATGTCCCAAACCCCAGAAACTTCATCAGTAACCTGGGGGAAACACCATCTGCTTCACAGGATGAGGGTGAATGAGGTCCGGCACAGTAGGCAACAGGTGCAGGACCTGTACAAAGCAGGTTTTCCTTTGGTGAATGTTAAGAAAATAAATATAAGGCTATAAAATTATACTGAAATAGCAGAAACAAGATATAGAAAATTAAAGCTGGAGCTTTTTTGCTTGTTATTATAACTGGTAGGAACATGTTTTCAACAATTACTTGCACATTTTCCTCTCAATACTAACTTAAAATATTGTTTGCGAACCTCCCCATTACAACAATTATGGCAATCCACATTAAGACAAGGTATGTCTTACCTCAAACTGTAGATCCTTGGTCTAGATCCAAGGACCTTGACCTGTACTGAACTGCCATTGATTGTAAGAAAGAATCTAGTATTTCTTAGACCTTACTTGACATATATTAGCAAAGAAGATTTCTAAAAAGGAACTAGAGATATAAGCTATTGTAAAACTTTTATTTCTGGTGGAATAAATACAGAATAGACATAAAGGAAGGATGCTGCAGCAAGAGGGTACCACATGCAGCCCACAGGCCAAAGCATTCTATAGAGGGCCAACATCTTACCATAAGTCTGCACAGAGAAAGCAGAACACTAAACAAGGTTTCCAGGGCCATAATGCAATCCTCCATCCCATTTTCACCCTGATGAATAAAAAAGCAACATAAACATTAAAATGACGAAAATAAGTGTTTATCACAGAAACAAATAAGGAGTTTATTAAAAAGAGGCAACCCAGAGAGCATGCAGCATACAGACAGGACACAGGGCAGAGCAAGAAGAAATGGCCATAAGCACAGGCTGTCTGGGGTGGTGCCATCACAGTGGCCCTGCAGATGAGTGCAGGAGCCAGGACCAGGATGTGCGAAAATCGCCCCCCTAACACCACCGCACCTGAGGCCCAGTGGATGGGGAACGGCTCTGTAATTGGGAGATGAAACTGACTGTGGAACCTGAAGGCTGAAGGTAGAATGGATTCACATGCAACAGAGAGAAGCGGTTGCTAACAGAACATTTTAAAGTAACTTTAGGTAAGAATTTCTTATTTTAAAAAAAGTATAAGACTGGCCGGTTAGCTCAGTTAGTTAGAGCGTGGTGTTATAACACCAAGGTCAAGGGTTTGGATCCCCATACTGGCCAGCTGCTCGTGTCCTCCCCCCGAAAAGTATACACAAAGGTACTTCGAAAAGTTCACATGAAGATTCATATCATCTTTTAATTCTACTTTTCCATGAACTTTTTGGAAGAATCCTTGTACTGTTTGCATTTAAAAAAATCATGATACTAATTTATAGTAGGAAAAATGTAAAGATGATTTAAAAAACTTCAACCATAATTATTAGTGATAACCACTGTAAACATTTCAGTATATGTCCTTCTAGATATATGTGTGTATACACATATGTATGAGAGTACTTTGAAAAGTTCATGGAAAGATTCGTATTATCTTTTTATTCTTCCATGAACTTTTTGAAGTACCCTTGTATATTAACTCAATTAGTCCTCACAAAAACTTGAAAACTTGGGTACAATTTTACCAAGGAAACTGCAGCACCAAAAAGGGAGATCACTTTACCAAGATCACTCAGCCAATAACTGCCAGGATTTGAAGGCAGGCAATCTGGCTTCACAGTGTGGACACATCAATATACATAGTTGAGTACTTTAGCTCTAAACTTAATACACTTTTTGCTTTTCCCAACAGCAGTCTGCACTTACCTTTAATCTTCTGCGGTTCATTCTGACATACCAATTGGTCAGAACATCCACAAACTTGACCAGGCGAGGCACCACAGTGTAAAGCCTGTAAGCTAAAAAAGTAAGACAAGTCAATCAGGCGGCAAGTCTGCACCAAGCCTCTGGGGTGGTGGAGGGCTGAATACCAAGTAGCCCCTTTCACCCAAGGGCCTCCACTTGTTAAGGAGACAAGAACAAAAATAAACACAGCAGTCAAGGTGTGTAGGAGTGTACTCTGTGAACCACATGTGAACTCCCATTGGTCAGTGAGAAAAACTGAAACCCCAGTAAGCATGGCTCAGAGTCCAAGGCTGCCACCACACAACTCCTAGAAACATGTTCACGTGGAGTAGTGCAATACAACAGCACTGATGGAGTTTGGATGTGTTGTCCCTGCCAAAACTCATGTGGAAATTTGATCCCCAATGAGGCAGTGCTGGAAACTGATTCAGTCATGGGGGCGGATCTCTCATGAATGGATTAATAATTCTGTTATAGCAATATAAAACGGACTAATACAAGTACCATCCAAAGCCCAGCTTTTTTCCATTGTAGTACACTGTACCTGAACTAAAAGACAAACAAACAAAAAGCTTGACTTAGATGATAAGAGGCATAGAATAGCCAGTGGTTCTCAGCCAGGGCAATTCCGGCCAGCAGGAGACACTTGGCAATGCCCGGAGAGAATTTTGGTTGTCACAGTTTAGGGGGCGAGGGTTGCTACTGGTATCTAATTGGTGGACCAGGGATTGCTGCTCAACCTCTTACAATGCACAACACAGTCCCCACAACAAAGAATGATCCGGCCCAAGCTGTCAATAGTACCACTATTGAGAAACTCTGGCATAGGCTATGAATAAAATAGAACAAGCTTTCTAATGTTAAAAATGGAGGAAAGAAATCTAAAGAAGGTAATGAAAGAGTGAAGAGTCTTGAGGAATTAGAATAGAACAAGCTTTCTAAAGGTTAAAAATGAAGGAAAGAAATCTAAAGAAGGTAATGAAAGAGTGAAGAGTCTTGAGGAATTAGAAGGATTTGAAGTGTCCCCTAGGGAACTCAGAGGGTAAATGGAAAAGGGCATTTAGCCAATCTTATTTGAGGCAAGGGTTATTTTAAGAATTCTCATTCACCTCCCCTTTAACTAATAGTCTACACATACAAACACATGCCTCCACCAAAACCAAAATGAATCAAGACTAAAAGTTATAAACATACACAGTTTATACTGAGTTCAGTAAGTGTTAATGAGGCTCTTGGTCTAAGCTAATGAGGTGAGAAGTTGCAAAGGGCAGAGCTACTCTCTTCTGAGGTTCACAAAGACCAGAACCCAGGTGCTGGAGGAAGAGGCCCAGGCCAGTCATAAGCTGGTCACCTGTTCCTAGACAGGTGATTTCAGTGACTGAGGCCTATTCTGTCAAGAAGGAAGACAGTCTAAATTATTTCTAGGGTTCACTACACTTTTCCCCTTCTAGGAAGCTCAAGTTTCCTGTGCTCAGGTTTCAACTCATAGAGTAGAAGAGCCCCACATACAATGGACATGGGATATATGAGATAGCAGCTCCTGCTGAGGTCATTGCTAGTCACTGCAAATTCCCCAAGGATGCCTCCCCACCCAGTAAGGCCTCAGGCCCACACTGCTGATGAGGGAGCTGGTGCATGAAACCGACAGTCTGGCCGAGCTGGGACCTGAACTGAGGAATCTGGGTCTAGAGTCGGACTCTGACTACGCCTGGCCTATTGCACACAGCTCTCATCATGCAACAGACTGGGGAGACTGGGCACCTGCAGAGTCTCCAGACCCGGCTTCACGGGAGGAGTCGCAGCTGGTGCCTAAAGATGGCAGGGGCCTGGGCAACAATCCCACCACATTTCCCACTCACTCCTATCACTCAGGAGAGAAAGTGGACACAGCTGTGAGAGTGTCCCAGGAGAGAGCAGGAGCTCCTGGTGCTGCCCTTCCCAGGGTAGGAATCAGCCCCACACTCATTTACGTTTTCATTTATGTCAACTTGACCAGCAGCCTGACAGTTAGGATCCATATTCATGTTTAAAAGGCTGAACAAGTCCTTCAGGGCAACTGATGAACAGTCCTTTAGTGTGAAGTGTAGCAACACTCCAGGGAGAGCTACATACCGGTGACCAGACTAATGCTGCCCTTGCCCAACAGCACCCTGTCCTCCTCCTCTGCTGCCCTCTTTCCCAGGTCATCTCATGTGTCCTAGTCAATGGTTATGTCCATCTCAAACCTTAAGGAAGCCAACACAATCTACTATCCCAAACTTCTAAAACCAAACCCATTGTTGTTAGGTAACAGAAATATGGGGAAACATCTACTTCATGATTGCTTTTCTGAACTTTCTAATTCTTCCAGAATGGACAGGGACTAGTTATTTAATAATGAAAACAGAAAAGGATAAATAAAAAATGTATTACTAACAAGTACTACTTATTACCTGCTGTCAGCTACTTTATGTAAATCATCTCTATTTAAGCCTAACAGTAACTCTACCAGGCATTCTGCAGATAAAGAAATTGAGGCTCACAGATTTAAGGCAACCCTCCAGATAGGGAAGAAGTGGTAGAATGGAGTTTTGAATCCGTGGCTGTCCAACTCCAAAGCCTGTGCTCTTGTGTGGAGGGGTGAGGAGACCTGAATGCTGCACAGAGATAGAATTCCCCATGGCCTACAAACAAACACACTTCTACAATTAACAAGCCTTAACAAAACTATTTGAGAGGATGAAGGAAATAATTATCAATTATTCTGTATCTCTCAAAATTTTCTCTATATAAATTTCCTGTTTATAAAGAGAAACAGTTAAATATCAAAAGGGCCATTATAAAGAGAATACATAGTCCTTATTCCTGGGAGGATAGCCCAAGAGAGACTCACCTGCCATCTCGGTCTCAAAGAACCCAACAAGTGACTGCATGAAGGACAGGATCCACCGGTCTGTAATGTTGGGGCTTTCTCTAACCGTGTTCTCGTTGTAGAGGAATTCCACTTCTTCCTCCTATGAACGATTTAACATCACATAAACTGAAAGAAGTAGCAAAAAACCAAAAACCCCAGACTCTGCTGGCAATATAAATTTTTGATTCTCAGCAATATTTTTAAAATAAGCATTAACTTGGAACATTAAGTCCTTGATTAATTATATATATATATATATATATATATTTTTTTGTGACCGGTAAGGGGACCGTAACCCTTGGCTTGGCGTCGCCCGCACTGCGCTCAGCCAGTGAGCGCACCGGCCAGTCCTATATAGGATCTGAACCCGCGGCCTCAGCGCTCCCAGTGCGTGGCACTCTCCCGAGTGAGCCACAGAGTCGGCCCCTTGTTTAAATATATTTTTGAGTGAAATGAAGAGAATTTAGGAAAAATTACTTCTCTGTCATCAAAGAGTAATTATGAATTGAGAGACAGTCTAAAATCTTGTTAGATGCAGGGTTTAGTTACTTTAATCCTAAGGAAGGAAGGACAGTAAAGCTGTCTAGGATTGAATGATTGTACACAAACTGAAATTAATTTCTATGCTGAAGCTGTTCATTTTACCTAGAATGCTCTAGTCTACCTTCCTTTTGCTTTGCAAAATTATCCTTGATCCTAAAGGCCCATTTCACCTATCCCTGCTCTGCAAACAGCATTTACTGCCCACTGTGGTTCTCAGATAGCACCTTCACCAAGCTGGCAGGGCAATGGGAATGCAACTCTTCCCCTGGGTTAAAGAACCTGATACAGTCTCCATCTTGCTGCTATGCCCAGACAGGCCCCAGCTGTGGTTAGGTGTAATCCAGCCTGTATTCCTGAGTCCCACACCAGTGGAGGCTTAAAGAGTGCACTGCCTAAGGACTATCGGCCCTACCTGGCACAGAGCCACATGTAGAAGTGGCAGGATTGAAAAAGAGAAGAATAACACTGGTAGACTGAAGAAGATGCCTCCCTTTCTCAATTCCCAGGGAAAAGTCCACCTTGGTAGGGTCAGTTGAACACTCCATGTCCTCATTAGCAGAACAGGTCAAGCCCAGAGGTGGCAGAAATGAGTGACTTGCCTGCTGGGTTGGGGAAGAGCAGAACTCAGCTCTCCCACCAGTGCCTGGGACTGCTCGAGCAGGAATAAAGTCATATGTTTATTCAATAGTAACTTACTAGCAATTCTACTTGTGAGATGCTGGAGATAAGAAGATTAGCAGTATTGGGGCCCTGACCCAAAACTTGGTCTTGAAGTGCATAAAGCAACAAATGCAGTGAAGGTGATGGGCCCTGACAGTGGTCAATTGGGGGACAGGGGAAGTGGCCCCAGAGCAAGGGCTTCTTAAGATGGGACTACTGAATGAACAGGTAACTGCTCTGAGGGGCATCGCAACTGTTATTTTTGATCCTAACAACCCATTGAGAACTGCTGTCACTTTCAGAGGCTCAGCCTAAATGCCACCCCACAGAGTAGCCTTCCCTGCCCATCCACCTCAAGTAGTCAGCCCCTGCCTCTGTGACTCTGCTCTCCACCAGGTACTCATGGTCTGACAGCAGCTGTCTACTGTCTCCCAATTCCCCACCCCACTGGCTCCATGAAGAGAGGGGCATCTTACTCAACACATGCTCCTGGCATAGCTTGGGGCCTCAGACACCTGTTGCACCTCCCTATACGGCCTCCCTATGGCTCTGGATTCCCCCCACTCCCCAGCACTGGGCAGCAGAGAACAGTCGTCTTAGGTTTTGCATGGAGATAACATGGAGGCACTTCAGGCACCCCCACAGCCCACCATGGTCCACACCTTCTGGAGCCGCAGGATGTTCTGGATGAAGAAGCGATACGCATTGTACCATGGGAGCAGCACATCCTTAAGGACATCCCGCACACCCTCCTCCTTAAAGCGGAGGTTTTCTGCCCTCACCACAGGGGAGTTAATCAGATATAATCTGGAAGAGAGAGAAAAATTACACAGAAGATGTATATAGAGAGTAAACCAAATGTTACTACTTGATATATTGAGAGGGCAAGATTAAAATTATATTTTTCTACACACAAGGGGGAAATTATAAATACTCTTCAAATGGTCAATTTAAAACTCACAAAGCTCTTACTTTGTGTAAGAGATATAGCTACCTATAAATGAATGCATGTAACCCCACACCAAAATAAGGCACTGCACCAGCATAGAAGCGCTTCTTACGCCAGTCTCACCGCAGGGTCAAGGGCAGCATGCCAGCAGCAAAAGGAAGGCAGCCAGGTCCTCCTCAAGAGCTGCTTCCTCCTTCCCACAGGCACTGCCTGCACCCCACTGTGTGTGGACACGGGGGTTCATGAGAAGCCACAGAGTGCAAGTCTAAACATCCTATGGGGCAGCCCCCATCACAAAGAACTGCCCAGTCCAAAGGCCAACAGTGCCAAAGGCAGGTCTAACTGAGAGTGTTGTGACAGCCCCACTAACCACTCCTGGGTAACACAGGTACTGTTTGAAGGCACTCAGTAACAGCATGGGCATGGGCCTTGTGTCCTTGTCAGTGGACACTGAACAAGACCTTTAGGTCCCTTTCAACTTGAACACTGTGTGATATCATGATTATGACTATTTCAAGCAATGGCTGAAATTTCCTCTCAAAGCTTTCCAATTATTAGTTTCTTATTTGCTCTAGCATAAATATATCTCATATGACTCTGCAAGTGCCAAATTAAAATAAATTATGAAAGAATTCTAATACCAACAAGAGAGGGAGCCTGGAGATAAAGGCAGCCAGCAACCAGGCTGGGGAGGACTTGGATGAGATCCAGCATAGGTTCTCTTCCTCAAATGACCTCCAGGTTTGAACATGTCTTTATTATTTAGGAAACTATATTTGGGATTTAAAATCAACAACCATACAATGTAACATTAATGTCTCCATATAACAGATACATTTTAAAAAGCCTAATTATAAATCAATTTAGGAAATGTGATTAACAGGAAGACGAATGCTTACATAAAAACAACCGGTACACACTAAGTAGAGAACTGGTTTGTACCTGAGGGCATCAGCACCATATTTATGGATGATGGAAACCGGATCTGGATAATTCTTCTTTCGTTTGCTCATTTTTTGGCCATCACTTGTCAAACAAAAGGGAGATGCCAATTAAGTCAACATTACAGTCGATCTTTATATATGGATATAGATTAGTTGCAAATAGGAATACATAAAGGCAAATGGGAAGGAGACACAAGATATAAGCTAGTGTTAAAGAAGAACATAGTTTTGTTAACATTTGTAAACTTTTTGAATGTCACAGTAAGTCCACAGGGAAGCTTCAGGGTAGGCTAAAGCAGGAAGATACCTCAGCATTTATTCCAGAGAAATGAAAACTTACATTTACATAAAAACCTGTAAACGAATGTTCATAGCAGCTTTATTCACAATCATCAAGCACTGGAAGCAACCCAGATGTCCTTCAAGAGGTGGGTGGTTAAACAAACTGTGTATACCCACACTGTGGATGACTACTCGGCAATGAAAAGGAATGAACTACTGATATGTGCAACAGATGAATTCTCCAGGGAATTATGTTGACTGAAAAACAGCCAATCTCCCCAAACTAGACACCGTATGATCTATTTATATAACATTCTTGAAATGACAAAACCACAGAGATGAAGAAAAGATTAGTGGTTGCCAGGGACTAGGGATGAGGGTAGAAGAGAAGGAGGGGTGGGTGTAGTTATAAAAAGGGCAACAGGAGGCATCCTTGTGGTGCTGAAACCATTCAGTACCTTGACTATGCTGGTCGATACAGAAACCTGCACACGGGATGAAATTGTATACAAGTAAATACACACAGGCAAATGAGTATACGTAAAACTAGGGAAATTTGAATTAGATAGATGGACAATGTCCGGTTGTGATATTATATGGTAGTTTTGCAAAATGTGAAAATGGGCAAAGTATACAAAGGATCTCTATTATTTTTCACAACTGCATGCAAATCTACAATGATCTCAATAAAAATTCCAATTAAAAAAAACCCCAGCGGATTGTAGAGCCAGACTGTCTGTGTTTAAAACTTGAATTTACCACTCATTTGCTGGCAAGTTACTTTAATTTTTCTGTACCTAAAATTCCTCAAACATCAAAAAGGGATAATTATAGGACCCAATTCAAATGGATCTGAGGATTACATGAGTTAAGATATATAAATATGCACAACAGGGCCTGGCAAAGAATAAGAATGCACCAAATGTTAGATTTGTTAAATATCATCCTCTTCACATGGCACATGACTCAGGGTATCTGTGTTGGTAAATGTTTTATTTTTATTCTTAATGACTAAAGGTAATGCAAGCAAAGGAAAAAATGAGATTCCCCTCTAATACTAAAAAGTGGGAAATAATACTCAGTAGGAGGAAGAGTTTTCGGGGAGGGGAGAACAGGATCTGGTGGCGAAGCACCCAGGACGAGCCTGATGTGGCTCTCACTAGCTCTGGTCCTGGCAGGTGAGGTCTTCAGATCCCTCATATGTTAAAAAGATGACAAAAAAGACCCACACTAAAGGACTGATGTACAGATTAAATAAGATCTACAAGCAAAAATGCTTCCTAAAATGCTAAGTACTCATAAGTATTATTTGACCAGTAGTAATATCACTAGTAGCATTAAACTGCTAACAGTAACAGTCTAAAAGGCCCCCCCTTCCTCCTTCATCAGGCTTAGCTCTCGCGCACTCCTCTTTGAGAAACAGTGGAGATTTGTGAAGACACAATGTTGAGGATGGAGATGTAGACAGGACAGGAGTTTCAATGAAAAGGAACAGCAGCAAGAAGCAGCAAGTTTAAGACTAGAAGGGAAAAAAGAGCAGGATCAGAGCTGGAATCTAGTGTTCCCAAATTCCTCTATTCGGAAATAAAACATGGTTAGGTCCAACCAGAGAGTGTCTCCTTCTGGGTACAAGAGCAAAGGGTATCGGAACTGGAACTAGTCACTACAGAGAAGTACACCTGCCTTGCCAGGACGAGCCCATTCACAATCACGTTCTTGAAAGGTGGTTTTCCAAAGAGAGCTGTGGCCAGCACCAGCAGGGTGTAAAACCTGAAAAAATCAACTGTTCAGTAAAAAGAGAAAAAGGAGTCCAAGCACACAAAAAAAACACACTCTGTATCTGCTTACTGAACTGAATTCCTATTTTTGATAAGTTATATTTCTTGATAATTACTTAGAGCAATGGTTCTCAATCCTGGTCACATGTTAATATCCTTTGGGGATTGTTGAAAATAACTGACACACCAGACTCACCACAGACCCATCACATTAGCGCTTCTGATTTGAAAATATAAAACTTGCTTTATTTAAACTAAATAAATGTCTGGAGTGATGTCCTGACTCTTCCTCTCCTACCAGGACACCCAGCAATCTGAGGAACACCGCTCTCCTCTCAGAAGACAATGTGCAGCCATAAGGCAGCATTTGGGCAACCTCCGAGGACCACCTGGAAGCGCCTGGCCGAAATGAAGGACATTTGTCACTTTTTGCACAAGATCAGACAGCATGATGACAAAAGATACAAAAAGCACTCTCATCCAAAAATCAAAAGGTAGACAACAGGAACATAAAAATGCTTTTATAGTCAGATACTATGCAACTCATTAATGTGCTAGCTAGCTTTCACTAAAATAACTCTTATCACATCCTTCTGCTGTCCTGGGGATGACACTCTCCTACCACCCTGACCTGGTGCTTCACTCCAAGAACATCAGGGGACATGAACTGATGAGGAGGAGACCAGACTCCATGCTTAACCTAAATGCCTGTCCAGACTTCCCTCCCAGTTCCAATAAGGGTTGGGAGGGCCTCTGATGCCCAGGAGAGGCAGCCCAGGCCTGAGGGAAGGGGAAGGGTGACCACAGGATATAGGAATGATATAGGACCCATAAGAGGACTGTTAACAGCTGCTAGACTTCACCACTCCTCAGATGAACAAGCTCATGGGTAAATCATCAGGCCCTCCTTAGAAACAGAAATATGTTCCTTATTGCTATTCCTATAGATAAATAAATTAGAATCTGAAAATAGTACACCTCAGAATATTAAGGCTTGAATTCAATGATTACCACAGGCTGTAAAAGCAGAAAATGACACCAACAATTCCTTAAACACATCCCTGTAGAAACATTACTAATAAATGTATAATTAGAACCTGGGCCAGCAAAACTTATCCATGAGAAAAAGGTTACCGACTCACACTTTTCCAATTAAGAGGATGAGCATACTGCTTTAAATAAGGTACCAAACAAAATTAATGCCATAATCCTTTCTCCATATATACATATTTTTAAAATCTGTATTTTTCAGAATGTTAGTTTACAAGATACTCAACATCTGAGCAGATTTCCAACTATCCCCCAAATTTCTAGCACCTAATCTATTGTCTTTATGTAAATATTCATTCAACATCCGAATAAATATTTGTAGTAAAGAAGCTAAGAACACATATTGTTTTGTATCACTTAAACTTCTAATTTAACACATATAGTCCAAAATGTCAGTGAAATAACTTAAATTGTAGAAGTACAGCCCTACTGTAGTGAGAGACGCCCATCAAAAGGCACTTAATGCCCATTCTCAGCCGTAAGGGCACAGGGCAGGAACAAAGCCCTGTGCTTTGGCCTATTGGCCACAGTCTCTCCAGCACCCAGTAGATAAATGGTAGGCACTCAGTAAAATACTCACTAAATAAAATAAAAATCAATAAAATGCTTGACAAAGGAACAAGGGGGCATACCATCCTCTGGTTTGGTCAATGCCTTCAGCAATGAAGTCTGCAGGAAAAGTGTCTTCAAACTCCCTCTTACTTTCAAATGGATAATGAACCTGAGCATAAGGCATGCTGCCACTCTCGAACCAGCAGTCAAACACTTCAGAGATGCGGTGCAACGACCCCTTCCCACAGCGTGAAGGGATGGTCAGGTGGTCAATGCTAACAAACAGAAAAACAGCCATTTCTATTAATTTTAAGCACAACAGAACTTGCAGTTTAATTGCCAATAGGAAACATAGAGTCCTGACAAGATACTATAAGCATTTGCAAACAGAAATGTCTGCAGGACACAGAGCAGGTCCCAAAGACTTCCAGATAGCACGATGAGTCTTTAATCTGTTATGCATCAAAGCCACCCAATATTTCACCCAAGGACAAAGGCCACATTACCTCAATATGACATGAGTCATCAACAAAGCAATTCAGCAAACTAGTGATCTCCAGTGTATCTGCTACAGAGACCACATCTTCACAGAAGGATGATAAGATTGAAGTGATGCAAACATTTGGAAACTGACCTCTCTCTGTGGAGATCTGAGATCTTTGCTCCTGACAGCTCTTCAAGTTCTGCCACTGACCCAATGCATACTACCTGCCAAAAACAAGGTGAAAAACAGGAGCTCCTTAGAGCCACAGAGATCACACTGAGTTAACATACGTAGCGGACATGTTTAGTTTTAGAAACCTTTGATTTTCTCTAAAGGCTCATTAACATACCAATCTGGGCTGAAGGTGGCTTACACCTCATGGAAGACACAGGTCAGTCTCTGAAAAGGTGAGTGCAGACTTTGCTACTTTGTAACCCACCTCTATATCAGAGGGAGTCCCCTACCTGGAGAGGATTTCAAACATTTGTTGCCATCATTTCAACAGTTATTTCTTGAGGGTATACTCTCTGTAAATCTTTGCCAAAATAACCCGTGCAATGCCTTAGACTACTGCTCTAAGGCATCCTTAGTTTCTTCCTATCATCTGAATCTGGCTCCTTAATCTGGAATCTTCCCAAGACAAAGGTGGAACTAAATTATTGTGCTTGGACCAGATCAAAATAATCAGACTAAATCACAAGATGTTAGGATTATGCCCGTGTAAGGAGCTGAGAGATGATGCTAGTTGGGGCATTCAGAATGGAGGCCGTTTTGACAGGATCCTCTGTGGGTTTTCACCCAGGGGGCTTTTGCTACCCAGTGAACACCCATGGCCTCTTTCTCTGCTCTTCCTGTTCAGTCCTGAAAAGTCTTCTGTTCCAGCTACTTCACAGTTGTCTTTCAGGTCCCTACAAGAGATTTACTAAGGTCCCCTGGGCACTGTGGCTCATCACTGCTATAATGCTGTCAGCATTGGACAGAAGGCTCTGTCACGGAAATATATCAATCTCTCTATACATATATACATGACATGAGTTTAGAAGGTAAAGGTCTGCAATGCTTTGGTAAATTCTTTCTCAAGTTTTCCTTTTTCATCATCTGTAAGGTCAGTTTAACACCTTAAGTTAATACTATGATAATGCAAGGAGAAAAAAAGAGATCAGAGCGAGTCAAGAAAAAAAACTTATTGTGTAGATTTCCCAAAGAAAAATATAAACTGTGTTTCTAAAAACTGTATTTAATTAAAGTAAAGTAAAAATAAATAAAAAGCCTTAAAAACATTCTTATTTTATGTTATGATTCTTGGAAGGAATAAAGAAAAAAAAAAAACAACAACAAAAAACAGATGAAATAAGATAGGGATGAAGAAAAAATAAACCATATTCTTTTATAGCATATTAGGCGGCATGAACAAAATGCTTCAGCAAAAATCAGCACAAGGAAACACAAGCCCCACCTCACCTCTTCCAGGTCATCACTGACCCACAGTGGGATGGGGGTGCCCCAGTATCTGTTTCTGGAAATTGCCCAGTCACGTGCATCTTTCAGCCAATTTCCAAATCGCTTTTCTCGCACAAACTCTGGAACCCTGCAATAAACAGACCAGATAACCAATCATGAAAGATAATTAACGAGTCAGACCTGTAAACTGTATCCACGGAAGCTTTGAATAATGCTTTTTGCACCAAACATTCTGGAAACGCTGAACTCGCTGCTAGAACGGCTTCTAAAGGGACAGCACCAGCACATGCAACAATTTGTGCTGATATTGACGCCCTGCATCAAAGAGAAAACCCCACAGCACACACGCTTCCCACAACCTCTCCTCCAACTGGGGATTACCACAGACCTCTTACTAGTCACCTCGAACCAGCCAACCTTGTCCACTCAACTCTGTTCTTCAGTCATTCACGTGGTAATGGTTTTACTGAAACTCAGCAGCATGGGCTCCAAAAGGGTCAGGTGACTGGTTGCTGCTCTGCAGCCCTCTCCAATCTCCACTTTGGTCATCCCTGGCCATGCACTTTTGGCTCCAGCAATGAGGCAATTTCCCTAAAATGTGGCCTCTCACCATACTGCCAATGCCTGGGCCTTCCCTGTGCTGTGCGGCCCTCCTTCCCTTTACCTTCTCTTCCATTCCCCTGACTCCCAGTGCTCCTACTGCCTCTGACTGAAGAATGGCTCCTTATCCCTGGAGGATCAGCTTTGCAGGACTCCCTCCCAAGCACAAGGCTGAGTCAGGACACCCCAAGGCTCCCAGATACCCTCTTTGAGCCTTGGGCACTGCAGTTACTGTCCTGTATTATAAAGACCAGTTTATACGTCTTCACCCCCTCATCGCTATCTTACTAAGATTCTACACTTAGTATCTTATACATTATGTGAACTAATGAGTATACTAGTTACAAAAATGGAAAAGCTGCTTTCTGAGAAGCCAGTATCACTTTGCTAGGAAATATGAGGATGTCGCTGTTTATAGCCATTTCCTTTACTGCCCTGAGATTCTCCCCATTCTCCCAAACTCAAATGCAATTTTTTAGTCTAGTTGGGTCCTTACGGGAAGTAAGAAGTACTTATTACCTGCTAAAATTCTCAGTGAAAAAGCGTTCTTCGGAAATATAGATTCAAGCCTTGCTTCATTTTGCAGGCAGAGGCTGAAGTGACACCTTTTGGGCTATCACCTGAGGGTCAGTCATCAGCTGGGGAGAGCAAAGGCTTCTGTGCCTAGGTGTTATCCATGAAGCCAAGTGCATGAGACATCACTGACTCCAGTACCAACAGTAGTAAGTATGAATGGCTTTTGCAGGTACATCCAAAAATAATGTTCATCCTAAAAATGACTATTATTTAAGGCTAGAAGACTTTGAGATTGCAGCAAGATTTTTTCCAAAGTCATTCCATCCTGTAAATCAAATAAATTGCAGTTGACAAAGGATAGTATGAAGAGACAAATCTCACTGCTCACCAGTAGCACAGGTCATTGTTCTTCAGTAGCTGGTCCACCATGTGCTCCACTCGCACAAACCAACTGGGCACTGCTTTGTAAATAAGGGGAGTGTCTGACCTAGGAAGCAGAAACACAGACGCAGCTGGTCAGACAGACACACAGGCACCTGGGGGGTAAGACTGACTTTTAGTCCCTTACTGACAGCACCACCACCTACTTGGCCTTCTGCTAATATTAATTTTTATTACAAATACAAACATCTAAGTCTTCAAAATTGTTCACTTCCCTCCATGATATGAAGAAAGGCAAAAGCTAATAAAAAAAACAAGACTAGGAAGAAAAATATAGTTCTGCCGGTGACAACTGTCAAGGAAATGATGTCAGCTTCAGCATGGAAGAGGAAATGTGGTAACTGAATATGATACCATTGGACATTCCATTTTTACCCACATCTTTACAGCACGGTCTTATATGAAAACTTGATATCCCATTAAGTTTATCAAATTCTATTACAAAATGTTAGAGATGTTCCTCATTCTAAAAAATGTGGCTCCAACACAATACAGATTTATACATGTCTATTTTTCTCACACAACTCCTGAGAAAAGAGACAACTTTATAAAACGCTCCTAAACATGAAATAAGAAGGCAGTTTCCAAACACTAACTGTAAAGGTACAAATGAGATAGACACCACAAATACAAAGCTCTAGCTATAATACAGTCTTTATTTATTCTCACCTCCAGCAGAAAGGGTAGCTGTGAGTGAAGGTGCCGGCAACAAGAAGTCGGCCTTGTTCCTTCAAGATCCGGATGATATTTTTGTCAGCATCCTGTTGAAAAAATTAAAACTTAGCCACCAAAACACCCTACAATACTTAGTAACAATATACTATTAAAATCTGGTATTTTGTCATGAATAAAAGGCACAACTAACAAATGTATTATTAAAAAATACTCTGTCCATTTTTTAGTCACTGTATATAACCTTAAGTACTTTTTAAGAACATTCTATAATATTTGAGGTAGTGAAGTTTCAATCAAAAATGATTACCCCAATGTCACAAAGCTGCTTCATGAGATACAAATCAGACTCCTACCCGTACACATGCTTCATCTACAGATACTAGGCCCTCTGAATGTAGCTAATAATATCTATCTATCTTTGCTGATTTTATGTGCTGAAACAAAATGAAATGAAAAGAACTTCACGGATGAATTATAATACGATTATAAATGATGAGGAAGATTTATAAGGAGTTGCATTAATTTTCCCACTGGAAAAAAAAAAAAAGAAAAAGAAAAACTGATTGATGAATGAAATACAATGGAACCGACACCCTTCTGCGTCAAGCACATTACAGACCTTCACATATTGTCCCGAGAAATGTGTCACTTCTGCTGTGAAGCAGCCTGAAGAATCCACAGGGCAAACAGGAAGTGAGTCTTTCTGAATAATGTTGTAGTCCACACAGACCCGATAATCATCCTGGAAAAAGGCAAAGGGGGGAAGGAGAGCAAAGAACAAAGCAGCCTAAATATGGGTATGGGGAAGAAGGTAAGCATGAGGTGACAGATTTATAAGGAAATTTTTCAATATTCTGATACACATGCAATCAACATCACCCTCTTAACTCAAGCACCCATTCCGAGAATCAGAGCCTCTGAGCTGAATAGAAGACCATCCTGCCCAGTTTTCCCAACCACTTTTTCATAGACCCCCACATACAGTAGAGTATCCACTAAGAAGAAACACACTAATATTTTAAAACTGAATAAAATTTGATTTGTAACAGCAGCACACATGTACATCTGCAAAATGAAAAGTACATATAGGTGTAAGGCATGAAGCCTGATGTATTCATGGACTTCCATCCTGTCAAGAAATACCACAAAGGATGGCAACACTGATCTAAATCCAAAGCATGCACTTTACAAATAAGTAAACTGGGCTTCAGGGGGCACAGCTCACTAGGTTACACCATGATGCTTCAGGACTATATTTTGAAGAGTGTTAATGACAATTAGAGCAAACGCTTACAAAGCTCTACATCAGACAGTGCTGTGAGCACTTTACCAAATCAGTTCATTTAACCCTCACAATGAGCCTGCAAAGAAGGTAGACAGATATAGTAGGTTTTCACCAGGTGCTCCCCTTGCATGAACCGCAATTGTCCCATTTTACAGATGAGAAAGCAGAGGCATGAAGAAAGAACTCAGCTACGATATGGCACTGCTTGGATTCAAAACCAAATGGCCTGGCTCCAAAGTCTAGGGTCTTCCACTGTGCTATGCTGCCTGAATCTAAAATTAAAGAGACTGTCTTAGGTTAGTGAAACCACACTCTGGTCTGACTCTAAGACAAACTGGAAAGCTGATGTGCTGCTAGCCTGGACATATGTTCACCTCTTGCTGTGCTGAAGCCACCTGGCACGGTGTGACGTGGGCATGTAAGGTGAACATGATGACACCGAAGTGCCTAGATTTTGCACAGATCACACACCGCATTGCCTGGTGAGGACAAGCACAGTAGGTCTCTCAAAAATGTTTACCAAATGGGGTTAAAGGCTGTAGTTTAAAGAATTGACCTTCTATAACATTAACCTGCATAGCATTCAGGACAGAGATATGAGGTATAAAGATCGTTAATGACAAATACCCACATTTAGAAAGGAAAAATAGACTATAATTCAAAATCAAGAAGTTATTTTTTTATTATCTACTGTCACGGAGTAGCCACACTAGCTGACCCTAAAATTATTGTTATAAGGCTACACTCTAACCAACTGAGCTAACTGGCCAGCCCTATTATGAACAACTGATACTTGATTAGTTTCTAAAACTCTTTAAGTAGTATTATTTAGAATCTTCCATCAAATGTGAATACGAACCAAGTATTAGGTGGTTTTAAGAAATTGTTCATTTTAGGGTCTGGTCGGTTAGCTCAGCTGGTTAGAGCATGGCGTTGATCAACACTAAGCTCAGGGGTTCAGATATCAGTACCACCCAGCCGCAAAAAAAAAAAAAAAAAATTTTTAATTTTATCAGAAGGCTCCCAACAAAGAAAAGCCCAGGACCAGATGGATTCACAGCAGAATTTTACCAAACATTCAAAGAGGAATTGACACACCAATTCTTTACAAACTATTCCAAAAGACTGAAACGGACGCAAATCTCCCAAACTCATTCTATGAAGCAAACATCATCCTGATACCAAAACCAGGTAAAGATATAACCAAAAAAGAAAACTACAGGCCGATATCCTTGATGAATATAGATGCAAAAATCCTCACTAAAATACTAGCAAACAGAATACAGCAACACATACGAAAAATTATTCATCACGATCAAGTGGGATTCATCCCAGGGATGCAAGGTTGTCTCAACATACGCAAATCAATAAATGTGATACACCATATTAATAAACTCAAACACAAGGACCATATGATCATCTCTATAGATGCGGAAAAAGCATTTGATAAAGTTCAGCACTCATTCTTGACAAAGACCCTCTATAAGTTAGGTATAGAGGGAAAGTATCTCAACATAATTAAAGCCATATATGACAAACCCACTCCCAATATCATCCTGAATGGGGAAAAGCTGAAAGCTTTTCCTTTAAGAACAGGAACTAGACAAGGATGCCCACTCTCACCACTCCTATTCAACATAGCGTTGGAAGTACTAGCCAGAGCAATCAGAGAAGAGAAGGAAATAAAGGGCATCCAGATTGGAAAAGATGAAGTCAAACTGTCCCTGTTTGCAGATGACATGATCCTATATATTGAACAGCCTAAAACCTCTACAAAAAAACTGCTGGAATTGATAAATGATTTCAGCACAGTAGCAGGATACAAAATCAACACACAAAAATCAGTAGCATTTCTATTCTCCAATAGTGAACATGCAGAAAGAGAAATCAAGAAAGCCTGCCCATTTACAATAGCCACCAAAAAAATAAAATACTTAGGAATTGAGTTAACCAAGGAGGTGAAAAATCTCTATCATGAGAACTACAAACCACTGCTGAGAGAAATTAGAGAGGATACAAGAAGGTGGAAAGATATTCCATGCTCTTGGACTGGAAGAATCAACATAGTGAAAATGTCCATACTACCCAAAGTGATATACAAATTCAATGCAATCCCCATCAAAATTCCAAAGACATTTTTCTCAGAAATGGAAAAAAATATCCAGTCATTTATATGGAACAATAAAAGACCATGCATAGCCAAAGCAATGCTGAGCAAAAAAAATAAAGCTGGAGGCATAACACTACCGGACTTTAAGCTATACTACAAAGCTATAATAACCAAAACAGTATGGTACTGGCATAAAATCAGACACACTGACCAATGGAATAGAATAGAGAATCCAGAAATCAACCCACACACTTACTGCCATCTGATCTTGACAAAGGCACCAAGCCTATTCACTGGGGAAGGGACTGCCTCTTCAGCAAATGGTGCTGGGATAACTGGATATCCATATGCAGGAGAATGAAACTAGATCCATACCTCTCACCGTATACTAAAATCAACTCAAAATGGATTAAGGATTTAAATATACACCCTGAATCAATAAAACTTCTTAAAGAAAACATAGGGGAAACACTTCAGGAAATAGGACTGGACACAGACTTCATGAACACGACCCCAAAAGCACGGGCAACCAAAGGAAAAATAAACAAATGGGATTATATCAAACTAAAAAGCTTCTGCACAGCAAAAGAAGCAATTAACAGAGTTAAAAGACAACCAACAAAGTGGGAGAAAATATTTGCAAAATATACATCTGACAAAGGATTAATATCCAGAATATATAAGGAACTCAAACAACTTTACAAGAAGAAAACAAGCAACCCAATTAAAAAATGGGCAAAAGAGCTAAGTAGGCATTTCCCTAAGGAAGATATACAAATGGCCAACAGACATGAAAAAATGCTCAACATCACTCAGCATCCGGGAAATGCAAATCAAAACCACACTGAGATACCACCTAACCCCAGTTAGGATGGCTAAAATCCAAAAGACTCTGAACGATAAATGCTGGCGAGGTTGCGGAGAAAAAGGAACTCTCATACATTGTTGGTGGGACTGCAAAATGGTGCAGCCTCTATGGAAAATGGTATGGAGGTTCCTCAAACAACTGCAGATAGATCTACCATACGACCCAGCTATCCCACTGTTGGGAATATACCCAGAGGAATGGAAATCATCAAGTCGAAGGTATACCTGTTCCCCAATGTTCATCGCAGCACTCTTTACAATAGCCAAGAGTTGGAACCAGCCCAAATGCCCATCATCAGATGAGTGGATACGGAAAATGTGGTACATCTACACAATGGAATACTACTCAGCTATAAAAACGAATGAAATACTGCCATTTGCAACAACATGGATGGACCTCGAGAGAATTATATTAAGTGAAACAAGTCGGGCACAGAAAGAGAAATACCACATGTTCTCACTTATTGGTGGGAGCTAAAAATTAATATATAAACTCACACACACACACACACACACACACACACACACACACAAAACCGGGGGGGGGGGGAAGAAGATATAACAACCACAATTACTTGAAGTTGATACGACAAGCAAACAGAAAGGACATTGTTGGGGGGGAGGGGGGGAGGGAGAAGGGAGGGAGGTTTTGGTGATGGGGAGCAATAATCAGCCACAATGTATATCAAGAAAATAAAATTTAAAAAAAAAAAAATTATTTTATTGGGTATGAATAACAATGGTATGGTGACTACATTAACGTAAAAGTCTTTATCAGTCAGAGATGCATCTGGAGTTGTACAGATAAAAGATGATGTTCAGTGCTTGCTTCAAAATTCTCCAGCCAGAATATAATAGGTGTGAGGGAAGGAGGGAGAAAACAAGACAGGTAAAACGGGATTCTTTAAATGTCGATAATTAACGGAGATAGATGTGAACATAAGGATTTACTATATTTTCTTTTGTGTATGTTTGAACATTTCCGTAATAAATATCCCTGCAGAGATTAAGTATGAAAGCAAAATGACAAATGGAGACAGACTAATGTTATCACCCCCGAGAACAAAGTCACATTTCAAAGCCTTCTCACCGACAAAATGGTTGAGCTCAGAGGGGTTCGCAGGTGCTCCATGGGAGGTACCCTGGCGGCAGTGACCATGAGGGACTCTTTACTCTTACATGAGCTGAACACCATGTGTTTTTGATTCTGTTGAATCCTCACAGTTGTCCCAATAGACAGGTAGTACCAACCCATGTCACAGAAGAGGAAAAGGAAGTCCAGACAGGCTAAGAAACTTGCCCAGGTACTGCCCTTTAGTGGCAAGGCCATGATTTAAGATGAGGGCTGGTTTATTCTACAGCATGTGTGGCCCCCATGGTCTAAATGAGTGAAGAGTGTGATGAGACACATGACGCATCCCATGAAGAGGGGACACTGATATTTATTTTTCAAATATGTTTATAAGACTTATGCTACTCACAGCACCGAAGTAAGGGGCTTGGTGCACAACCCCCGTGCCTTCTTCTTCCCTCACATAGCTGTCGACAAGCACAGTGAAAGCACCATTCTCTTTACACTGGAAAAGAATGAATGAGACATTGCTGTACCATAATGTTAACTCATAAATCTTTGGTAAGAGCCTCAAGAAAACTTTCAACATATAAATTATTTTCAGAAATAGAAAAGGCAGAATAATTCAGGTTGGTAGCAAACATGTTAATTCAATACATCTTTTCTATGAATAATGACTCATCATTTATAAATGAAATAATAATCTGAAGACCTACAGATAAAAATTTCTAATTTCCTTGGCCACAAAACTAGTTTTTTTCATTAGTTCTCTCTACCCCAGTCTTGCCCCAGCATACAGTTTAGCGTACAGTCTCAGAAAATGTGCTCCCTATTTACTTCCTGGTACATTTTTGATTACCGAATAAGCTTTGCTTCTCTTCTTCCTTTAAACCCAGCTCAAATTATTCAGTCATAAATGGCAAAGCTTGAAAGGAACAGGTGGGGGAGCTGAAAGTAATACGTTCTCATTACAGGTACTCCACCCACTGTAAGACTTAAGAAAAATGTGTCCAATTTGATTTTTTTTGCTACTGCAATAAGGACAAGTTAATACATATAATGCTAGAAGGCCTACATTTTCTACCTTCATCTCTTCTTTCCCTATACCCTTTGTTTCAGCCAAATGGCCCTTTGCTGTTCTACCAGTCTGTGTTGGTAAAAAGTACTTTCACAAATGACTGTCACATTTAATATCTATAATCCTGTGAAAAAGGTATTAGTATTCCCATGTTTTAAAAATATTCTGGCTCTATTTGCATTTCACAGATGAGCAAACTCAGAACAAAGATTAAATGGCTCATCCAAATCATACTACTAACAGTGATGAAGTCAGGACCTGAAACAAGGTCTTCTAATTCCAAATACAATTTTATTTTCAACTATATCATAGCACTGTGCTTCTCTGGTACTTAAAACTAAACTTGAAAAATTACCATAAAATTTTAATTGCTGTAACCCAAATCACCTTGAAATATTTGAGAAGGTGTGGTATGACAGATGCTAAAAGGTGTGTCTTCAATAGTTTAAACCTGGAGAGAGAACATTTGGGTCCTCAGAATCAGATGGACCCTCAGTGAGCCCAGAAGTATCTCACTGGCTGTAACTGCAAAGGAAGAAAGCTCCACTGATCTCCCCTCTCAGGGTCCACCTCTGGGTCCTACCAAGACAAGGCTGGGTGGCCTCCATACCAGGTCAGCAGAGCCGCAGTGCTGCCTCCCATGCAGCGCGTACTGTCACACCTTCACCTGACATTCCAGAACACCTCCATTTTAAGTGTATTATCAGATGATTTTGTCCAAGTCAAAGAATTTGTAGTACCTGTCTAAAATTCACTGAAATTCTCAGATATTTTAGTGGATAGGTGTCATGTACCTTAATTAAATATGTACTGAGTGCATTTTCCAGATGGATCCCTGATTTAACCTAAAGTTCTTTCTAGCGTGTCTATGTGCGTTTTACTGAAGGTTGGACTTTCCGCAGGTTCTCAATAGTGTCTGTAACTCAGGAAGGTGAAGAGTCAACAATCTAGTGGAAGAGTTTTTTAGACAAATAAAAACAAATGCAACATAAAACAAAATGTTAAGATATACAAGAGAAGAATGGAGTAAGAACAGTTTTTCAAAGGGAGAGATCAAAGAGGCATTTCAGAAAATGCTTCTTTCAGCTGGCATCTGAGTTCAGACTTGATGGGTTGGTTAAACTGAGATACAACATGAAAGAAAGGTGAGGGATTTTTAAAATGAGAGAACTTAAAGAAAAAGGCAGAGAGGCAGAAAAAGAAATGGCCAATATAACTGAGCAAAGGATATATTTAAAGCAACATGGGAGGATGTGGTTAAGGAGTGGGTCTGCCACACTCTAGGCTGGGAAATGGGGCAAGGGCATATCCCCAGTGAAGGGAAATGACTAAAGTCTTACAAGGAGGGACGGGACGAGGCAGAGCATATGGAAATCTTATCAGGCAGCAACATGGAGGCAGGAAGAAGGCCAATAAGTAGGAGGCAAGAAATGTGGGAAAACACTCAAGGTGCACAGAAATGGACAAGAGAGACACACTGTGGACAGGACCCAAATAGCAGAGGTTGCCTGTATCAGTGAAACTCTCCCCACACTGACAAGAACAGCAGAGGGGTCAGCAGATATTTTAACATGGGTTGTGATATAAGTGATATGTCCAGCTAATTATAATTTCCACACAGTGTGTAAAGCCGGGTCTAAGGGTGTTCCTGATTATCTTATTGCAAACCTTTAAAGGACCAAGGACGAAATTCTGCTTGATCTTGTTGTTTTGGTGGTGGTGGGAGTGGAGTCTGCAACTATAGCTGTGGATTCGCATTTTTCAGAAAATGAAAACCACATAAAACAGGTTTATGACTCTTAAGAAAACCAAGGTACTAAATGTATAAGCTCTGTCATGATGCCTAGATTTAAAATACCCACCTCATTAACTTCCTTGAAATGAACTGTTATCTACTTTTTGTTTGTTTTTTTTTGGCAGCTGGCTAGTATAGGGATTGAACCCTGGACCTTATCAGCACCACATTCTAACCAACTGAGCTTACCTGTCAGCCCTGTATTTACTTTTAAACTGATGTTTTTTTATTCTCAATAAATTCCCTGGGTGATATGTAGATTATAAGCAATAAAAATACACACATATAAATCCAATCAAATATAAAGTGATTCCTTGTATAATTTGAGAAAGGCATTTATAAAAAAAAAAAATTAAGGTTTTTTTAAAAACCAAGATATACATAGTATAATATCACAGGCCATCCCAATTTTCAAATATGGATCCCTTACAGCAAAATGATATACAACTCAGGGCTGGCCCGTGGCTCACTCAGGAGAGTGCGGTGCTGATAACACCAAGGCCATGGGTTCGGATCCCATATACAGATGGCCGGTTAGCTCACTGGGTGAGCATGGTGCTGACAACACCAAGTCAAGGGTTAAGATCCCCTTACCGGTCATCTTTAAAAAAAAAAAAAGATATACAACTGAAAAGATAGTGGCACATTACTATAGTTTCACTCAGTCATTAATAATTAGTTTAGTCTTTCATATCATATGAAAATGTCTACTAGGGTCAGACCAATCAGGTGTCCGGTTTTCATTCAATCTTTTTAGGTTCCAAAGTCAGAAGTGGTCCCAAACAAGTAGCTTTACCCTTTTAGATACCTAGCACAATTGAGCTAAAAGACATTATCTCTTGCTCTGAGCCTCTTCTGAGGTGTTAATGTAACAGGATTTCCCTCATTACATACTCCATTTGTTTCTTCTTTTACCCTCAGATACTATCCTTAACTTTTCTACCTTTTAGAAGGGACACTGGATTTGGCCACTGTGCTTGTCTAGACTGTAGGTAGCAATACTAGTCTAGCAAGTGCCTCCCTCTTAGTCCACTACTATTCAGACAGAACAAGGTTAAAAAGGTAAAGAACTGGTGGGCTATTTTTACCATTAGGCAACGTAGCTGCATTCACTGTTAACCCCGATTTTGCCAGATGGAGTTGAAGGTGCAACTTACCCCCATCAGGGCCTTAGGAATTCTGACATAAGGTTTAAAAATATAGTTGCAGTTTCTTGCTTAGGAATCATCCCTGCTTCCAGCACTTATCGTTGCAAGACCTGGTCCTAGAACCACTGCATCATTTGAGGTAACATGGGGATGAAAAAGTATACTCATACCAGCATCCTCCCCCAGATTCACCAGGAAAACAGGAATATCTGGTGGGGACACTCCTTTATTCCCATTCACGGTGAGTATGAGCCCACACTTCTGAAGGCATGGAAGCCAGTCCTTCGTGCCTTTCATCTCCCCCCATTCTAGACAATCAACGTTTTCGATGCCTGTTCCACTTCTCTATCAGACTATTGGGAGGATATCTCTCTGCCTACTGCTGGACATTATGGACTGTAGGGTGGGTTCATTGTTCTGAAGAAATGATGTTTGGCTGTCCAAATTCATGCAGTATTTTCTGTTCTGGCTTTTCTACAGCACTCTGAGCAACTGCATCTTCCACTGGGTAAGCAAGGCCCAGTTCAGAATCAGTGTCTATTCCTGTCAAGACCCATTTATAACCCCACAGCGCTACCAGCATCAGTCTTACTTGCCAGCTATGTGCAGGGCTTTCCCAGCAGGGAATGATTTTAATTATTAAAACAAGAAGGCAACACAATTTGATTTTAATACTAAAGCAGACTTTGGGATTCAGGGACATACATATAAATAATGTAACAACCACACAATGTGAATTCCAATCATCACATTGCTCAAGTTATCAAATAAATGGATTGTCGAGAGCCCTGCAGTAACAGTCCCTAAGCTTACCTTCACAAAATAGTCAAACAGGGGCCTGTATTTCTTGCCTTTGAGATAGGCACCAGGAAATCTAGAAAATGAAGAAAGGCAAACTCACATTTAGATTACAATCAAAGAAATGAGAGTGTAGCTACATAAGTCCCCACTCCCTCGTTTGCTTGCTCCTTACTCATTAGTGCTGGAACATGTGACTAGAACATGCTTAGTATCAGTACTTAAATCTGAACCTGAATAATACAGCTTTTGGATAATAAAGCTTCTCTCTTTTTAAAACTAAGACAGACAGACAGAAACAGACACACACAAACTATTTAAATATTCACCTTTCAAGGATCTCATAGTCACTCTCCAATTTATAGAGGGCTGATAATCTGGCTTCCATTAAAATGAGTAATTTTCCTCTGGCAACATCTATGAGAACAAGGGACAAAGTGGACTTCAGTGATATTCAGATTTTGGATGACTCTAAAGACATGCACCAGGCATCATTTTTTCGTGAGGAGCTCCTGTATCACCTCCAACCAGTGTGCCTAATGCTCACAGAAAAACACTGTGGTACCCTGCTTCCAAGACACAAAAAGGCAAAAACACTAAATGCAGGTAGGTGGCTGGTAGTTATTATTAATCACATCTATTATCCATTTTTAGTAAATTCATCTTTATATTTTCCTTCCAAAGGTAATATATTTGAATGTTTAAAAATCGTAACATTAATCTCATCCCATCTCAGACGTTCTCATTTGGGTGTCTATTCATCCACATATTTTTTAATGCAAATACTAACAAATCTGTATGTAAATAAGCAATGTCTTTATATTTTTAAAAACAATTACGAAGTAATACTCTATACAGGTTTTAACTTGTTTTCACCTAATATATTGTGAACATCTTTCCATATATTAGTACATATAGATATTCTTCATTAGGACTATTAGCTCTATAGGACTCCATTTTACAGAGGTACCATGAGTTATTTCTACCAAATTGACTAATAGGCATTTAAAATGCTTTCAAATTTTCACTACTACGAACACCGGGATAATGAATGGCCTTGTATATTACTGTGTACCCTTACTGGAAGTGTTTCTGGAGGACATTATTCTAGGAATAGAAAAGCTGGAGCAAATGTATGAACATTTCAAATTTGATACTGACAGAGTGCCCTACAAAAACCTAGGCCAGTTTAAATTCCCACCTATAAGATATAATATACCCAAGAATTTACTAAAGCCTATGTCATATATTCAGTTCATTATGGGAAAAATAATATCTACAGATCATTGCTAAGGCCTTTGCAATTCATTGACAATTTGCTACAAATAAGGATGCTATTCCCCAGCTCTGATCACACAGGAACTTTGCTGTAAGTGAAGACCACATTTTCTGATAAGACTCAGATACATGGTCTGCCAAGTAGAAGAGTCGTATGCAAGCAGAGGGATGACATGTTTGAAATCTTCGTCAAATGGTCCCTAAGGCTATCAGGCTCACTACAGAATGGCCAGTGACTCACCAGTGACACAGGGAAAATGTGCATGTGGGATTGACCTGTCTCAAAGAAGCAGCTGGAGACAACTGAGCCAGGCCCCTGTGTGGACAACAGCTCTTCCCAGTAGGCATCACTGAGACCAACTCTTGGTCCTTCCTATCTGTTCCAAGGGGAGAACCAAATAAAGAACTCCCTCCCTATCTTTTTTCTGAGCCCCAATCCTCTCCCATTCCTTTCTCAATATTCTTCTCTTGCCAGCACAAGCTATTGCGAATTAGGTTAACCAATGTAATACAGCTTTTCCAAAAAAAAAAAAAAAATCATTTTAACCATTTGTAAGTGGCATTAAATACATTCACAATATTATATAATCATTACCACTATCTATACCCTAAACTTTTTCATCATCCCAAACTGAAACTCTTCCCATTAAACAATAACTACCCCTCTCAGCCTCTGAAAACCACCAGTGTACTTTCTCTCTAAACTTGACTATTCTAGGTACCTTATATGAGTGGAATTGTACATTATCTGTCCTTTTGTGACTGGTTTATTTCACTAAGCATAATGTCTTCAAGGTTCATCCAAGTTCTGGCATGTATCAGAATTTCTTTCCTTTTAAAGGTTGTACGTAAATATCATATTTTGTTTATCCATTCCCAACAGCTGAATACTCGAGTTGTTTCCATCTTTTGGCTAGTGTGAATAATGCTGCTATGAATGTGGGTATAAAAACTTCTGTTCGAGTCCCTGCTTTCAATTCATTTGTGACCCAGAAATGAAATTACTAGGTCATATGGAAATTGTTTAACTTTTTGAAGAAATGCCACACTGTTTTCCACAGCAGCTACATCATAGCTTTCTTTCTGGCAATTTTTCCTCTTTTTCTCCTTTTGCTCCCTGTAAGCTATTCAAACCTGAAGGTATATTGTTCACAAAGTACCAATCTTCTTTTTCCATAGCAATCTCTTTATGGAAAGGGCCTACTTGAGACTATGATAACTCTCTACCAGGGAATATTTGAAAAGCACACAGTTCTCAAATTGTGGTACCAATTCCTAATAATGATATGATGCCACATTTCTGAATCTTAGATTATTCATCTGTAATAAGGTCATGATGTGTAAAAGCATATTTCAAACTGGAAATTACAATGAAATTTTACTTTCTACTTTTTACCTCTCTGTATTAATTTTTGTGTTACTTTTCAATCAAAAATAAAAAAAAATTTTTAGAGGTTATTTTTCTGATTAAGTCAAATTCTTTTCAAAGAATTCTATTTTTACTTCAAAAAGAAATGTAGTAAACTTTCTTAGTTTCCCAAAATATAAACTTATTTTATCCATATTCATCGTTAAGTACCCAGGCTCACACTTACCTTTAATCTTCACATACTGCATATCTGGATTAACACAGAGGGCAAGGTTACTAGGTAGAGTCCAGGGAGTAGTTGTCCAAGCAACTAAAGATATATTTTCATCCTCCTCCAAAGGGAAAGTTATAAATATTGAGGGATCTTGAACATCCTGAAGTAAATTAAGATAAAGTACTGTTTTACAAGTCCATAATAATACACATAAGAAAAAGAAACTGATCCTAAAGAGGAATAAAATAAATAAAACTTTAGAACAAACTGAGCTCTTAAAAACTATTTGTCACATTTATAAAAAGAAAATAGAAAGCAAGAAATTCCAAATAAAATTTTTTAAATACTTAAAAAAATGTTTTAACAATTACCTTAGTAGTCACAAATATAAAACATTTTAGGACCTTTTAAAGCAACTTATCAACAGGAATACATAAAGGAAGTTTCACTATTTTATAGTAAACTTATTTTAAAGAAACTTATTTTATAGTAAGTCCATGAAGAGTTAGGTCAACAAAATAACTGCTCTGTAAAACAGATTTATCTTTTCCCCCAAATATCAAAAAGAATCATACTGAAACATCATACACTTGAATTTGTATTAAGGCAATATTAATTCAGCTCACTAAATTAAAAATTGGCTATAACTCTATGACAATGTTTTAACACAAAATTATCAAGGATTTTAAAATAAATAGTTCTAAGGTAGAACCAATCATTACCCAACACAAACCAAATGCATTCTAAATAAAGTGCCATGAGAAAAAGGGGCTCTTATTCACATGTAAAACATCAGACAAACCTGAATGAGGGATACTAAAATGTACTGGCCCATCTGTATCCCTCCTATATATCAGTATCATGAAACATAAAGAGAGACTGAGGAAGTGTTTAAGAGTAATGAAGGCTGGAGACACAGCAATGAACGAAGCACATGATCTAGAATTTTCTTTTACTATAAAGAACATTACTAGGACAATCAGAACCTGAATAAGATCTAAAGATTAGATAACACGGTATCAACATTAATTTTCTAATTTCAATTGTTTAAAAGAATGTTACAGATTTTAGGAAATATGTAGTTAAGCATTTAGAGGAACAGGGGCATCCTGTCTGCAACTTACTCTCAATGGGTACTGTGCCTCACCCACATGAAAAGAGAGAAAAGGATAAAACAAATGTGGAGGGAATCTAGATGAAGAGTATGGAGAATTCAACTTTTCTGTAACTATGCAACTATGTAAAATTTAAAAATTAAAATTTTCTCAGTCAAAAATAAAAACACCTCCATTATAATTAATACAAAGAATACATCAAAATGGCTAAAATGAAAAAAGAATATGCCAAGTATGAGAAAGTGTATTAGTCTGTTTCTGGTGCTTATAACAAAATACCTGAAACTGGGTGATTTATAAAGAAAAACGAAATTTATTGCTTATAGTTTCTGAGGCTGGGAAGCCCAAATTCCACCTGCTGGTGGCGACAGTGACCCAGGGGTCTCACATTGCAAAATGGTGGGAGCAGAAAGAGCAGAGAGTAACCTCTTCATTCACCCTCCAAACTACACCACTGACCACCATTTTTAATCCATTCACTACTGCATGGTCCTACAACCTAATCACCTCTTCAAGGCCCCAACTTACAATTACCATAATAGGATTTCTCACCCTCACAGTGGGGACCAAGTCTCTAATACATAAAACTTGGGGAACACAGTTCAAGCTTCCGTGAGTTTTGGGGACATAATTCAATCCACAACAGCAAGGATACAGGGAAATCAGAAGTGTCCAGTGGGAGTATAAACCAGTGTCACTGCTTTGGAAAACTATTTGCCAGTACCTGTTAGAACAGGGGTCAGCAAACTATGGCCAGGGGCCAAATCTGGTTCATCATTGGTTTCCATACAGCAAGTGTGCTAAAGATGGTTTTGATACATGAGACAGAGACCAATTGGTACATGAAACAGAGACCATTTAATCCAAAAAGCCTAAAATATGTACTTTACAGAAAAAGTCTGCCAACCCCAGTACTAGAACTAAATACAACTATGTCTTATGACTTAATAATTCTACTACTTGCTATTTAACCAACAGAAACGTGTACATATGCTTCTCAAAAGACAAGCTCTGAAATGTTCACAGTAGCACTATTTGTGAAAGCCAACAACCAGAAATTATCCAAATGTCCTTCAACAGTGGAATGGATAAATACTAACTGTAATTAAAATTATGATCTACAACGACACACAACATGGATGAGTTTCACAATGTTGAACAAGAGAAGCTATACACAAAACACCACAGACTGCATGCTCATTTATATAAAGTATAGAACTGGCAAACGAATCAATGTGTTACAAGTGAGGACAGTGGTTACTGTACACGGGGTTACAAGTGAGGACAGTGGTTACTGTACGCGGGAGTGGGTGGAGGGCTAACCTCCTTAAGGGATCATAAAGAGAGAGAGATTCTGATAGGATGCTAAGGTTTTTTTTTTAACTTTATCTGAGTGCTGGCTTCACAGATGTATTCACTTTGTGAAAGTTCACAGAAATGTGTTCTTTTCAGTATTTGTATTATACTTAACCATAAGTTAAAAGCAACAACAACAACAAAAATGGATAAAGCACTAGTAAATGGAGGAATCAAAAAATGTCATCTTATTATTAAGCCAGGTAATACATACTAAAATGTAAAAAATGATTAATTCTAGTTATACAGTGTAACGAATCTAACAAGAAAAAAACTGCTAAAAGGAAAACTTCATAAAACATTAATAGCGATTGCCTTTGAGTACTGGGTATATACTTTTTTTCTCATAATGAACATGTCGTCACATATAACTCCATAATTAATCCAAAACGACTAGACTCCTAAAAACTAAAAATTCAGTCACATCAAAAATAAATTGATTCTTATGTACCATAACCTGGTAACGATGTTTACCTTTTGAAATAGTTGGAAGGCTTTCTCCTATAACTAAATTTGCTTACATACCTCTTGACCCTTTTCCCATAAGAACTTATTTATTTATTTAATTTAATTTAATTTTATTTTATTTTATTTTGTCTTTTTCGTGACCGGCACTCAGCCAGTGAGCGCACTGGCCATTCCTATATAGGATCCAAACCCGCGGTGGGAGCATCGCTGCGCTCCCAGCGCCGCACTCTCCCGAGTGCGCCACAGGCTCGGCCCAGAACTTATTTATTTACAGAAAAGTGTAACATTTGAAAATTCTAGGAGCTATTATGAGGGCCTAACATGTAAAAAATATAGTTGCCCAAGAGAAACTCTAGTATAAATACACAAGGATTCATATTATAAAATGTTCATAGCAACATTATCATCAAAAAAAAGGGCTATGTCCTCAAAACTACTGTAATGTTTATGAAAAGAATGCATAAGTTTTTGTCTGTTTTATGAAATACTATATAGTAGGTAAACATAAACTCAAGACTACCTGGATCATATGAAGAATCTTTAAAACAATACTTCACATAAAAGGTATGGTGCAGAAAAAATATGGTGGTATTTAAAAACATGCAGAATAATGCTATATACTGTTTATGGATACTTATTTATGTAGACAAAGCATGAAAATATGCACAGCAAAAAACACCAAATTCAGCACAGGGGTTACCTTTCAGGATGTAAGACAGGAAACAAATGAGAAAGGTGGTGTAAATAAACAAATGAATAAGTTTTAGTATATTCACTTATACAGAACAGTTATAGAACAAAAGATCTATAGCTGCATACCACATGGACAACTCACAAACCTAAAATTGAGTGAGAGAAGCCAGATACAAAAGAATACATATTGGACCTTTCCATTTACACAAAGCACAAAATCAGGTAAAACGAATCAATGGTTATCTGTAATATCTGACAGTCTTTAAAAAGATGCATTTATTGGAATACATCAAATAGCATACTTAAGATTTGTGCATTTAATTGCATATTTTTACCCCACACTCCAAAAAGCAACCATAATCAGATACTGGGATCTAGTAATGACATACATGCTGAAGGAAAAAAACAAATAAGCAAAGTATCAATTTACACAAAATATAGAAGGCAGAAAACATGTGAAATTAGACCATGGGGATGTAATTAGCAAAATTCAGACTATGGGAAACAGGTAAGACAAAACCCATTACCTAAATAAACAACGATTTGCCAAGAATTAAAAAGAGGGATGGGGAGAGGGAAAGGGAGACCTACAGATTTAAAATAGACCTGCTATGGTTTGAATGTCTATGTCCCCCTAAAATTCATATGTTGAAAACTAAGACCCAACGTGACAGTGTTAAGAGGTAGGGTCTTTAGGAGGCGATTGTCATGACAGTTATACCCTCATGAATGGGAATAGACCTTTATAAAAGGACCTGAGGGAACTAGCTCGGCACTTTTTTTGGCCCTTTCGCCTTCCGCCATGTGAGGACACAGCAACATGGTACCACCCTGGAAGCCAAGGGCAGCCCTCACCAGACACTGAATCTGTCAGTGCTTTGATTTTGGGCTTCCCAACCTCTAGAACTGTGAGAGATAATATTTTATTGTTTATGAATTACCCAGTCTCAGGTATTTTGTTATAGCGGTACAAATGGACTAAGACAAGACCTAAGAGACAGGTTTCATCATGCGTGAGCCTTTGATAGATCCTGATTCAGAACAACTGAAAATTGAAAAATAATTCCAGGGGAAATTATGAAACAATTAGAAATGCACACATTGATACTATCCAGGAATTGAACAATTACAGGATATTAAAAATGACTCATGGTGACTTTTTTTTTAGGTGTAATAATAATAAATGCTAATATGGTAAGGTTAAAAAAAGATAGATTCCTTATCTATAATAGATCTATTCTGGCCTGGCCAATTAGCCCAGTTGATTAGAATGCAGTCTTATAACACCCAGGTCACGGGTTCAGATCTCTGTAATGGCCAGCTGCCAAAAAAACACAACACAAAAAAGATTTATTCTGAATTATTTCTTGATAAAATGATACGATGTCTGAAATTTGTCTCTAAGTGAGGACAGGAGAACAGGAAGGAGGGTGTGTGTGGACAGGAGAACAGGAGGGTGTGTGTGTGTGTGTGTGTGTGTGTGTGTGTGTGTGTGTGTGTCGGTGTGTGTGTGTGTGTGTGTGTGTGTGTGTGTGTGTGTGTGTGTGTTTTAGGATCAGCCATGGTCAACAGTTCCTGAGATGCCTGATGGGCGTATGGAAATTAATTACACTATTCTGTCTACTTTTGTGTGTGCTTAAGATTCCCCATGTTAAATTGTTTTTAAAAAGCAAGCAAATACAGCAAACAGTAAGACTTGACAAAGCTAGGCTTTGGTACCCAGGTATTTATTATACTCATATTACTCTCTACATTTTTATGTACTTGAAATATTTTATTAAACAAATACAACCCAAAACAAACAAACAAAAAACCAACAACAAAATGTGAGCACAATCACAGAAGGTACTTAGGAGACAATAGGAATCATCACACCCACCTCAGACAGATTTGCGAAGATCAAACGAGATATGTGAAAGTATTCTATGAGATAAAAAGTGCTTCTGAAATGAGTTTTACTCATAATTTCACCTCACATAGATTTGCGAAGATCAAACGAGATATGTGAAAGTATTCTATGAGATAAAATGTGCTTCTGAAATGAGTTTTACTCATAATTTCACCTCACACAGATTTGTGAAGATCAAACGAGATATGTGAAAGTATTCTATGAGATAAAAAGTGCTTCTGAAATGAGAGTTTTACTCATAATTTCACCTCACACAGATTTGCAAAGATCAAACGAGATATGTGAAAGTATTCTGTGAAATAAAATGTGCTTCTTTTTTTTTTTTTTTTTTTTTTTCCCGTGACCGGTGCTCAGCCAGGGAGTGCACCGCTCATCCTTATATAGGATCTGAACCTGCGGCGGCTAGCGCAGCACGCTACCGAGTGCGCCACGGGCTCAGCCCTAAAATGTGCTTCTGAAATGCAAGTTTTACTCATATAATTTCCAAACCTGGGCCACGAAACAAGAATTTCAAACAAGTAAACATCCTTTAAAAACAGAGGATTAGATAAACTCTCAAAAATGAAAACAGCTGAATACATAGGAGAACAGTTACTTCCTGTTTCAGAAGACTCACTGTGGTTTACTATCTTTCTAGATGTGGTAGCGTACTTTGTAAACACCAAATATGTCTAAACACCTCCATCATACCAGCGACAGCAAGTGAGTCCATTTCTTCAGAGATAAGATCATATTACCATTCACCATCCCAAATTAAATTTTTTCCTAATACCCTTAATAAATAAATGATGTTATGAGGTCCCAGAAAAGGCTTAAAATCACCCAAACCAGTAACCCTGAAGAAATGGGGTCTGGAGGGAAGTATGTCAGAGCTGGACTTATTAAGCAAAGAAAGAGGCACAAAAATATGGTCAAAACAAACAAACAAAAAAACTATAACATTAAGATACACCATAAATCAGTGGGGGAAACAAATCCCTCATTTTTAATCTTAATAGAGCCTTAGTAACAGTGACTGGTAATACTATCAGCACTCTGTAAGAAGTGTTCTAACTAATGGCTGGGCTAACACTCCATATTGGGACTACTTGGGAATACTTACTGTGATCATAACCATTGGTTCCACATACATACTTCAATGCTGAATGACGTCTCAGCATTTCACATACCTTATAATTCTGGTGCGATTCAAAGTTGGAAAGTGGAGTGTTGCATGCGGTGGAGAAAGGCATGACTTTCACGCCTCTATAAACCAGGCCTTTATCATAGAGTTGTTTGAAGACCCACCTAGCAAGAGATGAGAGTTTTACAATTACATAATGAAAATTCTCTTCCCCTAAATGTAAACATTCACGTCATTTTCTGTTTAAAGTTTCGTTTGCCAAAAAAGTGAAAAAACAGTATCTCTTCATTTGGAGGCTAGCTGGTAAATTACAGCAGACTAGTATAACGAGACATTATGTAGACATTAAAAGTGCTAATACCTACTGAGATGGAAAGATGTTCAAGACACAATGTTGACTAAGAAAAACAATTGACAGACCATATTGTACAATAAGGTACCAATGGTGTAACACTGTACATGTCAGTATACATATTTACATTTCTTAGAGATGTTGAAAAAATAGATTTTTACCAACACGTTAATTATGATTGGGATTTCAGAGCTTTTTCTTCAACTTTTTCCTGGTGTACTGTTTAAATTTCATTATAATGGGCAGTTTTACAAAAGCAGTTTAAAAAGTACACATCACTGGGATTACGATCAGGTATCTCTCCTAGTTAATAAAAAACTTATTGAACACTTAAACGTGTTGCATTAAGCGAACTGTACCAAAGCACTGTGCAAACATCAACAGTAATAGTCACCCCAAGTTCTGCTGTGATGACTCTCTCCTCTTTCAGCTGGATAAGAGTGCATTGGTGGGAACCTTTACTCAATTCTGCCTTTATTTAATTCACCTTTATATTCCAGTTCCTATGTGCTTGGTATAATAAATGAATTAAGTTCTTTCCTATTTGTTAAAATGACATTTTTATGAGAAAAAAATGTACTTTTTTTCATGTTACTCCTGTGACTTTATTCAAAGCTAAAAAAGTAATATTTTAAAACAAATTTCCCAAGTCTAAGTTCAATCTTAAATTATGTTCCTGAAATAATACTCTAGAAAAGGAGTATTAGAATTGTATAACAAGACCCAGGTTCAAGCCTAAGAGCCATAAACTAAGCTATATGATCACAGGTAAGGCACAACTTTTACCTCAAGCAGGACCCTAACCAATCCACAGGACTCTCTGGGTCACATGGGAAAATTCATGTGAAGTAACCAATTCAGTCTAAATTATCACCATTATAAATGTTATCATTATTAAAGATATCTTCTACTATTTCTTATACTTGCCGTTGGTCTATGTGCCTTATTTATACGGCAACAAGTTCCTCAGGAATAACTAACATTCTAATACCAAGAGGCTTTAAAAATGGTTTTCCTCCCAATCCAAGCAAGTTTTATGTAAATTAAGGATTTAGAGCTGTACTGAACAATATGGTAGGTGCTAGCCATACGTGACTTTTAATTTAAAATTTTAAATACTGAAATATTTAAATTCATTAAAATTAAAAATTCATTTTCTCACTTACACTAATTACATTTAAATACTCAATATTCCTCATCTAGATCTTATTTTTCAGATGCTTAACACAAAACCTGGTTTTTAGAGGCTCTACCTATGGGGACACCAGCTGCTCAGTGAATAGGAAGCTCCCTGTCCAAAGTCTCTGGCATGTTAGAGTCAGAGGGTCTGAAGGAATGTCCCAAGGTATCTAGCTCCTTAGTGGAAGGACATACACCAACCATGTTCAGCAGATCCTGACCAACAGAAATGTGAGCAGGTAGATAAGAAGGCAACAAGAGTCACAAGCACCTACAATGCAATGCAAAGAGTACGTATCTTACAAAATAGCTTCGCAACTCACCTGTACTTTTATGCATAATTTAATAAAAGCAGAACTTCCTTAAGGCTCAGTTATGTACCTAGGGCATTTTGCAACCATCTTGATGGTATCTATTTGCCCAGTAATGATTTTTAGACAACTGTAGAAGACCCCAGTTAAACCACCTATCAAGACTGGCATTGCTACCACTGTCCTATGATAGCACAAAGAAATAAAATTGCATTTGGAACTGTTATGGAACAGTGACTTCACTATACAACTTCTTTCAGCATTAAATTCAAGCACACAACCTCCTAGACTTAATTCCTTAAACAAACAAAACTACTTCTGAAACTAATTTTCCCTAAATTTGGTACAAACTAATTTGATAAAAAAACTTAAATATTAGGCCATTTATATATTTTACTTACTCTACTTAATGGTGCAAAAATACTAACATATTTGATTGTGGCTTGCTGTTCAACCTGCCGGGACTATTATATACTACAGAATACACGCCTACCCTATTATACATTTCTTGAATCCAAAATCATCAGAATTCAAAAACATGCCTGTTTCCAAAGATTTCAGATAAATAATTATGAACCTGAAAACAAACTGATTCATGCTAGTGCAACTCTCCAGCGACCAATACAACAGAATATTCATCACATTTACAATTTTAAATAAACCTACCAGACAGATTCCATGAATTGTGGATACAGAGTTTTGTAGTCATTGTCAAAGTCAATCCATCGGCCAAGTCTGTTAACAGTTGACTTTAAAAATATGAATATTAGAGTAGTATTAGACAATGATATTTGTTATTGTACATTGATGTGTGTTTACTTTCATTGTCACCACATATGATAATTTTGGGAAAACAGAACAATCAACAGTCTGAGTAAATCTATACTGCAAACAATATACTGTGTAAAGTTAAGAACTGATGTTTTTGGTATTCATTCTATACACATATACTGTCATTTACAAATATAAACATTCATTTATAAAAGTCTACCAAAACCACCATTTGGGAAACACCACAGGTATAATTGTTGCTGGCAAGAGTTATCAATGGATGCTAAAATTTATGAGTGAAAATATGATAAGAAAAAAATATGATAAGAAAAACAATATTTGTAACACTGAGGACAAGGGTTTAGATCCCCTCGCCGGCTAGCCACCAAAAAAAGAAAAGAAAAAGAATATTTGCAAAGAACCTCTCCACAAGATACCATCAGTGAGATATGGCAATAGCATATGCCATCTGATATGACACATTGAGAAGGGCATGACATCACTTCTGAGGCATTCTTGCTAAAAATGTATAACCTAAATTGAGTCATGAAGAAATATCAGACATTGAGGAACATCTTATAAAATAACTGGTCTGCACTCTTCAAAAGTGACAAGGTCATGAAAGACAAAGAAAGACTGAATGAATGTTCCATACTGAAGAAGACTAAGATGACATGAAAACTAAATGCAATACATGATCCCAAAATGGATCCTGTATCATAAATAAATATTAGTGGGACAACTGGTGAAATCTGAATAAGATCTGTAGTAATTTTATCAACGTTAATTTCCTGCTTTTGAAAATTATCCTATGGTTAATAAACATGTTAGCAATTGGGAAAGGTGGATGAAGGGTATAGGAGAACCTTTCATACTATTTTTGCAATTTTTAACGTCTGAAATTATTTCAAAATGAAAATCTAAAAACTTTTTTTAAAATTTAAGAAAAAAAAAAGGCTTATATCCATGTTATACTTATCAGGATTTTTCCCTATTGGTGACCACCCAAGAAAGTTAGTTTCGGAGAAAATTGAGAAGTTGATTTTCATGTTGATGAAATCAGACTTTATTCACCAATGAAGAGAAGCTACTCAAGGTTTTTGAGCAGAAAAAAAGCATGGTGAACAGTCTTGTCGGAGAGAGGGAATGGCAGCCTGAGTGGAAAGAAAACGTGGAAGAGACTGATTATAGAAATGAACACGGTGGTGGTGGAGAGGTTATGGAAAGGCTGTAGGGATGAAATGACTTGATACTAAGACTTCATAGGATTTGGTGCCTGATTTGATTATGGGAATTAATATTTGAAGCTTGGAAAACGGATACCATTGGCAAAATAGGGAATTCTGAAGAATGGCAAGTTTGAGAGGTCAAAGCGAAGATAGAGAATCAAAAATGAAAGCCAGACATGTTTTTAAGTCATACAGACGTACTAATCTGAGCAGCAGGGAGGAAAGACAGAAATTTGTTACTAAACCCATAAGAATAAGAGAGAGCAGAAGCTCTGCAAACTGTGGGAGGTCTATAACTAAGAGAAGCAGGGGCAATGTTGGAGTCAAAGTAATATAACAAGAATGGATTCAAACTTGAATTTTTTAACATCTGAATTATTATATTGAAACATTCAAGTAAATTTATTTGCTAGAAGCAACATGATTCCTGTCATATACCGTGGGTAGGTAAGAGATTAAATATCAAACACCAACCAAGCACTCAGAAATCAGGAAAGAGAGAGTTCAGTTTAAGCTATCAGTTAAGTAACATAGCTGGAGGTGAAAGCTAAAGACCCTTTCCTAGGTACACAGTAAGGAGGATGGCTAACCTCTCGTGTCACAACCTTACCTAATAGCCAAACTTTTAAGAAAATTTCATAAAAAATACAAAGGACGATACACCATTTCAACTTCCCTTTAAAAACTAAATCTTCTGGGCCGACCCCGTGGCGTACTCGGGAGAGTGCAGTGCTGGGAGCGCAGCAGCGCTCCCGCCATGGGTTCGGATCCTATATAAGGATGGCTGGTGCGCTCACTGGCTGAGTGCGGTGCGGCCGGTCACAAAAATGACAAAAAAAACCCCAAAAAACAAAAAACTAAACCTTCTGTTCATTCTACTGAAAATAACTCAACATACCTTCCACTCAGTGGAATACCTCATTACAATTGCTCGGCACTGATTATTATACTCTGCGATCCCCATTTTGGCAACATCCTCTGGTCCTCTGATTCCCAGTGTCTTATCAATTTCATATTCCTGAAAGTTTGGGATAAGACTGTTAACATCCTTGGCCCTATGAAATAACAGCAACTAAGTAACTCTAGAAAATAAAACAGCTTAAAAAAAAAAAAAACTAGTTCTAGAAGATCTACAGAGAAAATGAACTATAAATATGATAGAAATGAAGAAAAAGTCTAACAAATTGTCAAAATTCATCATATGTTAACGTACTATATGATGAAATCTAATGCTTATAAAAAATCAGAACATTATAAGGTTGAAGACTCAAATGTACCACAGGTAAGCCATGACAATCCCATCCAAATCTTCTGTCAACATGAAACCCGCTCTGGTGAGCATATCTTGTAACTATATCTTTAATTGTCCCTGCAAGTATATGTCCATAGTGAGGCAGTCCAGTTGCAAAAGGAGGCCCATCGTAGAAAGTAAATCTAAGAGAGGTAATAAAAATACATTTAGTCACTTTAAAACAGACAGCAACAATTTAAGACAATATCTTTCTATAGATATTTCCTGTTACAGTAGAATCTTTAGGGAGAAGAATAGCAGCAGATCAGGAAATTCAGACATAACTGATTAGATAATTACTGTCTTCAGAAAGGCTACAGTTATGGTAGAGCTGGAGAGACCTCCTTCAACTAATTGTTCTTCATTTATCCTGATCCTGAGTTATCTCATCAGTAAAATATGGCAATAAACACCTATTTCATAAAGTTTTTGAGCAGAGAAGACACATAATGAAAACAGTGATTAAAGGACTGGTCTTTTCAGTGAATGGAAACTAGAGGCAGGAAGTGCTGTAGTAGCCTTCTATGGGGTACTTATATTTAGGGATAAGTAGCTAAATGAGAGTGGTGATGATGACAATGGTGGAAAGGAAGGTGATATATATAGATTCTATTCAGATGACCTCTTTAAAAAAGTGGGTCTATCCTAATAATTAAGAACTCATTCATTCAATGTATATCTAGTAACAAGTACCCACTATACAGAGAGCTGGGAGACTCTGGGAATACAAAGATGAATAAAGAGTTTCTGCTTTAATGGAACTCAATCTAAGAAATGACAAATCCTAAGGACTCTACCTTTACCAAAGAAATACACATACTTTGGTCTATGTTTTGATTGCTTTAAGCATTCCCGAAAACAATTAAATTCGGACCAGAACTGTAAGATTTTCTCTTCTTCAGCAGGAAAATTGATGTTTTCTGGAACTTGTTGAACCATTTTGTTGCTGCAAAGAAAATCAAATTATAACAATCAAAAGAGAAATCTAGTAATAACAGAGTACCATATTATTAAAATGGGTATACATACCACTATCCATGACACTACATGTTATTTAAAAATTACAGCTTTACTGAGATAAAATTCACATACCATAAAGTATACACTTTTAAAGTGTACAATTCAGTGATTTTTAGTATACTCACAAGATTGTGCAACCATCACCACCATCTAACTTCAGACCATTTTCAACAACCCCCCCCCCCCAAAAAAAACCCCATAACCATTAGCAGTCATTCCCTTTTCTCTCCTCCCTCAGCCCCTGGCAACTGCCAATTTTTCTGCCCCTAAGTATTTGCATATTCTGGACATTCCATATAAATGGAAAAGTCATATGAATCACCTTACATTGTAGCCTATTGTGTCTGGTTTCATTTCCTTAGTATATTTCAAGGTTCATCCATGTGGTAATATGTATTTATACTTCATTAATTTTTAAGGGTGAATAATATTCCATTGTATGGCTATTCCACATTTTGTTTATCCATTCACCAGTTCATGGAGTGTTTCTACTTTTTGGCTATTGTGAATAATGCTGCTATAACTATGCATGTACAAGTTTTCATATGAACACGTTTTCATTTCTCTTGGGAATACAGCTACAAGTGAAATTTCTAGGTCATGTGCTAACTCTGTATTTAACTTTTTGAGAAACTGCCAAAATGTTTCCCAAGGTGGATTGCACCATTTTACATTCCTCCAGCATCGCAGCAGTGAATGAAGACTCCAGTTTCTCCATATCCTCCCCAGCACTCCTTATTTTCTATCTTTGGATTACAGCCATTGTAGAGGGTGTAAAGTAGTATCTCACTGTGAGTTTGATTTGCATTTCCCTAATGACTAATGAGGCTGAACACCTTTCCATGTGCTTACTGGCCATTTGTGCATCTTTTTTGGATAAATGTTTATTCATCCTTTGCCCATTTTTAATTTTTTTTTTTTGGCAGCTGGCTGGTATGCGGATCTGAACCCTTTTGTTTAATCGATATACAATATAGTCCATTTTCATGTCCCTTTACCAATTCTTCCTTTTCCTCCCTCCCTCTCCTCCCTGACCCCCACCAACATCATATCTGTTCATTTGTCTCAACAAAATCAAGGAATTGTTGTGATTATTGTGTCTTCTTCCCGCTCCCCTGCTCCACAGTTGTTTGTATATTTATTTATTTATTTTTGTTAGCTCCCACAAATAAGTAAGAACGTGGTATTTCTCTTTCTGTGCCTGGCTTATTTTACTTAATATAATTTTTAGGATCTGAACTCTTAACCTTGGTGTTACAACACTGCACTCTAACCAACTGAGCTAACTGGCCAGCCCTTAAGTGTCTTCTTATGGTTGAGTTTTAAGAGTTTTTTGTATATTCTGTATACAGATCCTTTATCAGATAAATGATCTGTAAAAAACTCCCCCCTGGGCTGTCTTAATTTCTTGATGGCATTCTCTGAAGCACAAAAGATTTTAATTTTAATCCAGCCAAATTTACCTATTTTTTATTTCTTGCTTGAGCTTCTGGTGTCATATCTAATAAACCATTACCTGAACAAAGCTGCAAATTTTTAGCTTACATTTAGGCTGTTGATCCATTTTGAGTTATTTTTATATACAGTGTGAGGTGGAGGTACATAGTCCTTTTCAAATTATTGCAAAACTGTGTCCAAGTCACATTCTTCACTGTTATTTTTCAATTACAGTATAATATTCAGTAAAGGTAGACTAAATGTTTCCAAAAGTAAACAAGAAAATCTTGGAAATTCTATCTGATGATGCTAAAAACTGATTAATAATCTGAAAAAAAGTCTCAAAGTAGCTGAGAATTTTCCTACCTACACTCACATGACAGAAAGCACTTCTCTTGAAATAACTTCAATCTTCTCTCTGAGGAAAAAAGGTAAAACTTTAAAAATTTTAAAGCTTAACCTCATAGAGAGACATTTGATCAATGTGTGACTTTATCTAGTGAGCATCCATCCTTTGAGCCCCTTCCTCCTCAAAGCCTATTTATTCTTACTGACATTTCTAATATGGTTGGTGACCAGATGAGAGAACAACAGAGAAGACGGGAAACAAGTACTCAAGAACCACAAGGGATAATTGTTTGTGACAAGTAGTGTCTTTCCTTTTCTTTACTCTCATTCATTTTTCAGATGCAAGAGTGCCTCTGAATTTTATATAGGAAAAAAACCCCCACAAAAACAGGTGGGCCATTAACTAACTGAAATAGCTATTTCTGATCAGAGCGCACCGTTAAACAGTATTAAATTGGGCTGGCCAGTTAGCTCAGTTGGGTAGAGCACAGCCTTATAACAACAACAGTATTAAATAGAAGCTGTAAGACATTTTAAATCTTCAACTCTTTTACAACCTCCAGACTTTCAAGGATGGAAAGAAGTGTTAATCTGTGCATTTACTGATTTATTAAGGGTCCTACTGGTTTGGTGGCTACCTTATCAGAGGCCCACTGAAACTTATGGGATTGTATTTGAAGACTAACAAACCTGTAGATATCAACACACTCATTCCTGACAATACTAATCTGCTCCTCCAAGGCTGGTCCTATGATGGACCATATCTATGGAAGCTTATTAGAGATGCAGACTTGCCAGCCCACCTTTGGACCTAGGAGTCAGAAATGCATTTTAATAAGATCCCTAGGGGATCAGCATGCACATCAAAAGCTTCAGCATCACTACTCTTACACTGTTCTGACAATTATTCAGGGATATCTATCTGACTTTTTAAAAATTTTTTCTTTTCTTTCTTTTTTTTTTTTTTTTTGAGAAAATAAGATTTAAGCTTTCTGAGAACTCCTCTTCTCAGAAAGAGTAAAATGCAAATATCTTTTACCGAATTTTCTAGGGATTAAGAATCATGATACCATTAGGCTAAACACAAAGACCCAGTATAACAGCACTATTTCAGGTATGTACCAGTGACCGGGCTATGGTGGCTGCTGAGGAGAAACAGCACCCATGCATAAACCACAGGATTGCTCTGGCCCATTGTATCCACTGGAGAGCTGTACCTGCATAACAGCACCCAGCAACCACAGGGCGGGGAGAAGGGCAGGTTAACCCTGCCAGGCTGTGCAAAGGGATGCCAACTCCACTTTTCCCAACTCCTTCAGGCCACCTTAGCCTCAATTTCTGTTCAAATTTCTTAACTACTCTCCTTGACACTCACTTGTGTTTATTTCGATATATTTTGGAAAAGCATGCTGAAACCCCATTCTGTTTAAAATCTCATGATTTTCCTTGCCACAAGTGCTTCCCCTTTTAACTCTACTGTATTAGTGATTCCACTATACTTCCCATTGTGTAGACATGACATTTCTCAGTCATCCTTGATACTACCCAGATGATCCCCACAGCCAATTACCAAGTCATGTGAATTTTACCTCTATTTCTCTGTTTCATCTTTTTCATTCCCAGGTCTTCATAACCTGTTACAGTAAGTCAAATTTAACCCCAAGGTGAGTTCATCTCCAGCCTTTTCTCAATTTAGCTATATCCTATTAACATATACCCCACAGATATACTCACACAAACGTACAAAATGTACACAAAGATATTCACTGAAGCACTGTTTCTATAGGCAAATAACTGAAAACAATTTAAATATCCATGGTGATAAAGTAAATTATGGTACATCTATAAAACGAATACCATGCAGCCATTAAAAATAAAAAACTGGTAGTATCAAACATACACATTACTTACACATATTCAGAAAGAAAAGAGCAAGTCACAGGTATATTAATTTATGCTATATGTGGTAGATCCTTTAAAAAAGATTTTTACTTATTTCAAACGCCGCCTCATTCAAAACGGCAACCATAAATTCATGAGGCTGGAAGCTAAGTACCATCTCCCACCGTTCCTCACACACACCCTAAGCTACAGTGAGGACAGCGACTCCCCCACCTCCTAAACCAAACGGTACTTTCAAATCCTGCAGTACTTTACGTATGGTCCCTGGTCTCTCTGCCCCGCTCCCTCAATTCCTACCCATCTTCAAGGTCCAAGCCCCATGACAGCTCCTGACAAGCCTTCTCCTTCTCCCACTTCCAAATCTCTGTGCTCCCAGCGAGGCATGCACTCAGCTACTGTATTATCAGACTGTGTGTGAGTCGAGGACCGGGACTCCGCGCTTGACCCCTCTGACCCCAGGTCCCCAGCGATGAATGCACGTGCAAGGGCATCAGAGAGAGGAAGGGGCGACTCGGAGCCATGCCTTCATTTGTTCTAACGAGCACCCAGGCTTCGCAGAAGTCTCGCCTGCCTCTGAACAATTCCAGTGTGCCCGCATTCTCACCACCACCCAACGGTTCAAGGGCCAAGGTGGTCCCAGCGTGTAGCTGAGGAACCTCCGAGGACTGCGGTCGTCGGCCCGAGGAGTCAAGCCAGGATTCGTGCCCGGTTCCGAGTTTTGTAGCGTCATCTCAGACCGCCTCCCAATCTTCCTCCTTGGAAATAGATATACACGCAACCAACCACGGGAAACCCTGAAGAAACTGTGTTCTTTTAAAAATCCTGTCCTGCGGCCCAGAGGACATAACGCGTACGTGCCCCTCGCCTTCGCGGGCAGAACGCAGCGTACCTGCGGGGCCCCCGAGCCGCCAAGTCTGTGAAGGAACCTGCGCCCACGTTGCGGCCCGGCGCCCGAAGTGATGCAACACCCAGACACCGCGGGAAGGAGGGGGACGGCTCAGCGCCGACCAATCAGCGCGAGTCACCTGAAACTTGCCAACAAGCCTGGCGCCGATTGGCAGGACGGCCCCGACCACGCCCATCCACCCTCACTGCGGAACCGCAGTGCTTGCTGGGAATGCGGCTCCGCTATATAATGGAAGCGGCCGCATCGAGACTTAATGTTGAGCCCGGGTTTGAGGCTGGATGTTTGATGCTGCACAGTGCGGCGCGGCTACATACTGAGATGTCGCGGGGATCGTGCTCAAGGCTGGGACCTGTGGGTGTCTGCACTGGGAAGGGACACCCAGGAGGGCTCATGTTCTTCGACTTACTTGCGTTTGTGACTATTCATCTAACTGGGCACTTAAGATTTGTTAATCTCACCACGTGTAATCATATCTAAAATCTGTATCCCCAAACACAAACTTCTGGAGCAGTGGCTTCCTTAATTATCCTGTGGGGCTGTGAGAAGCTAATCCCACGGCCGCTTTTCCCTTCGTCAATGGCAAGGTGCCCAATGTAACAAAAGAGAAGGAAGGGCCTAGCAACCAGCTTTAAAATTTTTATTGTACTTTGTTTAAAACGTTTCCTGTAATAAAACTGCTTATTTATTTATTATGATTGCTCTGTGTCTGCCTGGCATCTTCCAGATCTGCTGGTTAAAAGCAAGAGGGTCCGTGGAGCCACGCAAAAGGAGCAGCCTGAAGGGTTTGGTACCGGTGCCTATGCTGGAAACTTTAGGCCTTGACAAATTGAGAGTAGATTGGATGTAATTGCCTATTTTCTCCACTAGTGGGACAGAAAAAATTGATCTGACCCAGAATAGGTAGGAAGTACTTTCTTAGTAAGTTTCAGAATATTTTGATAGTCTGTTTAGCACTTATTCATCAGTTACTTAAGGTCTAGGCTGTACTGTCAAGAATTAGAGTAAGTGGTTTCATGTCCTCCATCCAAGGGGTAACTCACTTGAACGTACGTATTTAGTAGTTTATTATCTTGAGTTTATTAACTACAAGTATTTGAAAAGTGAAATTCTCACATTCCTCTAGTTGCCACCTTGTCCAGCTCATTTTTGTCACCTTTGGAGAGATCTGAGATAAGAGCAGGACAGACGGCTGGCTCCAGGACAAATGTGTCCAGGGAAAAAAGGTACTGGTGAAGTAGTGAAGTAGACTTAAGTCCAGTTATTTAAAAATGGGATTGAGGGCCAGCCCCATGGCTCACTCGGGAGAGTGCAGCACTGGGAGCGCAGCGGCGCTCCCGCCGCGGGTTCGGATCCTATATAGGGATGGCCGGTGCGCTCGCTGGCTGAGCACAGCGCAGCCGACACCAAGCCAAGGGTTGCGATCCCCTTACCGGTCACGTTAAAAAAAAAAAAAAAAGGATTGAGAAACATTTTATAGTACTGTTGGAAGGTATGGGAAGATTGTCTAGAAAAAAGTTAAGCAAATGAAAAAAATAATTCCAAGAACAAGTTAACTGGCCAAAATATACTACTTGGATTAAGGAATTGAATCATTTTTCAGAGTAGGAAGTCAATAGGTAATGTCTAAAACTGAAAAACCAAGAAATCACAGCAGAAGTGTATGTTAGGTGAAAATATGGAGATAAATATCAGAGCAAACAGATGAAATTATTGAAGGTGATATCTGAGGAGCAGGAATTGGGGGGGGCAATGCCACTGATGTCACTTATTTGCTTTGGAGATGAATTGACAGATTTAAATATAGCTACAATTTCTTTCACTTTCCTCTCATTGAGAATTGAGGGTCTGTGTCCCCTCCCTTTGAGTCTGGGTAGGCTGTCTGTTTTTACCTGTAGAATACAGTAGAAGTGACTTTGAGCCAGTTTCTGGACCCAGGCCTTAAGAAACTGGCAGCAAGTGTGCTTCTTGGCTCTGGGAACACTTACTTGCTCCTGGAACCTAGTTGCCATGTCGTAAGGTAAGCCATGGACTAAGTGGATGGGCCATCTTAGAATCAGATCCTCTAGCCACGGCTGAACCATCCCAATGACACCATGTGGAGCCTGAGATGAGCAGTTCCCAATGAGCACTGACCAAACTGCATGTTTTTGAGCAAAATAAATGATTGTTACTGTGATAGTTTGCTATGCAGAAATATATATGGTATAAATGTGATTTACATCAAGAGAAGGTGGAACATTTGAATTATTTATCCTGCTGATTGGTTGTTTCCATTCTTCTTGAAGTCTAAAGACTGAAAAAAACAAGAATACAGAATGACTCTTGAAGCCACTTAGTTCCTTGGACTCTTTTTATTAAAAATATATATGCTGAGCACCCACTATGTGCTAGACACAGTTGGAGACAGTGGGAATATAACAGTTAATAAACCAGATGAGATCCCAACCCACACAGTTTATATTCAAGCAAGATATAATCAATAAATACTAAGATATTTCCAGATACACACACCATGGGTCAATGATAATCCCTTGGAACTATCTATGTGACACTATTTTGTACAGAGACATTTTGATAGGAAGCATATCTGTTTTGACTCCGAGCCAGACTGGTTTATTTAATAAAACAAAACTGCTTCCCTATCTGGACTCAGGGTCCTGACCCCTAATTGTTACTATGTATCTCAGTCACTTGCTATTTTTCATAAGCCTCTGGTCTATCCATATTTTTGGGATTGATGGGTTTGCCTCCATATGTTGCTCCCTAATTCCTAGAGGCCAAGGACAGAAAAACTCTGTATTTGGCTTCCTTTCCTGGTCCTAACAGAACTCTCATATGATGTTGGTCTCAAATATCCAGCATTGCAGTTAGCTATAACACTCAAGGTTGTTAGTTAATAGTCAATAGTTAGCTATAGAACTCAAGGTTGACCTAAAATTCATCCTTTTAAACAAAAATGACAAAATGGGGGTAAGGTGTATTTGGTACAGTCAGAAATAAATATTTCAAATAGCCTATAATTCACACAAAACCTAACTTGGAAAATACAAGTGCTTTGATCCATTAATCAAAAAAGGCTTCATGTAAAACTTGCATCAGAAGATGCCCATTAGTTATTGAGGATGGTGGGAAAGAGATTATACATAAGTATTGTGGGGGACTATCTTGTGTTTCATTTTTAAAAAGTTCAGTTTAATTTTTTAATGTAATTACTAAGGAATACAGAGCAATTCCACAGAAAAAGATGGCAACCAGAATGATATTCCACCAGTCAGATGTTGAAGGTTCTTTCAACTCTGAAATTTCTTTGTCAGCAAAAACTATTTATTGGGTCAATTTCCTTAGGTGAGCCTTGTTCACATTCAGTATCAAAACCAATGTTGACAATTATTATTTTGGTTTCAATTTCCTTTTTGCATCTTTATGTTTCTTCCGGCAATCCTAGAAAATCAAAATCAAAAGCCTTTGTTAACAGTAAACGCAAATTGTTTTCAAGGTGTTCAGTAGAACTATAAAGTAAAATTTAGGATATTCTCATTTTCAGGGCTGTGGAAACCCATTTTGGAAGTGCTTACTTGGAATGAATAGGGAATATTCAAACACTCGGCTTTAAGTATTTATAATAGAAGCTACAATCTGGTTTTTAAAAATCTCGATTTGTTACTTAATGAACCTGGCTGGACTCTGGGACCAGTCACTGAATTGAGCCAGTCCTTCAGTCTCCTCATCTTCACCACGGGTTGAATTAAACAACCTCTAAGTTCCCTTCCAGCACTATAAATTCTGAGAGTTTAAATCATGTTCTCAGTTGTCATCCTTTCTGTCTAAATTTTCATCCCTTATTCCTATTACTCTAACACCATATCTATTTTAGAAAACAATCAGTATGGAGAAACAATTACTAACCATACGCAGGTTGGTTGTTCTGGCCTCCCAAGAACTCCTGCTGATATTACCTCCCACTCCTCTCCAGAATAAGTCAGAACCTGCCGGGGAAAACAAGAAAGATAAATCACTACTAAAATGGACGATATTCTAATGCTTAAATGATCAAAGTCTCCATTTCTAGTTTAGACCATCCCCCTGCATTTCTATTAATTTTCAAAAATAAATATTTTTCTTTGCAAATGAAAAATGTAGAATTGCTAGAATTTTACTGTTCTATATCATTTAGTATTACATAACTTGTTATTTGTGCTAGGCTTTAAGAAATGAGGAGTTCACCAACAGCCTCAGAGTTTTCACATGGACTTTTAAGGTACAAAAAACTTAAGGGTGTTGTATGTCTAGCTCCTAAGCAAGTTCCTGGAACAAAACAAACCCTTGTTGATGATAAAGAACGAGCAAGAAGTGTGGTGACTAAGGAGCTCTCAGTCCTCGAGAACTTTACTAGCCAACATGTGTCAGTCTGTCCACAAGGGGTTAAACCACATGACACTGCAAAGAGTCAGAATTTCTGAATGTGAGTTACTGTATCAACATGTACCATAAGAGCTGTACTATATTACCTGTTTTATACCATTTAATGTAAAAATGTACTTACCATGAAGTCTTTCATCATTCTTAGAGAAAAAGAAAAATCTAGTGGTTTCTTTCTCAGGTAATGATGCTTCCCTAGAGAAAGAGAGAAAGAGAGAAAGAAACAAACAGATATTGGTTTAATTTCAATATTTCAGAAGAAATATTTACATTGAAAATATAAACGAACTATTCCTTAAATATATCTGGTTTGTGTTTTATTCATCTTGCCCTGAGTTAACATAACTCTACCCTCTCTCCATTCAACATTCTTCTCTTCTATCTGAAGTTTTCATAATGAAGAACTGTTGAGTACAAACTCTTGTCTTCTCCATGCTGGCTGCTGATGGTCTCATCTGCCCATCTGCCAGTGCTCCCCTTGGGGAAGCCCCCAGCCAACTGCAGCATCCTGTATCCAGCCCAGCAACCTATCAGCTTCAATCCTGGTGCACCTCCTACCTCCCACCCGATGGTGCCCAAATCTCAAGGAAAAAGAAACGTGTTCACTATGATTAGAAAAACGCTACAGAAACTCTCTAAAGGAGCTGAGAAAAGAAAATTAAGTTGTCTTGTGAAGAGAAGCCTAGGTACTTCTAAAAAACTTCTAAAGCATGTCTAACTCACATTTTATAAATTACGAAATACACCTGCACAAAAATAAATTGCTTACCCATGGCTGGGCTTTCTGTGATCTGTTTCTTTTGTAGTGTCTTCCTCTTCTGAACTGCTGTCTTGGAAATGAAGGTCTCCCTGCCAGACAATCTTCCCAGGTTTCACTGCTTCTACTCTATAAGCCTCTATATTGTTATGACAATAGAAGATAATAGTATTGTAAATGTACAAACTAGTATTTCTGAAAACACTCATTTGATTACTTTAACCATACACACATCTCTAAATTTCACTTATGTTAATCATTAATTTGAAACAAATATCATCTTTCTAGGTTTTCAAATATTGAGATAAGCTACTATCTTAATTTTGGCATTGCTAGAGTGAACTGATAAAGAAATAGTAATATTTAAAAAGATATAAAAACTAAATATTTATAAATAAGCAATACGATTTAAAAAAAAGAACATAAATTTAACCATGGCATCTGTGCTATCACGAGAAGCCTAAAACATAACACGATGTAGTTAAACCATGTTTCCCTCCTGCTTATTTACATGTGACAAGGGGAACATAACTTTACATTTCAATTCCCAAAACCTCTTTCTAGAACTGCTGAAAAATCTACTGCCATAAGATCTGGACAATCACTTCACAAGTCTCCAAAATTTCCCAAGTACTTAAAATGACTACATCATTGTACCTCCTTCTGGAGTACCACAGAGCTGGCATTTGATATTTATCTACTGAACACATGAATACTATTTTAACTGCTGATCTTTAAGGTAGAATCATTGTAGTTAGATGTGTATGTATTCTTCTGTATGGATATATCTTGCTTTTATAGTGAAATTCCAGAAAACTGCACATGTATCTTGAATATTGGGTGAGGAACAGCCTTCTAAAAAACAGGTGTTTTTAACCTGTGACCTATGTTGGCCCTCAGAAGTAAATGTCCTGAAACGGAATTCAAAATTATAGATACCGGGTTTATACTTTTTTCTAGGTTCTGGCAAATCTTTATGGATAACCTTTGAAATAACCAATGACATGACATACTTGTAAAACCAAGAAGGTTACCTATTTTTTCTTTTCTCTTATCATACATAGCAGTAGTTTTCCATAAGTCGTGGCATCTCCAACTGCATTTAAGATACAAAGCTATTTAAATATATGAATTATTATACTTCTTCATGACTGCTTTTACTTAGCAGAAGGTTTTTTTTTTGGTAGTTGGCCAGTACAGGATACAAACTCTTGACCTTGGTTGTTACAAGGTGGCAGTCTAACCAACTGAGCTAACTGTTATTTAACAGAAGGGATACTGTACATTATTCTCTGGCTCCCCTTCACATGGCAGCTAGCTAGAACTTTGCTCCCTTAAATGCAAAAATAGTTTCTTTCACAGCCTCAGTCACAGCATGTTTGTGGTCATGTAACACTGAATCTCATACAGTTTCTCTAGGTGGAAGAAATAATTCTTTATTCAACTAATATTAAGTCTGTTATACTTTCCCCTACCAGTTAGCTGCCAAAAAATAAAAATAAAAATAATAAATCTGCTATACTTAATGCAGACTCAATCAAGTTCAAGCTGCCTGAAATGAAAAAGTGTGGGAAAAAGAAAAGTACCTTCCTTTATATCTTTGGTGTCTGAATCAAAAAAAGAGAATGTGAACCCGCTGGGCTGCTCTGCCCCACTTGTCACAGCAGCAAGGTTGTGGATTTCCTCAGGTTTCTTTCTACCACAGTCCTCATTCCAGGGCGTGTCTTCTTCCTTTTCACTGATATCTTTCGTAGTTTGGAATATTTCTTTCAAATCCGTAGCAATGTTATAATACATTTCTTTAGATACCTCAGGTAGCTTCTCAGCTTCCTCCCTTTTCTTCTTTCGTTTTGCTTTACTGCAGTGACATATAGAAATAATATGCATCACAAAGAAACAAGTTATGGAAAATTTCCAGAAACCAGGAAAACACCTTGGTTAACTTTAATTCCATTCTTTCAACAAACAAGAAGATCCACATATAAAACTCTAATAAAATAGGAATCTTGACTAATAAGACTTTTTTTTTTTACACAAAACTTTCTCAAATAGCTGCAATTATTAAAGATTAATCATATTCTCCTATGTCTTATGTTCTGAACTATTTTATTTATATGTACTTATGGGGTAGAGTTGACTATCAGTATTTATGTACAGTATGTGATGATCAAATCAATATTATTAGTGTGTTCATCATTACAAATCATAATTACTTTTTGTGTCCCTTACCCAATTGTTTTTCTTTTTTTGTTTTATGGTCTTTCTTTCTTAGCTTCTTAGCTCCCACTTATGAGTGAGGACAAGTGGTATTTCTCTTTCCGTGCTTGGCTTATTTCACTTAACACAATTTTCTCCAAGCTCAACCATGTTGCTGTGGATGGCAGAATTTCATTCTTTTTTATGGCTGAGTAGTATTTAATTGTGTAGATATACCAAATTTTCCTTATCCAGTCCTCCGATGATGGACATTTAGGTTGGTTCCATGTCTTGGCTATTGTAAATAGAGCTGCAATGAACATGGAGTGCAGGTATCCCTTCAACATGTTGATTTCCATTCGTTTGGGTATATACCCAGAAGTGGGATTGCTGGATCTTACAGTAGTTCTATCTGTACTTGTTTAGGAAACCTCCATACTGTTTTCTATAATGGTTGTACTAATTTACAGCCCCACCAACAGTGCAGAAGAGTTCTGAACAACATTTCAGAAATTACATCTAAGCTATTAAGCTATGATAAGGAAGTCACTTAGCCTCACTGGGCCTCAGTTCCCTCATCTGCAAAATGAACATATTAAACCAGATGACTTCCAAGATCACTTTAACTTCTAAAATTGTGTGAATTTTACCAAATTGATGTAAAAGAAATTAACTATAATTCAGTTTTAGAAATGGGATTATAAATACGCTAGGTCTAGATTCTTTTGGAATGAAATTTTTATGTTACTGTATTTAGGAATGAATATGATTTTCTCATAGATCTTAGACAAAAAGTTATATGGCAGTTTCCAATATTGAGTTTTTAGCTAATTAAAGATTAAAATCCTTTTTCTTATTAGTGCTCATTCCATATTTAACATGTGTAGGACCAAGTCAAAGTTCTTAATGTATTACCTAAAATAATAAGTGAAACCATCTCAGAGAACGACCTTCTTAATACTTCACTACATAAACAAACCTGGTTAGGTTTCAAGACAGAAATGCCTCCTATGAAATCAGGCTCTGTAAAGTTAGTGTCATATAGACAGTTCCAAGCGATTATCATTGAACCACCATGTGGTGGCTTTACTGGTCCAAAAACTCTCTCATACTTCTTTCTTCAAGAGGTGGAAGCTAATTCCCTCATCTCGAGTGTGGGCTGGCCTTAATGACCTTTGTTAATGAACAGAATAAGGCTGATGTGGAGATATGTGACTTCTCTCAGAAGGGTCATAGCAAAAGTCTGAAAACCCTTGATGAAACTGTTATTAGAAACCACATGGTCTTTGAGGAGGTTGCAGGTAAAGGTTTGCAGATAAGTAAGATAAATGCTGTTGGAAACTTGAGGAAAGACATTTGTGGAGAAACTGATGAAATCAGAATAAAGTTTGTGTTTAATTAAGAGTAAGGTACCAATGTTAATCTTTTAGCTTGCTAGGAGGTGGAGAAAGTTTAGCAACACTGTCACCTGTAGTAATGTGGAAAATGGAAAACAGAAAATGTGCCTAGTTAACTGGATGATCTAGCTAAGGAGGTGAACAACTGAGGCCTCCTGCTAACAGCCTTGTAAGTGAGCCACCTTAGAAGTAAATCATGTAGGCCCAGTTCGGCCTCTGGAGACTGAAACCCCAGGCAGCATCTGACTGCACCTTCACAAGACACCACCTAGTGAACTCCTCCTGAATCCTTGACCCACAGCAACTCTGAGATGGTAAATGTCTGTGGTTTTAAGACACTAAGTTTTGAGTAATTTCCCATGCAGCAGTAGGCAACTATTACATCCTATATATAAATAAAAACAAATCTGCTGGCCAATTAACTCAGTTGGTTAGAGAATGGTTCTAATAAACCAAGGTCCAGGGATCAATTCTTGTACTTACCAGGTGCCAAAAACCAAAACAAATTACAAACCTGATATATTTTACAAATATCCCCCACTTACGGGGTTCAATTTGGATTATCTGAAGTAACATACAGAAATTCTACATTGGATGGAATATTAATATTCCTTCTACTTTGGTCTCACATGTGATTCTTTCTAAAAGAAATCTTTAATTTTGGAACAATTTTAGATTTACAGGAAGTTGCAAAGATAGTAGAGTTCCCAAATAACCTTCACCTAGTTTTCCCTAATGTAAGTGTTTTATGTGACTATGGTACAACTGTCAAAACTAAAAGATTAACACTGGTTCATTACTATTAACTAAACTCAGACTTTACTCTGATTTCACCACTTTCTACACAAATATGTTTTTTGTTTCAGGATCCAATTCAGGATACCACAGTGCTTTCAGTGATTTTACGTGCTTCTAACAGTAGGAAAATGAGAGGTTTAAACGAGGTAGTTACTGGTTGTTCCATATATTTGCCATATTTATCAAATTGACCGCATATCTATAGGAAATGGATGCTCCTACTATATCAAAGTTGTGTAGATGGTTGAATAGTTTCCCCCAAAAGATATGTCCATGTCCTATTTCATGAAACCTGTGAACATTACCTTATTTAAACAAAGGGTTTTATGGAGTAATTAAGGATACTGAGATGAAGTGATCATTCAGGATTAACCAAGTGGACCCACAATATAATCATAAGTTTCCTTATAAGAGGCACAAAATGGGACCATACAGAAAAGAGCAGGAGTCTATGTGAAGACAGAGGCAGAGATGTGGTGATGTGGCTTCCAGCCAAGGAACACCAACTAGTGGCAGTTACCAAGAGCTAAGAGAAAGGTAATAAAATGGATTTGTTCCTAGGAACACAGGAAATGAGATGAATTCACATGATCCTACTGCTAAAAGAAGTAGCTCAACAATACCTTTCTTTTGGCTTGTCATCTTTTTTTCTTTCATAAGTGGCATGGTCATTCCTTGTTGGGTCATAATGTATGATGTCTCTGTAAAAAAAAAAAGAAGGATTGGAAGAGAAATCAGGACACTAATTCAAAAAATTAATAGCAAATTATAACTCAACACTAGGAAGATTCTAATTTGGGGGCAAGATGATGCTAAATAATATCAAAGAGAATTAGATTCTTGTTAGAAATAATAAACTACCTACTTTTGAGTTTCTCTGGATCTCTTAACTTCTAAACATAATAAAATATGTACAGATAAAATGATGTACTACCTGGGATTCGCATAAAGTAATTCATTGGGTAAAGCAGGGGCTTGATAGAGGTATAGAAGAGACCATACCAACCAGTTGACCAAAAAAAAAAAAAAAAAAAAAAAAAGATAAAAGGTAGAGAATAAAAAACTGGTCATGTGTTAGTGACTGTAGAAGCGGGTGATGGTATACAGGAGCTTCATTAAACTAATGTTTCTAAATTATATATGTTTGAAATGTTCCATAATAGTTATATATTTATATAGCTTAATAGTTTACAATTAATATTTACACTTTTCTACTTGTGCCCTAATGGAAGCAATGCTGTCATGACATGTATGTATATAAATACAGAAGTAATTTAGGATTAGTTTCTTGAAGTGAATCACTGAGTCAAAAGTAAGTGTATTTTTAAGGGTCTGATATATATTGCCAACTGCTCTCCCAGGATATTAAAAATGGCCTACTTTTAAACTGAGTTCAAAAAGTCATTTATGGCAAAGGAAAATACAATAGAATGGGATGGAACATAAAACATACTTAAATTTCTTAGTAGCTAATGATGCTTTGCTTGTAGAATTGCTTAAGCTGATGTGTAAAACACTTTGCACAACATTCAGGGCTTTCTTTTTTTCTGCAACAAGCTCTTCTTCCTCAGCAGTTTTCTCTTCATTTACCTCTTTGAGGGAAAAGAATAATTAGTAATCTCTTGGCAAACACAGCTTGAGAAATCTCCATCATCCAATATCCACCAAACACCCAAACATGTGCAAAGTCCATCAAGATAGGAAGAAGTAAAGTTTAACTTTATTACACTAACCTCCTTCATGCCACGGCAAACTTAGAAATCTCTTATAAACAAATTTTTAAGGTAAAGATCGACAAATGTAATACACCAAGAATCTAATTATAAAATTAAAGCAATTACAAACACTTCGATTTATTAACATTCTAAAAATATAATCTAAATTACGTGTAAATCTAAAAATGATAAAGACAGTGAATGATGGCAATTTTACTGAATGTTAATATGACATATTACTAAATAGCTGCTTCAGTCTTTGATTCAGTAACAAGTATTTGATTTAGTAATAAGTACTGCAGGAAGAAAACCATACGCCCTAGATAAACTAGGCATCATGGAACTTTATAAGCTGCTATCCTCAACTACTAGAAACAGACAAATATCAGAGAATAAAGTTAAAGAGCTAGCTTGGATTACTGAAATACAAAAGAAGTCTAAGCCTTTAGGGCCGTTTCAAATTACTGCAGGCTATAAACAACCAACTAAAGAAACTAGAATAAAATACTGATTTAAGTTCTCTATAGAGGCACCAAAAGTTTACAAGGGCTCAAAGCCAGTCAAGATTGTGTTCAAGTGGATCAAGAAATGCTTTATAAACCAGATGGTGCAGAGGTAGGAAAGACAAAGTGGATCCTCAGAGGGGAAAAGAGCATGCTAGGCACAGAAACAAAATGAACACATACATTAAAGTAATAAAGCACAAAGAGTTTACATCACCTTAGGTTGAAACATATGAAACTGGCTAATATTCAACAATTTTTGACTTCCCAAAACAGCATTTTAATTTTAAGTTAACAGTAACAATTAGTAAAGTAGAATGTAACTCTGGAAAGAGCTCAAGGTGATGCAGGCTGGCTGTGCTGCTTACTTGCAGGATAGACCAAAAATTGTGCCTTGAAAGTTGGAAAAGAAACAAAAGGTAGAGGTGCTATGTCTGACGTCCCTAAGAATTCAAGTGACATCAACACAGAGAGAAAGAAGGGTCCTGAGGAGCTGGTTTAAAGAGAGAAAGAGTTCAATTTTGGACTTGCTGCGTTTTTTTTTTTTTAAAGATGACCGGTAAGGGGATCTTAACCCTTGACTTGGTGTTGTCAGCACCACGCTCTCCCAAGTGAGCCACAGGCCGGCCCTCTTGCTGAGTTTTAACACAGCAGGAAAGCCTGTGGGAAATATCCTGCAAACATGGGAAGTACCCATGAACCAGTGAAGGCTAAAGTCACAGGGGCTTAGAGAACCTTGGGAAGAGCCTACACTTGGAGGCAAAGGAACTAGGAATAAGGAAGAAAACAAGGAAGTTTTGATGCAGTGGAAACAATGAGAAGAGAACATTTCGAGAAGGGATGGTCAAAAGTGACAATCAATATAGGTCTGTTAAAGAAGTACTGCTCAAAAATATGACACTGCACTTGGAGAACAAGTAGTTCACAGCTTTGAGGGAACACATACCCGATGAGTTATAAGAAAACAGACAAAAGTGGCAGAGAGAAGTAACCTCTATATGTAGCTTCTAAATGTAGGATATTCCCAAGATTCTGTCCATTCTTGTGTTTTCAACACGGAATTTTGAGCGAGAAGATATGAAGTCAAGTGTCAGCTCTGAAACATAAGTTGGTGTGGACCTTGGAGAACTTACTTTGGTTTCCTGAAATGTACAATATTGATAATAACCACCTCAAAGAAATGAGAGGATCAAATCAGAGACTGTAGTCAATAAAAGGTCAGCTACTACTAAATTAGATGTTATTTACTTTCTCATTTCATATTTAGAACAGGAAGAGAGATAAAGGTTGAAAACTGGCAGGGTTGGAGGAATGGCTTTTTTGGGACCCCTGAGACCTATGTCTGTAGAAAGAGGAAGAAGCTAGAAGAAAGGGGAAGGATGAAAATGCAAGTGAGAAAGAGGGTAGGAGTAAGTATGAATGGTGTGGGTTAAGATGGTAGTTACCTTGGGAAAGAGAGAAAAACAAAAGGACAGAGAAGTCCTGAGACTGAAAAAGGGAACCAGGGAGCACATTCAAGTTGGCCCCATAGGAGCTAAGGTCTTTTGAACAGGATAAGAGCAGAATTAGGATGCTTCTGATAACATCATTGTCTCAGATATATCCAATAAGGATGAATTCAAGTAGAATGGGATTCAATGATACACAGCTTTTAAAAGAAATCTGCACCCAACATGCACATTGAAGAAGGTGAACACCCTTCCTTTTAGAGAGCCAAGCACGATTTAACTGTCTTCGTGGCCTCAACCAGAACCTGCCCATCTACCCAAACGGTCTCCTAGGTAAGGAGGGACCTTGTCGTCTTCTCATGCCCTGGATGGGATGGAGAAAAATGACACCTTTGGTGGACTATCTATTCCTGTCCTTTCTGACAGCTGCAAGTAATTAAATTTTTCTAAATAAATTAATATGTACAAAAAAAACTTAAATACTAAGTTAACTAAACATTTGATTACAAATCCAATTCAATGTCTTGGGGTGCAGTGTTTCTTCACGTGTTAAACAAAGGAGGTGCACTAGGTAATTTCTCAGGGTCCCCCGGCTCTGACATCAGGATTTTTTGGACAATGAAGCATTTACCTTCTTGTTCTTCTTCGCTGTCACTTTCTAGAAATCGAGAGTCCATGCGGAATCTGTCATCAGTGCCAAAGTGTAACTGTAAATCCATGAGCTACATGAGCAAAACATGCACATAATTAATAGCCACATTCCTAAGAAATTGATTCTAAAGAAGACTCTCCAGGTGCACCTCCCCACACCCTGAAATTCACTACATTTAACATGTCTGCATAACCTCACCTACCTACGTACCAATCAGAGGATCACAAAGGATTCACTCCCCAAACACCCAATGCTGGAATGTGGGTCAAGGTCTGCCTGCATTTACCTGGATTTAAGGACTATATCGAAAAACAGGGATGTGGCAAGTTTTATTATTTTCAGTCTTCACTAACCTTCTGTCCAGCTCTGCCCTCAAACTGAGGTTTAATTTTGAACCTGTTACTGTCATCATCGGAATCAGATGCCTCATCATCACTGCTGTCAAACAGCTTCCCAGAAGCTCCACCCATGGACTCCTGTTACAGAGAGGAAGAGTACACAAAACCGTTTGTTAATAAGCAAAGCAATCAGCATTTCCTTCATGATGTAATCTTCTCCCTCACATTTAAAAAACCAACCACCCTGATGCATCTACCAGGAACGAGTGGAAGGCATGGGACAGATGCAAACTCCTGACTCAGTGATATCTAACTAGCCTCTCAGGCCATTAATCCAGAGGCTCCCCAAGGCAGTCTGGATTTGGGGGGGCAGTTATTACATGTAAGAACATTTTCTGCAGTGTTTCACTGATACTGATGTCACTTCACATCAGAGATGAGATAGAAAATGTAGGTTAACGTGGGAGAAAACAACCCCGGTAGTCTCAGTGTGTGGTGGCCTGGGAAGCCCTCCCAGGAGGATTTTATGTTGAGACTGGCACTATGTGGAGGTCTTGGTATACAGTAGACAGAAATGGATCTGCAAAAGTAGATGGATGCCCACAGAGATGTCCTTACTTTCCCCAGTTCCTCTCCTGGATGGCTCTGCTCCTGAGTGGATGTCTCCTCTGCTTCACTTTCACTGTCGGAACTGAAGACAATGTGTGTTGGCTTGTCCTCTGTACGACCATCCTAGGGAGGCCATCAAAAGCATCATCTCTTAAGACAAAAACCCAACCTCACAATGAAAATGTCCAAGCCCCTCATCTCCTTCCCCTGCCCAGTCTACTTCCCTCCTTCTTCTGGATCTAGTAAATGCCATTGTCGTCCCCTCACTTGCCCAAGACAGAAACTCATGACTCCTCTCTCTCCATATCCATTGGTCTTCAAACCCTATCAATTTGACATTGCTGGAATCTTGAAGTCTCTTCCCACTGTCGCTGCCTTAGCTTGGACTCTCAACCTCCCACAGGCTCTCCCTGGTTCCAGATTTGATCTATTCAATTATTTTCATCATGGCCTAAAGGCTCTCTCCCAAACAGAGATTGGCAAACTTTCCCTGTAAAGGGCCAGAGAATTAATATTTTAAGCTTTGTAGGCCACATGCGATCTGTCTTGTAATGAAAAACCACTGTTAGCTTGAAGGCCATGGCCTGGGTGGCCTGTGAGCTGTGGTATGCCAACTCCTGTTCCAAAATATATATAACTAATATTCATTCTCTTAATTAAAACTCTTCATTCTTTCCACAGCCTTAAGAATAAAGTCCAACCTCCGTAGTATCTTCACAATTCACCCCTACTTATCATTAGCTTCATTTCCTGCCACCTCTTACTCTATCAATTTTAACCACACTGACTGAAAATATTCACCTTTGTACAAACTGTTCCCTTTTCCTAGAACACTTTTCCTCTCCCATCCCACCCTTTCACCTCTGCCTGATCAGCTCCCAACTTACCCTTTCACACTACTCAGCTGTGGTTAAGGAAGCCTCCCGACTGGCTTGGTGTGTCTCCTGTGTGCTGTCGGGGCACACAGACACGCCCCTCTTGGCTTTGTGGAACTGAACTGTGACCATCTGCCCACCATGCCCTGAGCCAATAACCCCATGAGGACCATCATTCTCATTCTGTAAGTGTAGCATTTACTGTAAGGGCACACTTAGCAATTGTTGGAAGTAAGAAAAAGGCTCATTACAGTAAATCTTGGCAAAACTTGGCAAAATATAAATCACTTGTCAAGTGATTTATATGTAAATTCAGACACATTAGGATACATCACTTAACTATACTACTTACAGCATCCAAACGAAAGGAAATAAAGAAAAATTTAGATTAAAAATGTTTCCAGTAAAGAGTTTAATCTGACTTCCTTTGGGATATACTAAGTATTCATGAAGAGAAAAGCTTCAAACTCTCAGAGCTAAGAAGATAATCAGCTCTATGGAGGCACACCTAGCTTCACAGAAAGGAAGAGTTGGACTTTGAGTGTTTTTGTTAAATCCATAGATTGAAAATATACTCACCAAGTTTGCCAGAGCATTATGTACCAGCTTCTTCTGCACTTCCTTTGCTTTCTGCCTGGCCTCCAAAGCTGCCAAGCGCTTTTGGTTGTCTTCGGCATGCTTGTCCTTAGCATTCACATCTGACAAATTACTAACAGAAAGTGAGAAATCGGTTTTGCTTTCCTGGGTGTCCTTCCTGGAAGAGACCTTTGGGGATTTCCCAAGAGACATGAGGTTGCTTGAATCAGATCTCTCTTCCTCTGAAGCTGCTTCTGTCTTTGTGGTACTATGGCAATGGTCTTTGCCAAAGCCTATCTTGTCAGTCTTTGTACTAAGATTTAAGGATTTCTTACCTTTTAATGGCAACAGACTAGAAACAGGATTTCTTCTTCCCTTTTCTGAGGTGGTGCTAGGGGACACCACCTTACAATCCTGACTGTCAAAAGTGGATTGCCCTTTTAGAGCCTGAATGTGGTTTGGGCTGTTCATCTTCCTTGCACGTTGGCATGGAGTCAGTTCACTTGATGAGCCCTTTGCACACATGGACTTGTCTTCTATGGAAATGCTACTGGGATCCTCATGTTTCAAGGAATTCTGATTTCCATTAATATTGTTAGAGGCAACACTCTTTTTCAAGGATTTTTTCACAGATTCCTTTCCATAGAGACAGCCTACTCCCTTGAAAGCCTGGAATTTTGGCTTTATGTTGTTTTCCTTTTGCTTCTGTTTACTACAGGTGTTTTCTTTTTCCTCTAAAAGGGAAGCCACAATCTCCTCAGGACAAATGCCCTGCCAGCAGCTGCGGAGGCCACCAGGAGGCTGTGGGCCTTTGGAGGCTCTGTCAAACTTGCAGCGGGTGGTGGTTTCTGGGCTGCCACTCTCAGCATCTTCTTTTGGAACCCCCAGGTCACTGCCAGCCAAGCGTTCCAAATCAGCTAACGTGAGATTCACATGGACACAGTTTTTCATCATGGCATTATACTCATCTTCAGACTCTGCTAATTCTGATGCAGAATCTGCATCTTTACTGCTACTGGAGTCACACAGAGATTTACAATTAAGAGACTTCACTCCATGACTGAGGGCTGACTCTACATTTCTTTTCCTTCTTTGTATTTTAATACAATGAACAGAAAGCTCACAGTTTTCTCTATTTTTGAAAGACAGTTCTGTCTGTATAGATTTTCCCATTTGTGAAAATTCCATACTGTTTTTGACCTTACTGTTTTTTTTCATTGCAATGATTTCATCTGTATCTCCTGAGTCATATTCACAATCATTTCCCGTAATATCATCACCACTAACATGGCAAGAGACATTATTTTTGACACCTAAACCTGATAAAGAATAAAGTTTGTGAACATCTGATTTGAAATCATCCCTTACAACTTCAAAGGGATCACTGTCAGATTCATTTATTGAGGACCTCTGTAAGTTCTCCTCTTTTGCAATCAACACTCTTAATTCATCTTCTGAATCGCTATCATCATCAGACATGCTATTTCTCTTCCTGGCAGTTTCCAAACCAGAAGTCTGAAAAAGTACATTTTTAAGTTTTTGAGTATCAGAACCAGGTATAGGAGCTGATTTAGAAGTTGTAATGGAATTGCAAGGTGTTTTTTCTGTAGCTGGTTGCTGTGGTAAGTGTGGACTCTCCATTACCTGACTGGACCTTGGACTCACGGCCAGAGACCCAGCAGAACCCTCACCCTTCCGCACTCTCATCCTCTTCTTGGCAGGGCCGTAGAAGTCAGAGAAGTCTCCTCGCCGTTTCTTACTCATAGGGCCATTCCCTTCTTCTAATTCCCAAGTGAGGCTGGATATAGGAATGACATTTGTGAAATCCTCCCCTATCTTCTTTATGTTATGGCAGTATTTTGATGGATCATATTTTAATATGTTACACAAAGTCAAAGAACAAAACAAAAGCACTAAGTTTTAGTAAACCTTATCAATCTGTGAAACAAAAAGAATACTGTTTAATTTCCAGCAAGTCATTTACTTCTGCTTCCCTGTTTCCTATCAAACAAAATGAGAACTTTACTAGGTAACTTTCCAGGGTCTATGGAACCAAGCTTTCCGAGACATTTCTGGAGTTAAAACCAAGCACAACCACTATTAGTTGGCAGAAATTACTTAGACTGTACGTAGACTTTGTAGCAAACCTATTCAGATGACATTCACAGATTATATTACACAGACTCCTGGGCTGTTTGCTGTACCTCGCAGAGATCCATCCAGTGGCCTGACACTGTAATGGAGTACAGAGGGAACCTAAAAGGGCACGGCTAGACCCGTCGTGTCTTTCACTCTCAAGTTCTCCTGGCCATCTCTGTCTTCTCAATACAGACTCATCCCAACCTTGATCCTCCCAGTTCAACAACATCCACTTCACATGGACTCAAAATTGCTTTAAGCTATCACTCTTGAAAAGTCTCTTTGTTCATCTGGTAACTTAATTAATACATGGCAATTATAGGTGAGGTGTGCCACACAGTGCCTGCTGTCTCTTGGCTCCACTGTCCTTCAATCTTTCTCTTTGCTGTCAGTGGCTGCTACTGTGAGAGGCCAGAAGGTGGAGAGGAAGAAAGCAGCACTTCCCTGACTTTAGTGCCACTGGCAGGGAGGGCAGAAGTGGTAGGTATGGCCATTGCTACTGGAGACTCGATTCAGGTAGTGTCCTTGGTGGCACAGCAGCTGTGATCTCTGAGGTCACACCTTTTTATTTCTCTAGCCCTGGGGGCTGTAGCAGTTTGCTGCAGTTGTTAACCATCGAGCAACCTGAACACCAGTTTTTAGCTCCTCCAGCACTTTTTTACCAACTGCACGTATTACATTCCTTTTTTAAAATACCTGAACTGTTTTGGTTCCCTGACTGACTGATACACAGGGGTAAGAGCTAACGAATATACCAAGACATGCCATCTCCTCAGAAACCCATGGTACCAGGTCCTCAAGGTCTTAGATAATCTGAGCTCATCAAAAAGGCATCAGAATTTGCTCTTCCTGGGTTCCTTACTGTCTTTCCACCCACCATTCTCCTGTCTACATATTTTCACCTACTATTTTCCTCTTTCCAGGACTACTTCTATCACTTTCCTGTTAATATGAAACCTCCCTCAATTCTTATAAAGCGTTCTTTAATGATGGCCCTTGTTCTCTCACCTCTCTGTGAGCAATGGCTTTGATTACATGTGCGACAAGATGGAAAAATTAATAAACAAAACTGCTTCTTTGTCACTCATCATTCATATTAGTTAATGGTACAAAACCTTATTACATTCTTTCACTATTCTGTAATTGTTTCATACATGTAGATAAGTAGGACTTACTGTGCCTAGAAATTGGTAACATTCAAACTGTTAAACACCTAAAGATTTGCTGACAGAGGCAGTGAAATTCTAAGGGTATTTTGTAAGTATCCATCACTGTGGTAAATAACAATTACTATGAGAGGTCAATCACAAAGGATATTTTACGCTTCTGTTGATTTTTAAGGTGAAGAACAGGTAAGACTCTTCCGAATTTACTCACAACCCAATTCTAAAAGAAAAAAAGAATTTATTTATTACAGAAGTTACAAATGGAAAAGATTATAATAACAACATTACATAAATATAACTTCAAAAATTGAACTCACAGTAGGCTACGATTACTGCTGGATTTAGTTTTCTGACAATAAAATAAGAGTTCTCAAAGAAAAAAGTGTGAGAGGAAAGAAAAAAAAAGAAATTTGGAGCAGTTATCAATTCCACATGAACCATGTAGGATGCTACATTAAAAAACACCAGCCATTAAAAGGCAAACTTGCGACCTGCCTGTCCTCCTCACTACCTAAGTCCCCTGGGAGACTGCCTCTGCTTAGTCTTGACTTCTCTCTCTCTATAAAATGGTGAAGTGTACTTAACTAAGAGTTGTAAATGTATCTTGAAAATCATTAAGCACTATCTATGTTAACTGCTTCAAAGCAAGGGTAAAAAAGTCACTGGCTTTAGACATGACACCCTTGATGACATGGTCTCAGGAGTCAGCTCCTGGGCTGGCTCAGGCTCCCAAAGGAGACTCACCTTGTGCCCAGGCACTTCTGTCCCTGGCACAGCTTTCATATGGAAATCCACCCCTCCCATCCTTTCTAACAAGTTGGTGCTGCTTGTTGTTGATTTTTCTTTCTTTGCTTTTGCTTCTTCTCTCTCTTGGGCCAATCTGAATCAAAGAGGAAATGTAAATAAAAGAGTTAAAATAATCAATCATGTAAAATGGTTATTTCCTTTCAGATGACCCTAATTGAGCACTATAAACAACTTTATTGTATTAAAACCAAAAATGAAACTTTGTTAATAGCATAGTAGCTTATATTGTTTTCTGAGCATACCAGTGATACATTTTCATTGTAGAATAATTGAACAACACATACACATGAAGAAAAAAAAAATGTATTCCTTATCCCACAATCTGTGGTTAACATTTTGTCTACTTACCTCAGCTTAATTCTGTATGTAAATATATACATCTCAAAATGTAATCCGGACAATACTGTAAGAACAGTTGGATTCCCTTCTTTTTTCAACTTATCATTACACATTCCTTGAAAACATCACTATAATTCTTGTATAATATGCCATTACATAAATCTGGCATAATTTATTTACCAGTCCCCTACTGCATGCACCTGAGCAGCACAGGGCTGGGTGGCATCAAGAGGCTTCTTGTTCAGGGCTGTTATACCAGAGCATGCAGGTTTCTCTTCTCCTGACCCACCCACTCCACTCAGTCTCCCCAACTCCTAATGTCCACTCCTACACCTGTGCTCTGCTCTAGCTGATGTCCCAGGTCCACTTCATGGAATACCAAGACCACAGATCACAAGCTCTCTCAATTTTCCCCTCTGAACTTATGTATCCCCTCTCCCTTCAGTCTCCCTCATGAGGAAGAGGTATCTTTCAGAGCCCTATTTGTTAAATCTTGATTATTTCTATCCTCCTAATGAAGAGAATGCTATCTCAACCTTCCAATTCAAATCACCCCTACTTTATTCAGGTCTGGACAACTGCACTGACCAATACTTATGGGCCTCTTTGCCTCTAGTCTGTGTCCTTTATGTTCCACCTCTCAGAATGACCATCAGATTCATGGTCCTCAGGTACGGCCAGAGATACTCTACAACAGCAGCAGTGTGTGCACCCTGCTCATCATGGGGCCCAGAGCCTACACATAGTAGGCATTCAAGTGTTGCTCAGTGAAAGGTACAGGAATAATCTGTTCACAGTCAGAGGCCGTAAGCTGAAGAACAAAATCAAATTCTCACCTCCTGCACAAGACCAGTCCCCCCAAAACATGTCTCCAGTAGGGCAGTATGCCACTTCTTTTAAATGATATTTTTCCTTGAGACTTATTGTTGGTGGAGAACAATCTTTTCGACTTTCCTGCTTACTCCATCTGTATATTCTTAAAATGTTTCCTCTTTTCAAAGTTCCCAGGGCCGGCCTGTGGCTCACTCGGGAGAGTGCGGTGCTGATAACACCAAGGCCACAGTTTCGGATCCTATGTAGAGATGGCTGGTTAGCTCACTGGCTGAGCGTGGTGCTGACAACACCAAGCCAAGGGTTGAGATCCCTTTACCGGTCATCTTAAAACAAACAAACAACAACAACAACAAAAAAACAAAGTTCACAAACTAATCATTTCTCTCTGAAAATACCTTTAGGGTTTTATTTTTTCATTTTATATATTTAAAAAAATTTTATTTTTGGCTGATGAACAAGTCAATATATTTAAAAAGACTAAGATCATAGAAAATCAGAGAAAATATGTTCTCTGATCACAATAACAGAAGGAAATTTAGAAAATTCACAAATGAGTAGAAATTTAAACAACACTCTCCTAAACAAACAATGAGTAAAAAGAAAAATCACAGGGAAATTAGAGAATACTTTGAGATAAAAATCAAAGTGCAACATATCGAAATTTATAGGATGCAGGGCTCATGCAGTGCTTAGAGGAAAATTTATACTTGTAAACATCTATATTAGAAATAAGAAAAATCTCCAATCAGTAATGTGAACTTCTACCTTAAGAAAATAGAAAAAGAAGAGCAAACTACACCAAAAGCAAATATAAGTAGGAAATAACAAAGATTACAACAGAAATATATGAAATAAGGAATTAAAAAACAGTAGAGAAAAACAACAAAAACAAAAGTTGATTCCTTAAGATCAACAAAATTTGCAAACCTTTATCTAGATTGACCAAGAAAAAAGAGAGAAGATAAAAACTGCCAAAATTCGAAATAAAGGAGGGGCATTATCACATTGTTATTCTGGATTATTGTGGTGGTAAGATTTAGTTTCTTTCCCTTGGTTGTTTGCATTTTTGTTCTACCAATGAGTTTTGTTCTTTCTTGCATATTTGTGGTAGTGATTATTGTTTTTCAGATTCCAGATGCAGGACTCCCTTGAGTATTTCTGCATTTGGAAATCCACTGGTCGCGTAGTAGTAAACTCCTGCAGTTTTTATTTGCCTGGAAAATACACTATTTTCCCCTCATTTCTGAAGGATCGCCTTGCTGGGTATAGTATTCTTGGCTGGTGGTTCTTTTCCTTTAGTATCTTGAATATGTCACCCCATTTTCTTCTGCTCTGTAGAGTTTCTCTTGAGAAGTCTGCTGTTAGTCTGATAAGGACTCCCTTATAGGTGACTTGATGCTTATCTCTTGCTTAAAGATCCTCTTTGTCTTTTAGCTTTGCCAGTTTGACTATAATTTGTCTTGGAGAAAGATCTTTTTGGCTTGAATTTGTTTGGGGATCTTCGAGCCTCCTGCATCTGAAGGTCTGTGTCTTTCCCTATACCTGAGAAGTTTTGTTATTATTTTACTGAATACGTTTTCCATGCCTTTTCCTTTCTCCTCCCCTTCTGGAAAATCCAGAATGGATGGAACATGTTGAGGGTTTCTGTGCTTCAGGTTTTCTGGTAGCTCTCTTAGATTTTCTTAATTTTTAAAAATTCTTTTTTCCATTTTTTTGTCTGGGTTATTTTGAAAAGACTACATTCAAGATCAGAAATTCTTTCTTCTGCTTGTTCTAGCCTGCTGCTTAAGCTATCAGTAGTGTTTTTCATTTCATTGAGTGCATTCTTCAGTTTCATGAATTCTGCTACACTGTTTTTTTTAGGTATTAATTACTTTTTAATTTCCTCCTTCAGATTCTGAATTTTTTTTCTTCGTTTCATTATGTTCTCTAATTGAGTCTTCTCGTATCCAAGTGAGTTTCATTAAGACTGGTGCTCAGAATTCCTTTTCAGTCATTTCAAGGGTTTCCTGATCTACAAGGTCTGGTATATGAGAATTACTGTATTCCTTTGGTGGTGACATTTTTTCTCAGGTTTTCATATTTTCTAGTATCTCTATGTTGATGTATGGTCATCTGGTAGAGCAGCCGTTTCTAGCACTCTGGGGTGGGCTTTGGGGAGAGAGACGTCGTCTTCTTTTTCCAGTCTCTGCTGACGGCTTTCCTTGTGTCAATGCAGTCTAGAGTATAGTGCACTGCCTGCGTGGTGGCTGTGGCTACTGCTGCGGCACTGAGCCACTTTTGCGGCAGTCATGGCTGTGGTAAGCCACCTGCATGAAAATGGTGTTTTTGGCATGCTCTCTTATCTGTTTCCAGGCAGAGGGGTCTGCCCTCAGCTCCTGCCAACACCCTGGGCATTGCTGTTTTGCCTGTTTCTAGGCAGAGGGGGTAGTTGCCCTTGGCTCCTGCCTAAGACCCCGGGCATTGCTCTCTTGCCTCACCTTTAGGATTTTAAAAGCTCTAATGGTTATTACACTGTCTTGTTATTAAATCACTTACATAATTACTCTTCTGCCTCTCATAGAGGGGTCTACTATTACATCTTTGCATCACACCAGAATTAACAGTCAAAATCAACATAAGCAATTTAATAATGTCTAGTTAAATGTAAACATACATAACCCTACAATTCAGGAACTCCACTTTTTAACATGAACCTGGGAGAAAAACTTGCACATATGCAGAAAACATCCTCAAGGATCACTACGATCATGAAAAAGTGGAAGCAATGCAAATGTCCATAACTGGGCAGGGACCAACTACACTGTGGTATAGCCATTTTCTGAAACAATACGAACAGTCATTACAAAGAACAGGGATGATCCACAGCATCACAAAAGGTTGTGTTAAAAAAGAGAAAATGAGTACATATTCATACTTCTATAGCTTAATATATACTTATGTAATGCTCTGAATTATCTTTTTTGGAGGGGTCTGGGGTGAAAGTGAGTCAGAGTTGACAGGGATTTCAGCTCTACTTCTAATGTTTGAATTTGCTAAGAATGAAATATTACCTGATAATTTCAAATAAATTAAGTGAATATATAAAACCATTTACAATATAAAGATCAGGGTTTAAATCTATGTGGAGCAAATCTTACCTGTGCAAAAAGCTTTCTTTTGCTAGCTGAATTTGCAATGTTCCACCTTTCCATTTTGTTTTATTTAACACAGACATACCTACAAAGTAAAGAATTATTACTCAGGTACATGGCAATGCAAAATATATTTCAATATGTACTTTTTATAATTACTTAGTGTCTAGAAAAGTGGACTTGCTTATCACAAAAAGACAGAGAAAAGTAGAAGAAAGAAAATGAGACCTGGAGAGTCGTCTCATCTTGACCACTTATCAGAAGGGTCCTTACACTCTCCATTTCAGTGTTACTAGAAGACTGGAATGAGGCAAAATGTATAAACTGTAAAGTAAAATTTATTTGTAATTTGTTTATAAACTAATGTCAGGAACCTCTGGGTAATAACTGAGATTTATCTAATATTTCATTGTTATTTCCCATAACTATGAAACATTAATGTGATATTTTCAGCCTGAATCGGAGGACACTTTGGAATCCTGTAACATCTTACTTTTATTTATTACTTCACACTAATTATCACTGTATAACTTGCAAATGAATTAACTGCAAGTGAGTCAGCTGTGTTTGAATCGCTATGTCCTAGTAATTGATTTTTCTGAATATCTGCTGTCAGATTCCTTAACAATAAGCACTAACAAATAGAATTCTCTATGTGGTAGATACTACACCAAGTACAAGTATATTATTTAATCAAATCCTCACAGTAATATTCATTAGATAAGCAAACTGGAGCTTGGAAGTTCATTTTATTTTTGGTAGCTGGCCAGTACAGGGATCTGAACCCATGACATAGGTGTTATAAGGTGGCACTCTAACCAACTGAGTTAACCTGCCAGCCTTGAGAGCTTAGAAGTTTAAATAACTTGCCACAGGTCACACAGCCAAGCTGATGTATTCTTAATCACAACTTCATATCTGTCACATGTACTTCCTCACTAAATAATAGAACAAAGCAATCTTTTTGCAAATGAAATTATAAAACACTTATGCCCCTCTTCCTCTATTCGCATGTTCCCTTACTTACTTTTCAATGTTTTTTGCCTTTTGGGCCTTTACTAAGTTTATCAACAAGAGATTTTACAATTTAAAGGATATGGTTTTATAAAGTAGTATTCTAAACCTGCTGATGCCAAATGGGATGAACCTAAAAATGCTGAGTTGCAGGATACTGGCATTCTCTTGACCATGTTTGTCCCTCTGGATGACTTAAAAGTGGCTGTTGAAATTTAGAACCAAAGTTATTCCAAGTTACACAGTGACACCAACTGCCAAAAAGTACAGAAAATATAAGATCTTACATTTTTTCAGGTCTTCTTCTGCTACTCTGATGTTGATATATGCAAAGACTTTCTGTGGGTTTCCTAAGAAAAGAAAAATAAATTTATTTAAACTCTTATCCAGAAAACAATGTAAAAATAAGTTTCTAAATTTAAAAAATGAATTCTTGAAAACTTACTCTTTCAAAGAAAAATCGTTTTTATTTTTCACTGTGTACAAAGATTGCATTTTTCTAAGCATAATTATCAAAATATTTGAAAAGAAAAGGAATAAGAAAAAAATGTCAAGTGGTCATTTATGTTGCATGTTAGTGATATTCTACTTAACAGGACTAGTTAATGTTAGAATGTTGGCTGTGAAAATTGAAAGTTACGTTTCTGAAATCAGATGTTTTAGAATTTGGAATTCAGAAACTAATGCTGGTCAAGTTCCACATTTTACATAAAACCTCCAGGGCTTCATATACTACTTTCAGTGTTCAGAGCTAACAATCATTTCTGGAGTTGCTTTACTTTGAAATACCTCACCTGAGTTATGACTGCCTTTAACTATCCAGTGAAGGACTATACATTTACCTTGGTCATCATTCCGTGTGATGATCTCCACATCAGAAACGTCTCCAAATCTGCTGAACTGATTTTGCAGGTCTGTCTCACAAATGGCCTGACTAAGGCCACCCACAAAAAGGCGTTTCGTTTCTTTGATGGCTTTCATGAAGACTGGGCATATACCCGGTGTTGTTCTAGTGGGAAAAGTAACTTTCTGTATATAGAGAAGAGTGCTTTCCTTTAGTTCTTTTCAAATCTAACAAAACAAGTACTTCCTCTGAACCTTCTGTGCCAAACTGGTCTACTGCATTGCTTCCAAATTTTATCCCTGGAGATTCTGCTCAAATCCTATACACACATTCTCTGTGAATGCACTTGAACAGCACACCCCCTATCCTCAAACTCATACAGACGCAGGAACAGATGTTTTCCCTGTAAGTGACCACAGTATTATACTCTACTCCTCCTCATTTACTTACATTGTTAGCTATTTTGCATTAACTCATTCACACATTTCATTTTTTCACTTATTTACTGTATACGTCACAAGTGAAAAAAGACTATAACAACATTACATAAATATAGTTAAAAAATAAACTCACAGTGGGCTGTGATTATTGTTGACTTTAGTTTTCTGACAAAGAAATGAGTTCTCAAAGAGAAAAAGTGAGAGAGAAAAGGAAAAAGGAAAAAGATTCATTTATTTACTTTAACAAATGCTGACAGAAATAAGACGTGGCAGCTAATTCTCTGTAGGATAGAAAAACAAGTCTCCATCCCGAAGCTCCTCATAGTTTTAAGAGACGTAAACAAATACTGTAATTACAATACTATGTCACAATAAAAGTGACTGTAAGGTGATGTTAAGGCACCCAGAAAGAAACTGATGTTCTAGCTAACACAGCCTTGTATTTTTACTACGTGACTGCATTGTACAAAACAGTTTGCACGTATCCCATTTTTCAGACGAGCAGGAGAGTTAAGCCACTTTCCTAATGCCATACACGAAAAGAGTAGTAAAGCCAAGACTATCATCCAGGTCTACTTTCAGAAACCGGATTTCTTAATAGTATACTACGAAGGTTGTTGGATTAGCGGGGATTCAGGAAAACTTTTTGAGAGGCATTGTGGTTTAAGGCTCATCGTAAAATCTCGCATCTTGTTTAGCAGTCGGCAGGCGGTCAGCTCCCCCCCTGCCCTTCCCGAAGAGCTGGCAGACTCCTTCCAAGCGAGATCCCGAAACAGCGCCCAGAAGCCCAACACATGGCGTGTGTTCCGGGCCAGAACTACGCTCTCCCTCTTCCTGGTAGCCTCCGCCACCAACTTGCCCATCCAGGCCTTCTTCCTCCGAGAAGACCCAAAGAAGAGAAGGGAGAGGCGAGGCCGAACAGCCCCGTCACTTCCTACGCCCCAAACCCACTCCTCACCACGTCTTCTCCGAAAGCCAGTGCCGCGGCCGCCGCCCGAGACCTGCAGTCACAAGTCCCAGCAGGCGCCTTCTCGCCCCCTTCCTACCCGATTTCCAACCGGCCCCCTAAGGTTCCGTTACCACATTCAGTTCCCGTGTGTTATTTCGCTTCCCGTCCTCCTGGCTACCTCCGCCACCTTCTCCTCAACGACAGCAAAAGGGCTTACCCCCCAAACTCCCTAATTTCTACTGAAGAGACTCACCGTTGTGTGTTGTCGACTCCTGGACTAGGTCGGCGGAAGTGAGAGCGGAAGAAAAATAAAGAGGCGCCCTCCCTCCCGAGATTCCGGAACCTTCCCTGTCGTGACGTTCGCGTCCGGGTGGCTCCAAGACCTCCAGCGGGGGTGGGAGCTTGGGTTCGGGTTGGAAGGAACAAACTCCCGAAAGTGAAGGGACTGCTTAGAGATAGCCGTGGCCACGTGCTCAGGGGCACCAAGGATCCAGAGTACCGTGCGAGAGCAGGGTGGGCCGCGGAGGGCACGCGTCGCTCTCCCAACTTCCCCCCGCGAGCTCTAGGATGGTCCGCCCCGGGAGCGCGCGCGCGGCTTGAAGCGCCGGGCGAGGCCAGCCGGGCGTCAGGGTACGCCGTGCTTGCCACGCCATGGACGCCGAACCCGCCGAGGTACGCGCCCTGCGAGCCGAGATCGCGGCCCTGCGGCGGGCGTGCGAGGAGCAGCCGGCGCCCTGCGTAGAGGCGTCCCGAGTCCAGTATGTGGCCCCTGTCCTCTCCTTCAGTCCGGCGTTCCCGGGCAAGGAGGATCAATCTCCACAGATAGTCTGGGTTGCTATGCCCAGCCAGTCCTTTGCTGAAAATTACAGCGTGGGACGCCTTATAATGTGGGCGTGAGCACAGATCGATTCTGTGCTGATGGTGGCCCGGAGTGTGAGCACCGCGCATGGGCTCTGTTGTAAGCTTGTCGTCCGTGTGGGTGGCTACCAAGGAGAAAGTCTTATCTTCCTAACTAGATAATCTTGCGGTGGGTAGGTAGCAGTACAGACGGGCTTCAGACAAATTCCTTTGTTTTGCCTTTTGGCAGTTGGTAGGTACAGGGGATGCGAACCCCTGACCTTGGTATTGTAAGGCTGCGCTCTAACCAACGGAGCTAATTGGCTGGCCCTTCATGCGGGCTTCAAAAAGCCTGTGGAAAGGTTCGTGTTATCTTTCAATTCTATTTTTCCACGAACTTTTTGAACTACCCTCATATGTGGTTGGGATTTAATAACTGTTTGGTTTCATGACATTTGTTTTTATGGGTCACATGGCAAGGGATAGTGATTTCTCATGATAATGACATAAAACTTTCTTTGAAAAATAACAGGTAAAAAAAAGTTGATGTGAAGAAAAATAATTAATACGGTTTGTAGGAGAGTTTGACAATCCTCTGAGGTACGTACTATTGTTAATCCCGTTTTAAAGTTAAGGCAACTGAGGCTCAGAGAAGTATTTTGCCCAAGGTCCCAGAGAAAGGAAGTGGAAAAGCTGGATTGGAACCTAAAAATTCAACTCCAAAGTCCAGGCACTTTCATTTCTTGACAGAGAGGGAGAGAAAAGTTCTTTAATGTTAATTGTGTATGTGTCATCTCAAATATGCAAGCTACTTGAAAGCGTACTACCTTCATTTTTTTTTTTTAGTTGACTAATTTGTTGTAGGTGCAGAGAGAATGAGATTTTCCTGAGCTTACTGGACAAGAAAATGGGAAAGAGAAGGAGGTCTAAAGAAAATGTTTATAGTTATGTTCTCTGTGGTCATGAAAGTAGAGGAAACTGGTAAAACGGAGAGGGAATCAGATGCACAGGGCGCATATGTGCTCCTCCGTAAGTGACAGGAAATGTATTAAAGACCCTTTCTACTCCAGGTGTGCTCCACTGATTAGGGGTAGTAACATCATCTGTGAGACTTCAGCATTACTGGGACCTACTGAATCAAAATCTGTGGGTTTTTTCCTGTTTTAAAATTTTTTTATTTTTTAATTGTACATATCTGTGGGGTACAGTGTGTTTCAATACATGCATCTATTGTACAATGATTCACTTAGAGTAGATAGTATATCCATCACCTAAACATTTATCTTTTCTTTGTGGTGATTATGTTCAATATCCTCTTTTCCAGCTATTTAGAAATATATTACTAGCTATAGTCAAGCTAGAATACCAGGATTTCTTCCTATCTGCCTGTAACTTTGTACCTGTTAATCCACCACTTCTCCCCATCCCCCTCCCAGCTTCTGGTAACCATTCAGAATCTGCATTTTATATTTATGTATGTATGTATGTATGTATGTATGTATGTATGTCTTTTTGTGACCAGCCGCACCAGTGCTCAGCCAGTGAGCACACCGGCCATCCTTATATAGGATCCGAACCCACGGCGGGAGCACCGCTGTGCTCCCAGCGCCGCACTCTCCAGAGTGTGCCACGGGGTCGGCCCAGAATCTGCATTTTAAGAAGACCCCTACTCCCAGATTTCTGTGCTCTATTGCTATGGAGAGAAAATGGTTTCTTTATTGGCCACAAGATGTCATTATTAGCCCAGGATAGTATAGTAGATTATTCACGTAATCTTGGACTTCGCAGTTATGGAGCTGGGAAAGTCAGAAGAGTCTAGATTGTGGGAGACATAAATGTCAATCCAAGGTGGTTGGATTTAATGTGAAGTTTCACTGTGGTGGAGGAGGAAGATTGGGATCTGTGTACCAAGCTATTTTGTAGATAATTTTAAATGGATAGGTGGATTGGAGAAAGGAAAATTGGAGCTAAATTATTCTGCTACATATATCCATTTGTCCACACTTGAGCGGAATTGCCTGCCTTCAAATCCTGGCTCTGTTATTAACTGAGTGATTTTTGGTTACATAATCTCCCTTTTCTGTGCTGCAGTTTCCTTGGTAAGATTGTACTCAAGTTTTTGGGTTGTTGTGAGGACTAATTGAGTTAATAAACGAGTGTACTTCAAAAAGTCTATGGGAAAACAGAATTAAAAGATAATAAATGGCCAGCTGCAAAAAAAGAAAAAAAAAACAAAAGACAACACCAAGGAGAACACCAAGGTCACGGGTTCAGATTTGCTTACTGGCCAGCCACTGAAAAACCAAGACCGAAACCAAAATAATAATATGAATTTTTCATAAACTTTTTGAAGATCCATCGTATATAACTCATTTAGAACAGTGCTTGTTTCATAATAACTAATACTAATTAATAGATCATTGACTTTTATTCTGATCATGTGTAGATTCGTGTTTTTTTTTTTTTTTTTTTTCTTTTTTTTTAATGGCTGGCTGATACAGGGATTGAACCCTGGACCTTGGTGTAGATTCATTTTAAAGGAAAACGTTTTCTTGTGAACGTCTAATTTTGACAAAATTTTTATGCTACTAAGACAGGTTTACAGATAATAAAACTACAAAACCAAAAATTCAAAGTAACCCACAATAATTCAAGCTAACATTATTAGTTGAAACAGACCAATGATATTTTGCTCCAAGTAGATAGCTGCTATTCTCATTGAATATGCAGGTTCTCTTTTTTTATGGTAAAATATATATAACATAAAATTTACTCTTTTATACGTTTTTTTTTTAAGGATGACCGGTAAGGGGATCTTAACCCTTGACTTGGTGTTGTCAGCACCACTCTCTCCCAAGTGAGCCATGGGCTGGCCCTTCTCTTTTAACCATTTTTAAGTGTATAGTTCAGAGGCATTAAACACATTCACATTGTTGTGCAATCGTCACTACAATTCATCTCTAGAACTTTTTTACCACCCCAGACTGAAACTTTGTACCCATTAAACAATAACTCCCCATTTTCCCTTCTGCCAACTGTAGGATCTTTTCTGAGCTCTGCATATCTGTCCTATAGAATATTGACTTGGTTCTCTTACCACTTTGCTCTATTGGAAATACCTTGAAATCTTTATTCATAGCTCGCTGTGTCCTTATTTGGTGTTCACTTGGCAGAAATTCATGTAAGAAGATTGCCTCTTTTCTTTTTTCATCGGCTGTTTATATTTAAAGTAATTTTTTTGGCATCAATCCCTGATGGCAAATGCAAAGGAAGGTGTAGCAGTTTCTCAGATGATATAGGGCACATTTATATTAATATTTTAAATTAGCATTAAAATAAAATTTAAATAATTTTTTTTTTTACAGACTTTATACATCTTGGATCCCTGGTGTGAATAGTATGGACTTATTTTATTACCTATATAGGGGCGTTGGCTAATGTAGTGGAATTAGAAATAGAAAAGAAAGAATAGGTATGTGAGGGAGCAGAAAGGATGTTGGTAGGTCCAGATGTGAGTGAAAGAGCCAAGGATAATTTCCGAGATAGGGAGCCTGAACTATCAAGGGAAGATTTTTATCATTAACAAAAGTAGGGAAGTTTGGAGGAAAAGCTGATTCGAGGAAAAAACATTTGGTGAGATATCAAGCTAGATCTATCTTGCAGGAAGAAGAGATATATGATTAGATATATGATTAGAAGTTATTGGCATAGAAAAGCTGAGGTTAATCATTGATTATTCCTCTGGAATGAAAGAATACATATTTAGGACAGCAGAGGCAAGAGTGTTAGGGTTTTTCACTAATGTTGGAGACGAGAAACGGAGACAGTGGAGTACCTGAGATATAAAATGAGAATTAGGATAATCATGCCCCAGAGCCCAAGGAAGGAATGTTATATAAGATTGCAGAAGTCAGCAGTATAGAATGTAGCAGAGAGTTCAAAGGAAATAATGACAAAAAGTAAAATACCATCATCCAATGCAATTATTAGCTAAAATTTAATTCTTTTTTCAAGGAAAATAGAGTTGTATGTTCTCAATGAAAAATGTCTGGTTATAGTGGTGCTTAAATAGATTATGCTATTTCTTATTTTGGAATTTTTACCCCTTGTATTCTTAGATTTCCTGAGAAATCTTTTTCTTAGTATAAAATGTGATATTTAGTTGGTTTAGAAATTAAAGTTAGTTAACTTTTGTTTTTTAATTTTGAGACGTCTTTCAAATTAATTTGAGGTGTTCTGTGATATCAGACATTTAGGTTGGAAATTCCTGGGTTAGAAACGACATTTTAATTTTGCAAAATACTACTATTGAAATTTATTTTAAAGTGTTTCTAATATGTAAAAAAATGGTAGTATAATTTATTACATTTGTTTTTTGTTGAAATTAAAGATTGCAAAAACAAAAAAAAAGATTTCTATATTAGTAGCCACAATGGTTTTGAGAAAATTCTTATGTTGTTTCAATGGGAAGAGAGTAAGGAGGACAGAAGAGGAATGGTTTGGGGAAAACTGGGTTATTAGGTGAAACGCTTGTTAGTAATTGGAATAATTATTTCTGATATTTGCTTTGTAGAAAATCATTTCAAGAAATACACCAATCAGATTCTGAAGGATGGGAATCTTCAAAAGATCCGAGAAGTCAGCTTGGACATTTAGAATCAGAACTTTCATTTCTAAGTATGCTCACTGGCATCACTATAAGAAATTACTCCAAGAAGACAGAGAACCTAACCATCACTGAGCTGACAGAAAAAAGTAAGAATTATTTTAAATCGAGGAGTGGTGTTGAAGCTTATGCATAGGAAATTGGTTATAATGGTGAATTAAAATGCTGCAAGGTAACTATTTGAAAGTGTGGTTGGGGTAACTTATTTAATCAGGTGTTTTTTGAATATCATGGTGTGCATAATACTCTTAAAAGCTGCCTGAGGTAAATATTAAAGAACAGATACAGTCTCTGTCATTAAGTACCTTAATAGTCAAGTAATAGTGATAAACAATTAGTGATTTTAAGAACAACAGTACCATTAATTTATAAATCTTAAGAGTTATCATTGATGTGAAAGCTGCCTCATTCACAGTGCTCTACTCCTATCATGGCCTGTGGCCAACAGAAAAGTTTCAGCAGCCAGACTTTTTCCCAGAAAGAAGGTTTCTGGTTCCAGTGACTTAAGTTTTATTGCCAAAAGTCTGTGATGCTTTAACAGGTAAGGGGAAGCTAATTCAGCTGTTTGACTGGATGTCATAAACTTTGGTTGGACAAGAATAGCATTCCTTAAAGCAGAAATCAATTTTGGAAGTGCTTCCTGACTTTTCTTCTGAAATAACCCTCATAACAGCAGAGAGAGAGAAGGACTTCAGAGGATCTTGGGCAGCTCACTGCTGGGGGATTTAGAATTACAGATAAAAATGGAGAGAGAATGTAGGAAACTAAAATTACTTGAAAGGGAGAGATGGAATACATAGTACAGAGAGAGGATAGGCCAGGTGTAAGAGTTTTACTAGCATAAAAGTCTCAACTTAAAGATTAGGCATAGGGTCGTAAGAAAGCTACTGTGGCCAGAATGGGAGATTTCAGACAGGGTTATCACAGTGAAATACTTTTTTTCTATCTATGTCTAATATAGGTATGTGCTCATTTTAGAAAACTTGGAAAAATATAAAAATTATAAAGAAGAAATATTGTTTTAAAGTCAGAAATCTAAGTAGTTGTGGGAATTTCTTGAAGTGAATCGTGAAGCAGTATCACAAGATTAATGGTGCTAGAAGAGAAATATTTTAAACAGGGAAAGAAAGAAGATTGACACCAGCAGGCAAATGGAATCTAAATATGAAATGTTCCAATCAGAAGAAGCCATATGACACTATAGTTCCTTGTGTCACTGGTTTTCAGATAATTATTTTTCTCTTTTTCAAAAGAAAGAAACTACATGAGTGTAGAAAGGATAATATCATGAAGAGGTGAGATAGCTGATAGGCTTCTCAGCTTAAAAATGCTTCAGCCTTGTCATTGAAGATTATAGTTTCATATGTCTCATTTTGTTTGTTCTAACACAGAAAAAAGATTTGTAGTAAAAATAAATCATTGTTCCTAACGGAGCTAAGTAATACAACATTGTTCAAAATGGTATTTGCAGTAATAATACTGTATTTTAACAGCTTTTCAATCTGTTGAGCAAACCGAGAGCAAAACAATTTGATTCAGTGAGTGTGCTTGCTGACCTAATGATGCGATCAGATCTTTAGTTAATTAACAAATGTTTACTGTGTGTGACCGAGTCACTTGGCCAGGTGCTTTTGGAAGCACAAAGAACTATTTGAAGTAATTATTTCATTCAATATACATTAATTGTGCAGATACTGTTATGTTAACGCATATATCAGAAGCTAGCTAATGAAATGATCTTTGCTGTCTTCATAATAGTCATGTTTGAAGAATGTATACTTTATTGCAGTTACGCTTTTATTGCTCCAAACATTTTTAGAACTCTTCTTTTGTAATTTCCCTTAGGGCCTATGATGATTCTTTTAAATAGTCTCAATTTCGATTCCTTAAGAATGGGTTTTTAAAATAAATAATTGAGTTTGGAGTCCAGAATTAAGTATAACTGCAAAGTAATAAGGGTAGTTTTTCGATTTTTAAGTTTTCTTTTAGTCTTTTGACCAGCTCTGAATACATGTAGTTAAAAATAAGTGGATGGGTTTGATAATTGATTGTTTTGAAGGACTACTCCTCTTCTGGTATTTGTGAACTTTGTATTCTGGTAATTAATCCTCTTCTGGTATATGTTAAAAATATACTCTTACTCTTTATTAAAAAAAAAAATAGAGTATTCAAGTTAAAAAGTACTGAACTGAAAATTTATCATGCTGTATGTATTTATATGCAATTCATATATGCATAGTATACTTGTATAAGGAAAAAAGAGAAAGCCTGGACCTCAGACACATCAGAACATCTCTCACAGCCAGAGTTTGATGTCTGCAAAATAAAGTTGTTGAACTAGGTTATTTCCAATATTCCATCTATTTTTTATCACATTTGTGGCACGTTTATTTTTATGGACAAAGCCCACAGTTGCCTAGATTTTCTCCTATGTTATCTCCTAGGAGTTTTATAGTTTTGTATTTTACATTTAGGTCTGTGATCTATTTTGAGTTAATTTTTGTGAAAGGTGTGAAGTCGGTATCTAGATTCATGGTGGGTTTTTTTTTGTTGTTGCATGTGGATGTTCAATTGTTCCAGCACCTTTTGTTGAAAAGACTGTCCTTTCTCCACTGAATTGCATTTGCTCCTTTGTCAATGATTGGTCGATTATATTTGTGAGTCTATTTCTGCGCTCTCAGTTCTGTTCAATTGATCTATGTGTCTGCTCTTTCACTGATGCCACACTCTCTTGATTACTGTAGCTTTATAGTTAGTCTTGAAATAGTGTAGTGTAAATTCTCTTTGTTTTTCTTCAATACTGTGCAGCCAACGTCAGTTTGTCAGTGTCCACAAAGTAACTTGCTGGGACTTTGATTGGATTGTGTTGAATTTATTGATCAAACTGGGAAGAACTGACCTCTTAACGATATTTAATCTTCCTTAGCAGTTTATTTTTTGAATCCCATATCCAGTCTGTGATCAGGCATTGCATTTAGCTGTCATGTCTCTTTAGTTTTCTTTAATATAGTCAGCCTTTCTTTGTTTTTTATGACATTGACATATTTGAAGGCCACCTGTATTATAGATTGTCCTTCAATCTGTTTTTTTCTGATAGTTTCCTCTTGATGAGATTCAACCTATGCAATTTTGGCAGAAAAACTATGAAGTAATGTTTTATTTTTACCAGTACATCTCTCAGGAGGCAAATGATGTCACTATGTGCTATTCTGTCTTTTTTTCCTAACTACTTACTTAACAGATCTTTAACCAGTTTTCCTATTTTGAGCCCCAAGTTCACCCCCATCTGTAGAGGTACTTGGTGCTTCTTATTCAGAATGCCTTTTTGGTGTTCTGCTTTGTAAGTGGGCTTGCTTATGGGCTTTCCCCATTACTGGCTTAGGTTTCAGTTTTCCTGAGTCTGCCAGGTCAGTTCCACCTGTCCTTGTTCTATCCTAGTTTATCCATCTGGTTTCCAGATTTCAAAATTTGGTTTCTCTTATCTTTCCTGTTCTCCTTATCCTTGTAGAATTGTGCCCTTCTAAAAACAACTTCATTAGCAAAACTAGATGACTACATAAAGTCAGAAAAGTGATTATCTCTTAGGGATAGGGTACAGCCTGGGAAAGGGCATGAGGGAAACTTATGGGGTACTATAAAATTCAGAATACTGTTTACCTCTTGGTTGTAGGGTACATCCTGGGAAAGGATATGAGGGAACCTTATGTAGTGTGTGCTATATCTTAATCTGGGTGGTGGTTACATGGGTAAACACATGTAAAAAAAAATATTGAGGGCCGGCCCCGTGGCTCACTCGGGAGAGTGCAGTGCTGGAAGCGTGGAGGCCGCGAGTTCGGATCCTATATAGGGATGGCCGGTGCGCTCACTGGCTGAGCGTGGTGCAGACCACACCGTGCTGAGGGTTGCGATCCCCTTACTGGTCAAAAAAAAAAAAAAAAAAAAAAAAAATGGAGCTATGTACTTAAGAATAGGGCATTTTATGCGTTTAAATGTAAGTATGTTACAGTTTGAAAAATACCATTTATCACTATCATTTTTGGGAATTTTTGAGAGATAGCAGAGGTAAACACGTGGATTCAATTTACTGTTTTTAATGAGAATTAGATAATGTTGAAAAAATGAAAAACATCTAGCAGCTAACGTGATCAAACTTGTCTAGGGTTGTATTAGTAAATTTCTATTTTTACTTTAACCTTTGGTGTAATTGCTAACTACAAAGTACAAATTGTCAATAACCCTATTTTGCAAGGATAATCAATTTGGTACAAATTCTTCCAGATTTTTTGAGTGCAATTACTAACGTATACTTTTACACGTATACCCACATGTATATGTGGTATACTCATACAAAATTAAATAATAGGTATTGGAAGAAAATTGTTATTTACAAACAACATATTTGATTTTTTTGATTTACAGGTATAAAGAAAGTTCTACAGAGACACAGATTATCAGGAAATTGCCACATGGTTACATTTCAACTTGAATTTCAGATTCTGGAAATTCAGGTATATTAAGGAAAATGTTATGATAACAGGGATACTTCTGCTATAAGATAAACAATTCCCACACCCCAGCCTCCAGCAGTGGCCAAGATGAGGAGTTCATAAGCTAGGGCCTCCTTGTAGACATTTGTGCAAAGTGGTAACATTTAAAAAATTGTAAGTATAAATACCCCATCAACTGCATATTGTAGGGTTTTTGCTGAGCCCTTAGGTGCTTTATTGTAGGGCAGATTGAAAGATGTTCCTGGGCTCCTCCCAGTACAAGCCACTGAGGTTGTGGAAACAGTCCTGGATGCCATCAGTGCTTAGCTGATATATTAGCCGTCTGTTATCAATTAGTTATCTATTTCTGCTTAACAAATTTCCCCAACATTCAGCATCTTAAAACAACGAAAAATTTTTATTATCTCACTCATTTTCTGTGGGTCAGGAATTTGGGAGTAGTCATTTGGATATCCTTGCTCAGGGCCTCATGTGGTTGTGGTCATCTGAAGGCAGCTTGGGGCCGGATGTTCCTGCAAGTTATACTGGATTCTTGAGACACAACACAGGGAAGGAAGGTATTTTTGGCTAAGACTTTCACATAAAATCAGGAAGCAGAAGAAATGAAGCAGACAGAATGGTAACAGGCAGGTACATCGGCCAGATTGGGACAGAACAGGGCAAACACACTTTCAAAGTCTGCCTCTGAGAAGAATGGGATCCAGGCATGATTTTGAGTACCGAGGCTGGGCTCATACTTTGATGACAGAAAAGTTTCAACCAGTTGGTTTTGCCAGCTGCGGTTATAGGGAATGTGTGCAAACAAGGGGAATGGAACAGGGAAGGACAAGCAGAGTGTCTTGGCCTTAGCTCATCAGATAACTAAAGTAGATGTAGAGCAATTACCACAACCAAGTCCTGTGGGCAAGCTGCCTACTTGCATTCAGGGTCATGTGCCAGGATTTCTCATTCTAGTTCTTGTTATCAATGTTGTCAGACACAAAAACAGCCCCAAGTTGTCCCATTTTGTATGAGACAGGAGTCAGTCAGGGAGCCCATACCCTGCCTCCTTAAGTGTCAGACAGCCACCCCCTAATTAGTCCCAAGGACTGGATCCAGGTATCTGGGCTTGGAGGATTTGCTTCTCTTTGCAGTCCAAGTCCCCAGTTGCCACCACTGGCCCTGGCAGGCTAAGGATGGGCTGGGGGGGTGTCTAAGCCCCTCATCCAATGATTGAGCTCCAAGCTTGCAGTCACCTCAGAGTGTCACCCTTCAACACTGCCAAAGGGACCAAGAAAATGCACAATGTGGCATTGCCAAGGCCCGTTGAACAGGATAAAACACACAGCATTTTCATGTGTCAGGGGTATGGGTGGTGAGTGGCCCTAGGGGTGTTACACTGTTCCCAGGTGGGCACCAGGTTTTGGGGCTACACAGGGTTACCAAGGTGATATTCTGCATGACCACAAAGATCATCTGCTAAAGACCAAAATGGAGCGTGGACCCGAATGGATTGCTGTCATTTGGGCTGGAAAGCTGTGCCAGGACCCCAGGTATTTCCTTTGGGTAGCCCAGGAATTCCTAGATTTTGTCCCATTGTAGAAGGTTGCATAGTCAGATCACCTGCATTTTCTTTCTTTGTCGCTGATGTGATCTTGACCTTGGAGTGGTGACACACTGAATGCTTTCCTGCATGCTGGTATACACCAATGGGGCAGGCCTGCAACCCATGGCAGACTGATGGAGTCATAAGCCTGATGTCCAGTCTGTCTCTGAGAACACCTGCCCTCCAGTATATACATTGTTCAGAAAAACCACTCCAGGGCATCTAGTAGCCTTGGGTCTTACAGGCTTTTTCTGCTATAGGTGTTTATCACTCTCATAGTGGCTTCATGGGTTATCTGATGAGAAGCTAGGCTGTGGGCAAAATTAGTCTTGTGCTAGGGAGGCTTGTTCACAAATCCAAGTGAAAAGAGCAAGACTGTCCTCTGAAGTTGAGGTGAATGAGTTGCACTTTCCAGGGTGGGTCGTGCCCAAAAGTTAGTTGGTATGCTCGTTAGTGGAGCTGTGGCCTGAGAGATCACACAATGCAATATTTTAAAATCACTTTAAGTTATGTACCTTGTCCACCTTAAGACTCTGATGGAAATCATCAGAGTAGTTTGATGCTGTCCTGAGTCAGATCAAGGATGAGATCACAGACATTTTTGATAAGTTGAAGAATGGCTGCTACCTGACCAGAGGTGTTCCCAGTATGAGCTCTCACTGGGCCCCCAGTTCCTGCATTGGTTTGGTGTGCTGGGCCTGGGTGGTCACCCCGAGGCAGCACAGACAGGACTGAAGCCAGTAATACCAAGCTGTAGCTGCTCTGCCACTTGGGTTCTGCCACCCCTGCTGCAGTGCTTCCTACCAGGCAGTGGCAGAACTGACCCAGACTTCAACAGTATTTTAAGCTAATACTTTGGTCTCCATACCATCAAAGCATGACTGAAAATTTTATGACCATTTGGGAAGTTATACTATTAGCTCCAAATGGCTTCCAAATCATGGTGCAATTATCACATTAGCATTTCAGGCATCAAGAAGGGGGATGGGCAAACAAAGGCTCACCTTTTCTTTTGAAGGACACTTTCTGTAAGTTGTGTACCCATCATTTTCACTTACATTCTGTTGGCCAATAAATCAGTGCAAGGGATGCTGGAAACTTAGTCTTCATTATGCATGGCCTTGTGGCCAGCGAAAAACTATGGCAAGAAAGAAATATAAATATTGAGAGACTATTTGCAGTTTCTGTAAATGCTTTAGGGGATGCAGGAAAAAAACCTGAGAGGAACTGTTGATATTCTTTGAAAGACAAAACTTTGTGATTGCTGAATCTCTAAAGAGACATGAATTGTCATCATTCACATTTAATAGTATGTAGGTAGTTTGGGACTGCTTGGTTTTACTAACAAGCTGCAGAAAGAGCGTGCTCTCTCTTGCTGTGTTAAGAACACTCAACTTTCTCTCTGAGCCTTTTTGATTTTATGATTCTTCTTGAAGACCAGACTAGTAAGCAAGACATTGGAAGTAATCCGAAAACTCTGGGATCAGCGGGGTTTTAGGGATCAGTCGTGTGGGAGGTGCCAAGAGTTTCTTCCTAACAGGAAAGGAACAAAGGACTGTATTATTATGTTGCTTAGAATTGTGATGTAATGGTCAAGCGTTTGGGTCACTGGACCAGCTAGCCACCCCCTAAAAAAAAGTTGTAAATTTTTATTATTTAATGGTAAATTCCAGCATATTCTGGGCCTACTTGTGTAAGTATACTTTTAGAAATACTTGCATATCTCTAATAGAATTGCTAGGTCCAAGGAAATGTATGTATAAATTCCAGTTGATAGTGCCAAATTGACTTCTAAAACACTTACCGTTTTACATATTGAGCACATTTTTACTTTTGAGACTGATAGAACGAAAACAAAGGTGATGACACATCAGTCTTCTATGTTCTAAAACATTTTTAGAAAACAAAGTTTTCACTAGAAAGAGATGTTAGCTACTAAAAAATTTAAAAGGAATCTAAATAAAACTCATTTTACTGAATATTGTAATAGAATAATATTAATATAATGTTTGAGGCAAAAGTGACCTAAAATCATATTAATAGAATCTTAGAACTAAAAGTGACTTTATAGGTTATCTAGGTCAACCGTTTTATTTAAAGAGAAATCTACCTAGGGAGTTTGAATGATTACCCATGTTGCCACAGATGTTGTCAAAGGTGTTTGGAACATAGAATTCTGTTCCCCAGATTTACAGTCTGGTTTGTTAATGCTATTTGTGAGGAGTTGCAAAAACATCACAGTTAGCATGTATCAGCCTCTTAGTCCATGCAGCATAAAAAAAATCACGTTTGTAGAAGTTTGTGGGGAAAGTGGCAGATAAGTATGTTTGCATAACTTCTGTCCTGTAACCCATTGAAATTTACAAAATGATTCCAAAATAGGGACATTTTTTAATGAAAGAAAATACAGTCCCCTTATCACAGACTCCAAAGAAAATCTCCCTGATATTATGACATTTGAACCAAAACACTGAAATCTGATACGGTGCTTCATGATAGGTATATAAATTTTGCAGAGTTAATGGGGCCTTTTTCCTAAAGATCTCTACCCACAATCCTTAAATTGTAGAGAAAAATGAGAATTGTGGGCTTAAATTAAAAGAACCATGGTAGAAAGGAATGTGCTGCTGAGATTGCTTTGAGGTCAGGTTGTTTAAAAGGTCTCTTCCCTTGTTTACCAACTAGGGAGATTGACCTGGTTAGCAGTACCACAAGCAGGAGATAGATAGGAAAACAGTTTCTTGAAGTTAGCTTTCCAGTGGCTGAACGGAACCCACAACTCACCGGGAAAAAAAAAAGAGAGAGGACTTTGTGTTTACAGAGTGACCTACTTATCCTAATGGATGAAAGGCCAAAATCTAACATATCCACATGTACTAGAACAAGAGATAAGATGTGCTTCTGAGATTTTTGTTTTCCTTTTTCTTTCTTCCCACTCTTTTTTTGGTAATAGCTCTGAGACATGCTTCACATACCGTGTACTTCATCCTTTTAAAGTGTACAGTTTGGTAGTTTTTAATATATTCACAGAGTTGTGCAACCATCACCACAATCAATTTTAGGATGTTTTAATCACCTCTAAAAGAAACCCCATAGGGCCGAGCCCGTGGCGCACTTGGTAGAGTGCTGCATTGGCAGCGCGGCGACCCTCCCGCCGCGGGTTCGGATCCTATATAGGACTGACCAGTGCACTCACTGGCTGAGTGCCGGTCACGAAAAAACGACAAAAAAAAAAAAACAGGTAAAAGAAACCCCATATTCTTTAACTATCACCCTTCAATTCCCCCTCCTTTTGCTCAGTCCTAAACAACCACTGATCTGTTTTCTTTTTATGGATTTCCGTATTTTGGACATTTCATGTAAATGGAATGATATAACATGTGGCCTTTTATATCTGGCTTGTTTCAAAGTTCATCCATGTTGTAGCATGTATCAGTACTTTATTTTTTTGGCTGAATAATATTCCCTTATGTGGGTATACCACATTTTATTTATCCATTCCATCAGTTGATGGAAGTGGTTATTTTTACATTTTGGCTATTATGACTAATGCTGCTATAGAATTTATGAACAAGTTTTTAAGTGGACATATGTTTTCATTTTTCTTGGGTATATAACTAGGAGTGGAATTACTGGCTCAAATGAAACTACTAGATGATAACTAATGATGTTGAGCATCGTTTTATGTGCTTACTGGCCTTTTGTATATCATCTTTGGTGAAATGTCTGTTCAGGTCCTTTGCCTAGTTTTTAATTGGGTTGTCTGCTCTTTTTATTGGGTTTTAAGAGTGACTCTGGAATTTATGTTTTGATTAGATATGGTGGTAAATGCCCACAGACAGCCTAGTTAAGCTGCATCTGCTCCTAACAATTTCCACTATACCCTCAAGCAGAAGAAAAACTAAACAAAGATTATAAAACATCAATAGCTATTTCACCAGCAGCTCAGGATAAGAGAAAACAAGTCAGATAGCAAATATGAAGAAATTTTACTAGAGTAAAAGGGAAAACCTGACCTTGCAAATCAAAATAGCAGATTAGTTAACAATCCCCATTATTGACTGTAGAGTTGTTTCTGTTTTTTTGTGATAAGTAGCAGTGTTATAAATATCTTTATTCGTAAATCTTTTTCTTCATATATTACTTTAGGATAGATTCTTAGAAGTCAAATTGCTGGGATAGAGAAATATGAGTATTTTTAGTTATGCACTGTCAAAATGATTTCCAAAAGGGTTATACCAATTTATACTCCCACTACCATGTTCGAACGTATTTACCAGCATTAACATTTTAAAATCTTTGCTCATTTTATAAGTAAAAATGTCATCTCTTTTACATTTATTTCATTACTAGTGGGATTGAACATTCTTTACATGTAAACTGTTTTTCACCTCTGAAGTTTTAGTTCACGTCCTTTGTCTTTTTCTTTTTAGTTTTCATTGCCTCTGTCTGTTTGTGGTAAATATTTTTCTCAGTTTATTGCTTCTCTTTTATTATAAGGTCATTTTTTACTTAGGTATTTTGAGTTTTTAATATAATCATATTTGCCAATTTTTTTCGTATTGTTTGCTTAGAAAGTTTTTTCTCATTAATCACTTAAATGTTTATATTTCCTCCTAGTGTTTTTTGGTTTTGGTTTCAGTGTTTAAGTTATTCATTTGGAGTTCATTTTTGTTTTTGGTATGGAGTAAGGATCTGATTTCATTCTCTTAACAACCAATATTTTCAGTGTTATTTCTTGATTACCCTTTCTTATTTTTTCGTGGCATTTCATTTAGCGTATTTCAAAAGTATTTTTGTCTTTTTATTTTAAGGTTTACTGTGCTCTGATACATAAATTTTTCATCTTTATTTTAGAATAAGGAGAGTTTATCTTCTGTTATTACTGACCTCAACATAATAATGGAACCTACAGAATATTCAGAATTAAGTGAATTTGTGTCAAGGTAAGCTATTTTACAAATTTGTATTTTAAGGGACTATTGTTACTGTACAGTTTTAAGTTTACTTTTTCTTTTTCTTGGTAAGTAAGTCTTCTCTGACAGCATAACACCATTATTATGGCTTATATTTAAGCCTGTATTCTCTTAATCTATCATTCTTTTATTCAGGGCATATTTATTGCATGCGATATGCTGGGAATTAAAGTTAAAATGTGAGCACAAGCAGATGTAATCCTTGATCTTCATGGAATTCAGAGCCTAGTGAAGAGGTTAGATATTAATCAAATAATTACAGAAATAAATTTAGAATTGTGGCTATGTTAAATGCTACAAATGACAGTTACATATGCTTTTGAAGCATATATCAAGAATTTGACTGTTAGGGAAAACATGGAATGATTTCCTGAAACTTGAGCTGAGATCTAAAGAATGAGCAGGCATGAACTAACAAAGAGGTCCAAGACAGAGGGAATAGCTTTGCCTAGGCACTGTGCTTAGAGGGAGCATGGCATCTGCGAGCAGTCAACAGAAGCCCAGAGTGATGGGAGGGGGCAGTAGCCAGCGGGTATGATATAAGATGAGGCTAGAAAGCATGTAAGATCCACACTATGGAGTTTGGTATAAAAAGTTTGACTATAGTCCTAAGACCAAAGTGACACTATTGAAAGGTTTTGAGCAGGGCCTGAGTAATGTAGAAGTATGATATCCAAGAAAGAATTGTTCTGTATACTGCAGGGAGATTGGATTGAAGCAGTACAATAGTGGATACAGGTGGGTCAATGACTAGCCTATTAAAACAATTCATGCAAGAGAAGTATGTAGTTTGGACTAAAATGATGATAGTTGAGATAGAGAGGTGGATTGATTTGGGGGATATTTAGGAAGCAACATTGAGTGGATATGGGGTTGGTTGAATAAGTGGGGGTCAAGCGTCATTGACAGGGGATAACTCCTTGATGATGATCTTGTTTGCTGAGAAGTTGGAAGACGCCATGTCAAGTGAGATCATGACTTTATTTTTGACATGTTGGACTTGAGTGCTTGTGAAACACTGAAATAAAGATAGGACATAGGCAGCCCAGATGAGGTGTGGGTAGGAGATAGAGCACTGGAATTATCTGCTAATGGGTAGAAGTTAAAGGCTCGAGCAAGAATCAGATTGCCTATGGAAAGAAAATAGAGTGAAAGTAGGAGAGGGCCTAGAGTTGAGCCTTGAGGAATTCTAAATGTACTAGCTGAATAGAAGGGAAGGATCCTGCAAAGGAATTAGGAAAGGAACTGTGTGAGAGTTAGGAGGAAAACCAGGAATGTGTTGTGCCATGGCAGAGATCGCATATTTCCTTTTGTCCAGACCATGCTTTGGAAGTAGCATCTGCTATTTGGAAATTACAAAAGGAATAATAGTTGGATGTCTGTCCCACTGTAGTAATGGGCATGTTATAGTTACTTAATAAATGTTTGATCTCAGCCTATTGGATAGTTCTCTTAGAATGGGTTCCCACTTTGCAGAGAGTGACTGGTATTTTATAAAGGGTGCTGAACATGGGTCAGAAGACCTGGATTTCAGTTCAGACTCCATAACTTCATATAACTCATTTTGGAATTTCTTCCTTTTTCTTCTCTACAATTATGCAGTTTAAATACTAAATGCCTAAATGTGAATTTACTTTTAGTTTTCCATTGTAAATGTGTAGTTCTTCAAATTGAGAAGTGATATCTTTCATTTTTGGAAAATTCTTGGTTATTAGTTTATTGGCTCTTGTCCCTACTCTAATCATTCCTTATCACAGTCTGCCTTCACATTAAATGATAAACATTTCACATATGAGGGTACTTCAAAAAGTTCATGGAAGGCTGGCCCGTGGCTCACTCGGTAGAGTGCAGTGCTGATAACACCAAGGCCACGGGTTCGGATCCTATATAGGGATGGCCGGTTTGCTCACTGGCTGAGCGTGGTGCTGACAACACCAAGCCAAGGGTTGAGATCCCCTTACCGATCATCTTTAAAAAAAAAAAAAAAAAAAAAGTTCATGGAGAGGCCAGCAGTGGCAGAGGCAGAACTGCATGGCTAGAGGTGGCCCCTCCCCCCTCCTTGGGACCTGGAGGAGAGCGCCAGCCCGCCTGATCCCCAACCCGTGCCAAGGTGAGCCCAGCAGCAACAGAACTGTGTGGCTAGCCCTGCTCACTCCTTGAACGCAGAAGGGAGTGCCAGCCTGCGAGATCTGACCTGTTGAGGTGTGCCCAGCAGAACTGTGTGGCGCTAGGGGCTCATTCTGTGACCACAGATTCTGAAACAGGACCCAAGGTGGTTTAATGTAACCACCACCACACATACTATCATGCAAAGACAACTCACCACCACAGTAGCAGCCAGGGTCACTCCACAGCTAACCTCAGTGTAATAGAAGAAGCAGATCCTCTACCAAATGACCAAATGTCAATGAAAAAATACTAGAAGTACAAAGAAACAAGAAGAAATGACACCACCAAAAGAATACAGTAATGTTCCAAAGTCAAACTCCATGGAACAGGGAATCAATCCTTGAAATGTCTGAAAAAGAATTCTGAGCAATGATCTTAAGAAAATTTGAAGAAATAAAGGAAGACTCAATTAGAGAACACAATGAAATAAGAAAAAATATCCAAAATATGAAGGAGGAAATCTACAAAGAGATTAATACCTTAAAAAAGAGTGTAGCAGAACTTCTAGAAATGAAAGATTCACTCAATGAAATAAAAGACACAACTGAGAGCTTGAGCAGCAAGGTAGATCAAGCAGAAGAAAGAATTTCAGAGCTTGAAGATGGTCTTTTTGAAATAACCTAGGCAGACAAAAAAAGGAAAAAAGAATTAAAAATAATGAGGAAGCTCTAAGAGAGAGAGCAGACCTCAAGTGCTCTAAAATCCTAATCGTGAGTATTCCCGAAGGGGAGGAGAAAGGAAAAGGTATTGAAAACCTACTTAAGGAAATAGTAGCAGAAAACTTCCCGGGTGTAGGGCAAGATACAGACCTTCAGATCCAGGAAGCTCAAAGGTCCCCAAACAGATTCAATCCAAAAAGATCCTCCCCAAGACACATTACAGTTAAATTTGCAAAGCTCAAAGACAAAAAGAGAATTCTACAAGCAGCAAGAGAAAAGCATCAGGTCACTCATAGGGGACCCCCATCAAACTAACAGCAGACTTCTCAATCAAAACTCTACAGGCCAGAAGAAAGTGGAATGACATATTCAAAATACTAAAAGAAAAAAATTGCCAGCCAAGATTTCTTTACCCAGCAAGGCTCTCCTTCAGAAATGAGGGAGAAATAGTGTATTTCCTAGACAAACAAATTTGTGGGAGTTCACCACCACACGACTAGCCCTGCAAGAAGTTCTCAAGGGAATCATTCATCTGGAATCTGAATAATGGTGACCACTATCACAAATACACAAGAAAGAGCAAAACCCATTGTTAAAACAAAAGTGCCAGCAAGAAAGAGAAAGAAGCTAAATCATCCCACCTTAAACTCGCCACTAACATCAAAGAGAAATAAAAGAGGAAATAATGATCAAAAGATATTTAAACCAGCTAAACAACAAGCAATTAAATGATGGAGTAAGCAACACCTGTCAATAATACCCTAAATGTCAATGGACTAAATTCCCCATTCAAAAGACACAGACTGACTGATTGGATTAAAAAGCTAGACCCAAGTATGTGCTGTCTCCAAGAGATCCACCTCATGGGTAGAGACACACATAGGCTAAAAGTGAAAGGATGGAAAAGATATACCATGCAAATGGAAACTAAAAACGAGCAGGAGTAGCTATTCTTATATCAGAAAAAATAGACTTCAAATCAAAAACATAAAAAACAACAAAGAAGGCCACTATATAATGATAAAGTGATCTATACAGCTAGAAGACATAACAATCAAACATGTATGCACCCATTATTGGAGTACGTGGATATGTACAGAAAACAGTCTTAGACCTAAAGAAAGAAATAGGACCTAATACATTAATAGTGGGTGATCTGATCACCCATTTCTCAGTATGGGACAGATCTTCCAGGCAACAAGTCAACAAAGAGACACAGGATTTAATCTACACCCTAGACCAACTGGACTTGGCAGATATATACAGGACATTTCACCCAACAACTAAAGAATACACTTTCTTCTCATCAGCTCATGGTATATTCTCCAGGACAGACCACTTATTAGGTCACAAATCTAGTCTCAGCAAGTCTAAAAAAATTGAAATGATTCCAACTCTCTTTTCAGACCACAGTGGACTAAAATTGGAAGTAAACAATAAGCAAAACTCTGGAAGCTATACAAATACATGGAAACTAAATGATAGGCTCCTGAATGACCTATGGGTCCAAGAAGAAATTAAACAGGAAATCAAAAAATTTCTAGGAACTAATGAAAATAAAGACATATCATACCAAAACCTGTGGGATATTGCAAAAACAGTACTAAGAGGTAAATTTATTTCAATAAATGCTTGTATCAAAAGAATGGAAAGACTTCAAATAAACGACCTAAAACTTCGCCTCAAAGAACTTGAAAAACAACAGCAATCCAAACCTAAAGTTAGTAGACAGAAAGAAATAATTAAGATCAGAGCAGAACTAAAGGAAATAGAGACCCCAAAAATGGTAGAAAAGATCAACAAAACAAAAAGTTGGTTTTTCGAGAAGATAAATAGACAAACCATTAGCTAGGTTAACAAAAAGAAAGAAGAGAGAAAACCCAAATAACAAAAATCAGAAATGAAAACAGAGACATTACAACCGATACCACAGAAATACAAAGGATCATTAGAGACTATTATAAACAAGGGTATGACAACAAATACGAAAATCTGGGCGATATGAATAAGTTTCTAGACACATACAAACTACCAAGACTGAACAAAGAAGAGACAGAAAACCTGAACAGACCAATAACAGGCAAGATGATTGAAACAATAATTAGCAATCTTCCAACAAAGAAAAGTCTGGGTCCAGATAGTTTTACTTCTATCAGACTTTTAAAGAGGAGTTAATACCAATTCTCCTCAAACTATTCCAAACGATTGAAATAGATACTACTCTCCCAAACTCATTCTATGAGGCCAACATAACTCTGATACCAAAACTAGATAAACACAACAAAAAAATTATAGGCTAATATCCTTGATGAACCTAGATACTAAAATTCTCAACAAAATGTTAGTAATCACAACACAGCAACAGATTAAAAAAATTTTACACTATGATCAAGTGGGATTCATTCCAGGGATGCAAGGATGGTTCAACATATGAAAGTCAATAAATGTAATACATCACATCAACAAACTCAAGGACAAAGACCATATGATTATCTCAATAAATGCTGAAAAAGCATTTGACAGAATTCAACATCCCTTCATGATAAAGACTCTCAACAAATTAGGTATAGAAGGAAAATATATCAATACAATAAAAGCCATTATGACAAGTCCACTGCCAGTATCATTCTGGATGGGGAAAAACTGAAGGCCTTTCCCTTAAGAACAGGAACAAGACAAGGATTCACACTCTCACCACTTTTATTTTACTGAGTACTGGAGTTACTAGCCAGAGCAATCAGGCAAGAGAAAGAAATAAAGGGAATCCAGATTGGAAAAGATGAAGTCAAACTTTCTCTATTTGCGGATGACATGATACTATATATAGAAAAACCTAAAGACTCTATCAAAAAACTCCTAGAGCTGGTTAATAACTTCAGTAATGTTGCAGGATACAAAATAAATGCCCCTAAATCAGTAGCATTTATGTACTCAAATAATGAATCAACAGAAAGAGAAATAAAGCAAGCCCATTTGCAATTGTCACAAAAAAAATAAGGTACCTAGGGATCAACTTAACCAAGGAGGTGAAAGACCTCTACAATGAGAACTACAAACCACTTCTGAAAGAAAGTAAAGAAAACACAAAAAGATGGAAAGATATTCCATGCTCTTGGATTGGAAGAATTAACATTGTGAAATGTCTATACTACCCAAAGTGATCTACAGTTTCAATGCTATCCCCATCAAAATACCAATGACATTCTTCACAGAAATGGAAAAAACAGTCTTCCTTTCATATGGAAAAACAAGAGACCCTGAATAGCCAAAGCAATCCTGAGCAAAAAAAAAAAAAAAAAAAAAAGCTGGAGGCATAACACTACCTGACTTCAAGTTATACTACAAAGTTATTGTAACCAAAACAGCATGGTACTGGTATAAAAATAGACATTCAAACAAGTGGAGTAGAATTGACAACCCAGAAATCACCCCTCAGGCTTATAGCCATCTGATATTGGACAAAGGCAACAAAAATCTGCATTGGGGAAAAGACTGCCTCTTCAACAAGTGGTGCTGGGAAAACTGGATATCCATATGCAGAAGAATGAAACTAGATATGTATCTCTCACCATACACTAAAATCAACACAAAATGGGTTAAAGACTTAAGTATAAGTCCTGAAACTGTAAAATTACTAAGGGAAAATATAGGTGAAACACTTTAGCAATTAGGTTTGGGCACAGGCTTTATGAACATGAGCCCGAAAGCGCAAACAGCAAAAGAAAAAATAAACAAATGGGACTATATCAAACTAAAAAGCTTCAGAACAGCAAAGGAAACAATCAAGAGAGTGTAACGACAGCCTACAGAGTGGGAGAAAGTTTTTGCTAACTATGCATCTGACAAGGAATTAATGTCCAGAATATACATAGAACTCAAGTAGTTATACAGTAAAAAAACAAATAACCCAATAAAAAATTGGGAAAAGGAGCTGAACAGACATTTTTCAAAGGAAGACATACAAATGGCCAACACATACACGAAAAAATGCTCAGCATCACTAGTCATCAGGGAAATGCATATTAAAATTACATTGAGATACCACCTCACCCCAGTTACACTGGTTATAATCAACAGGACGAATAACAAATGCTGGTAAGGGTGTCAAGAGAAGGGAACACTCCCTACACTGTTGGTGGGACTCTAAATTAGTACAACCACTATGGAAAACAGTATGGAGGTTTCTCAAACAACTACAGATAGATCTTCCATACGATCCAGCAATCCCTCTTCTGGGTATATAGCCAGAGGAATGGAAATTATCATGTCGGAGGTATTCCTGTACTCCCATGTTCATTGCAGCTCTGTTTAAAATAGCCAAGATATGGAACCAACCTAAATGTCCATCGATGGATGACTGGTCAAGGAAACTGTGGTATATATACACCATGGAATACTACTCTGCCATATAAAAGAATGAAATACTCCCATGCAACAGTATGGATGAACTGGGAGAAACTTATATTGACTGAAATAAGGAAAGCATGTTCTCACTCATGTGGAAGCTAAGAAAGAAAGAAGGAAGGAAAGAAAGACCACGGTAGTGCATTGGTCTTGCAGAGTGAGAGAACATTCCTTGGGATGGAGTGGGGGGAAAGGAGGAGGGGGGAGGGAGGTTGGTGATAATTGGGTGGGGGACACCAGGTACAAACGCAATTTCTGGTAATGGGTATGCTGCCAGTTTGAATCTGGCCCTCCCATCATGGGCAAGAGGGGTGACAATTAGCTTTGTGTCTCATGAATATTCATAAAAAAAAGTTCATGGAAAGATTTATATTATCTTTTAATTCCATTTTTTCATGAACATTTTGAAGTTTCGTTGTATAGTATAGAAACAACAGTATGTGTTCCATTTCTTCTCTTGGAACCATTGTGCTATTACTGTCATACAGTTGACTTTCACACATGTTATGAGCCCCTCAGTGCATTGATGCTATGTTTGCTTCAGAGTCAATTATTTTTTGGGCCGAGCCCGTGGCGCACTCGGGAAGGTGTGGCGCTGGGAGCCCGGCGACGCTCCCACTGTGGGTTCGGATCCTATATAGGAATGGCCAGTGCACTCACTGGCTGAGTGCCGGTCATGAAAAGGACAAAAAAAAAAAAAGAGTCAATTATTTTTTAAAAACATTAAAAATAAGAAAAAACATTTTTGTATATTTATCTTCATTCTAACTGTTTCCAACACTCTTCAGTTCTTTGTGTTGATTCAGATTTCCAATTGGTGTACTCCTTCAACCTTGAGAACTTCTCTTTAACATTTCTTATTTTGCTGTTCTGTTGATCATCAATTCTATCAGCTTTTGTATCTCTGGAAGGTGCTTTATTTTGCCTTCATATTTTGAAAGATATTTTTGCTGGCTGTAGAATTTTGGGTTGACAGTTTCTCTTTCAGATCTTTAAAGATATCCTTTCATTATCTTTTGGATTGTGTAGGTTGTGACAAGAAGTCTGCTGTGATTGTTATCTTCATTTCTCTGTGTTAATGTATTGTGTGTGTGTGTGTGTGTGTGTGTGTGTTCGGGGGCTGCCTTCAAATCTTTATTTTAATTTTGCTTTTCTACAGTTTGATTGTCCCTTGTCTAGAATCTATTTGTATGAAAATTCTCAACCATATCTTTTCAGATATTCAGTTTGCCCCGTTCTCTACTCTTCTGCAACTCTAAACAGTTATATTGTCTCACAGTGTTTGGATGCTCTGTTGTATTTCTTTCACTCTTTTTTTTTTCTTCGTGTTTCAGTTTGGATAATTCCTATTAACCTATCTGTAAGTTCATAGATTTCTTTCCTCAGTTGAAGTACAGTCTGCCAGTGAGCCCATTGAAGGAATTCTTTTTCTCTTGTAATGTTTTTTATTTCTATCATTTCCATGTGTTTTTCTCTCTGCTGAAAACACATTTCCCCATTTGTTTATGTATGTTGTCCACCTTTCCCACTAGACCTTTTAACATATTAATGATAATTATTTAAAAGTCCCTGTCTGATAGTACCAACATCTGAATTATCTTTGAGTTTGGTTCTGCTGATTAGTTTACAATGGGTGGGGATTTTTTTGGTTTTTTGTTTTAAATTTTTGTGTCTCATAATGTTTGATTGAATGATGGACATTGTGAGAAAACAGTAGAGATTGAAGCAAATAGTATTTATACCCAGAAATGGGCACATTCCTTTTATCAGGCTGTTAGTATGGGAGATTAACTCAAGATAGTCAGCAGTTGAGCTCTATTTGGGGGTTTTATTGTTTTTATTACCTTCAGGCATCACGCCTCAAATTTTTCCAGCAGTAGGCTGCTGTTACCTTATGCTTAGAATGGGGCCTTGGGAGCTAGAGGCCATTCCTCAGTGTTCCTGTTCCATTGCCAGCTTTCAGCAGTTCCTACGTGTCTGCATTTCAGAGGGGAATCTTTCTCCAGCAATAGACTTGTTATTTGGTGCTAGGTTCATGGTGGGAACAAGGGAAGTTCTGTCTTTTCATGGTTCTTTCTCAGTATTGAATAGGTCCTGTGAACCTGTACCTTAGAGGTAAGGCTTTCTCAGTGTTCCTGTTTCCCAGTGCAGCCAAACTCAGTCTGGATCTGCATTTGTTCTTGGGTGGCAGAGAGTTTCTTTTTCCTCTCCCTGAGATCTGTGGTAACAGACCTCTGCTTGGTATTAGTGTAGGATCCTGGGCTCCATGGATTTCTTGCTCTTCCCATGGGACAGAGAGTTTTTACAATTGCCCCTCTTCCAGAAGCAGTGGATCTTTGTCTTGGCAGCAGGAGTGTTTCTTACCCCTCTCCCAGAGTCAGATGGTTTGTACTTCTACTTCTCCCTTAGAAGCAGTGGATTTTCTTTCCCCATTGCTTTGCTGCTTCTCCTTCAGCGTGTTAAGTTTTTGCTTCTGACAACAGAAGAGTTCTTCATGCGGGTACCCCAGCTGCAGCTGATCACCTCTTGCGTGCCTATGCCACTGAGGGGAGCTCTCTAGGCTCCTGCTATAACCCCAGTCTTTGTGGTGCAGTCCCTTTGTGTCTGGGGTTCTCATCTGTTCCAAAATGATACTACTCCACATTTACCATTTAAGAATTTGTTAAAATTTTAGCTGATTTCTTGTTACCCACTTGTATAGTGGCTGTTTCTTTTCCCTATGCTTAACCAAAATTTAACTGTTTATATGTCCTTTCTCTCCCTTGAGGGAGAAAAATTTTAATTTGCTTGGTTGCCTTGTGACTTCAAGTCTTTGATTGGGTTAAGAAAGGTTATGATTTTATAGATTATTTAGATTTTCCTTAATGTTAGATTGAGAATGACCTTATCTTGCAGCATTTTACATTTTAGGTGGAAGCGGAATTCTTTCCTGATTTTCTCTTGATTCTTATTCTGGAATTTGGGATGTGTGTTCATCCTTATTCTCTCTTGCATTTGCCTTCCCCATTCTTCATATTTTCTGTCTTTTCATATATTTGTGATTATTCCTGATAATTACTGAACTGAAATATAGATCTGAGGAATGATTTCATTTTGTGATTAATCTTCTGTTAAACCCCTATCCATTGAGTTTTCAACTTCACTGACAGTACTTCTCATTAGTAGAAGTTCTTTGTGTATTTTCAAAATTTTCTTTTTCTTGGTTAGAGCATGGCCTTGTAACACCAAGGTCAGGGGTTTGGTTCTCCACACCAGTCACCAAAAAACCAAAAATTTTTCTTTTTTATTTTTTTTTAGTCTTTTTTTAATGGTTTTCTCTTCCATGTAATTTTTCTAGATTATCTCCTCTCATGTATATTCCAGTAAAGGATAATTATTTCTGTAATTTTTGTCTGATCTGCTATTAAACATGCTCATGGAGATTTCAACTTCATTGTTGGTACTGGTCATTTTTAAAAGTTTTCTGGGTCACTCCTTTTCTAATTTGCCTTTTCCTTTTCTTTTTTTCCATTTTTCTTTTTTTGAAATTTTATATGTGAGGGTACTTCAAAAAGTTTGTGGAAAAATAGAATTGAAAGATTATACCAATCTTTCCATGAACTTTTTGAAGTACCCTCCTACAATCATGTACTGTATAACCATATAACCATATTTCGGTCAACAATGGATCACATGTACAATGGTGGTTCCATAAGATTTTAGTTGTGTAGTGGGCTACACCATCTAGCTTTGTGTAAGTTAACTTTATGATGATTGCATGATGAAATTGCCTAATGCATTTCTCAGAACTTATACCAGGGGCCGGCCCCGTGACTCACTCGGGAGAGTGTGGTGCCGGTAGCGCCAAGGCCGCGGGTTTGGATCTTATATAGGGATGGCCGGTGCGCTCACTGGCTGAGCGTGGTGCAGACTGTGCTGGGGGTTGCGATCCCCTTACCGGTCAAAAAAAAAAAAACAAAAACAAACAAACAAAAAGAACTTATACCAGTATTTAAGTGAAGAATGACTATATTTAAATTTAGATACAATAGGGCTGGCCAGTTAGCTCACTTGTTTAGAGTATGGTGCTGATAACACAAATGTCAAGGGTTTGGATCCCTATACTGGCTAGCTACCCTTCAAAAAAAAATTTGCATACAACAAGATTGACTATTTTGTCATACAGGTCTTACCAGTCTTAACATAAATATAGATTCATGTAACTACTGCCATAATTAGAATAAAGAACCATTTCATCATACCAAAAAAACTCCCTCATGCTGCTCTTTGTAGATATTTCTTTCTTTCTTTTTTTTTTTTTTGTCTTTTTCATAACCGGCACTCAGCCAGTGACTGCACCGGCCATTCCTATATAGGATTCGAACCCGCGGTGGGAGCGTCCTGTGCTCCCAGCGCTGCACTCTCCCGAGTGTGCTACGGGCTCAGCCCTGCTCTTTGTAGATATAACCCTTACTCTGATGCCCTGGCAACTATTGGTCTGTTCTCCATCTGTAGTTTTGTCTTTTTCAGATGGAATCACATAGTGATTTTTGTGTGTATTTTTGAAACTGGCTTATTTCACTCAGGATAATGCCTTTGAGATTCATTTGTGTTGTTGTATCGATAGTTTTTTCCTTTTCATTGCTGACTAGTATTCCATTGTATGAATATACAACAGTTTGTTTTTCCATTTACCCATTAAAGGACATTTCGATTTTTTTGCAGTTTTTTGCTGTTGTGAATGGAACTGCTATAAACATTTGTGAAGAGGGTTTGTGTGAATATGAGTTTACATTTCTCTTAGATAGGAATGGGCAAACTATGACTTATAGGCCAGCTGCTTATTTTTATAAAACATATTTTACTGAAACACATTTATGCCCATTCCTTTACACATTGTCTATAGTTGCTGTCATGGTACAATGGCAGAGTAGAGTAATTGTGACAGAAACCATATAGCCTTTAAGCATGAAGTATTTGCTGTTTAGCCCTTTAAGAAAAAGTTTGCTGACTCCTGTTTTAGGGTATATACCTAGGAATGGGATTGTTGAATCATATGGTAAGTATGTATTTAAATTTATAAGAAACCACCAAGCTATTTTCCAGAGTGGTTGTACCATTTACATTTTCACCAGCAACTTGTGAAAATTCCAGTTGCTCCACATCCTCTTCAACACTTGGTATTTATATATTTTTATTTTAGCAGTTCTAGTAGTGTAAACATAGACCCCCCCAACTCATGTATACACCATAAAACTAACTTTGTTTTCCCTTTATAGCTAGCCCTTAAAGATTAAGATCATATGAAAAGCAGACATCCTGTCTCACCCAATGTATCTCTCAAAGCAGGAAGCAGCTGTCCATCAGACTAGAACATCCTGTCTCGCATCCTGTCTTGCCCAATACATCTACATGTCTCAAAGCAAGAAGCAGATGTCCATCACACTTGAAGACATTCTGTCTCCCCAATACATTCACCTTTATAAACCCCAGCCCTCAGTCAATCGGGGAGGTAGTTGGGACTTGATTCTCTGTCTCCTGGTCGATGTCTTCTGAAATAAAAATCCTTTCCTTTAAGTTCTGTCTGGCAGGTGTGACTGGTGAGCCTGTAGCGGTGAGCACTGGGATCCATGTGGGTCAGGGATTCCCCAAGTGAAGGGGAATCCCATGGGACTTGTTCCTTACCAGTAGTAGTGTAATATATCTCATTTTCTTAATGGTTAGTAATGTATCTTTACACGTGCTTAATTGCCATCTATTTTTCCTCTTTGGTGAACTTTCTGTTCAAGTCTTTTGCACATTGTTTGATTGGGTCGGTTGTTTTCTTTGTTGCTTTTCAGAGCTCTTTATATATTCTGGAAGCAATTGCTTTGTCACATGTGCAATATCCCAATATTGTCTCCCATTCGGTAGCTTGTCTTTTCATTTTCTTAACAGTATCTTTCAAAAACAAATTTTTAAAAATTTGAATGAAGACAGTTGATCTTTTTTGTTTCTTTCATAGATCATGTTTTTGATATGATGTCTAAAAACACTTTACCTAACCCTAGGTCATGAAGATTATCTTCAAAATTTTTGGAAAATTTTATAATTTTACCTTTTAAATTTAGGTCTACAATTTATTTACATCTAATGTAATGATTGGTATGTTTGGATTAAGGTCTGTACACTTGATGATTTTCTGTTCTCTGTTTTGTTGTTTTATTTTCTCTTTCCTGCTGTCTTCTATAGTATTTGAATACATTTTTTTTACTATTCCATTTTATTTTGATTTTTTCTATATCATATATTTATTTATACACATATTTTTATATTAATGTCATTATATATGATACATATATATTGGTTTATACACATATTAATATGTTTTTATTTGCATAATATGTTGTATTTATGTAATATGCATATTGTATGTATATATAACTGGTTGCTATAGGGATAATAGTCTTTAGAATTAATATTTTGCCACTTCAAATAGAATATATGAGGATACTTCAAAAAGTCCATAGAAAAATTCATATTATCTTTTAATCCTGTTTTTCCATGAACTTTCTGAAGTACCTTATGACAAATAGATTCTTTTACTCTCATCTCTCCATGTTGTAGTTTTCTTATATAGTGTTTCTGCATATTTCATATATTGAAACCCTCCTCAGATAATGTTCTACATTTTGCTTTGGACCTTTTTACATATTTTAAGGAACTTAAGACAAGATGAGTCTGATAGCATTTGTACAGATTCTTACCATTTTGGCTACTCTTTGTTCATTTCTGAAGTTCCAAGTATCCCTCTGGTTTTATTTCCTCTTCAACTGAAGATCTTTTTTTAGAATTTTTTTTGAGTACGTTCAGTTGGACAAATTCTTTTAGTTTTCTTTCCTCTGAGAATGTCATTATTCTATTTTCATTCCAAAATGATATGTTCATGGGATATTGAATTATGGTTGGCAGTTCGTTTTTTTCCTGTACTTTAAAAATGTTGTTTCACTTCCTTCTGGCCTCCATGGTTTCTATTGAGAAATCCATTGTCTTTGAATCTTTATTCCCCTATATCAAATGTGTGCCTTTCTGTGATTTAAGGCTTTTTTTTTCTTATGTTCCTATAGTTTTATTAGGGTGTGTTTAGACAGGAATTTCTTTGAGTTTATTCTCTCTGGGGTTCTCTGAGCTTCTTGAACTTGAGAGTTTATGCCTTTCGCCAAATTTGGCAAGTTTTCAACTGTTGTTTCTTCATATTTTTTTACTCAACACAACACTTTTCTCTTCTGCTCCTGGGTCTCCAGTGACATTGTGTCAGGCCTTTTGGTGTCCCACATGTCCTTGAGGCTCTGTTAATTTTTTTCAATCTTTTCTATATTGGTCAGATTAGACAGTTTCTGTTGACATTTGTCTACAAGTTCATTGACTCTTTCCTTTGTTCTGCATTTGTGCTTATACAGTAAACTTTGTAATTTTGTTATTGTATTTTTCAGTTCCAGAATTTCTGTGTGGTTTTTCTTTACCTTCTATTTCTTTGTGGACATATTTTGTCTTTTCATTCATTTCATGAATGTTTACTCTTATTTTTTGAGGCATGGTTATAAATAGCTGCTTTACAGTCTAATTCCAACAACACTATCATCTCTGGTTTGGTGTCTGTAAATTGTCTTTTCCCTTGCTTATTGATGTATTCCCAATTCTTCATATGCTGAGTAATTTTGGAATGTGTCCTGGACATGATTATTATGTTATGAGACTCTGAGTCTTGTTTAAAACTGATGAAGAATGTTGACATTTCTATTTCACCAAGCAGTCAACCAGGTGGCTGCAAGATCTGACACATCTTCTGTGTGCTGTGTCTCCAACATCAGTTCACGTACCAGTGCATTTGCAGTGATGTTCAGATCAGTCCTTTGTATGTGCCCGTCAGTAGCCATTTTGGGACCTGAGTGGTGGTCTGTCTTGTAGCTAAGTTCTCAAAAAATACAGTTTCCTGTTTAGGGTCAGGTACATGTATGTGAAGCTCAGAGGTGTAAGCCAGAAATTTATTCACATCTTGTGGGATCACTCTCTTGATGTCCTTCATTTCTTCAATCTCACCAACACTTTTTCTGGTTGCTTGTATCTTTCCTTCTCAATCCTCCAGCCAGCAAGCTGGGGTGTAAGCTTCCCTGCTGTGCCGTGCACTTCCATTATCAGTGTCCATGTCTAGGCCCATGTGGTAGAAACAAAGGAAAAGTAAAACGGATTCATCCCACATTCTTAGGACCACAGCTTTTTTTGATTATAAATTTCTACCTCTGAGTTTTAGTTGCCAGCCTGGATACCATGCTGAAGTTACGCTGCCACGACCACTGTATTGTCTGATGGAGACAGGTTGAACTTTGAATTCTGCTCTTCCCCATTCTGCCTTCTACAGTTTACTTTTGAGAGAAAACTGTTCTGTATATTCTGCTGCTCAGGCTCAGGATTTGCTCAGCACTACATTTATTATTTGTTTAAATAATTTCTTTTTTTATCTTTTCTTTTCCGTCTTTTAGCTCTTTATTTTTAAATACACTAAAGGTTTTCAGATTGTTCTATTATTTTACATTCTTGAAGTGCTAATCTTCCTATTTGTTGTATTTGCTAATTCTTTATAAGTTTCTTCTTTTTTTAAAATTATAAACTCATCTTTAGTTGTGCTTATTTTCTGTGCAGAAATTCTGGAGGTCCTATGTTGTTGAAGTAGCCCTCCAGAGCAGTTTTGTCCCAGTGGAATCAATGCTTAGGGACCAGTTTTTATGGTTTCTCTTCCTGAAATTTCTTCCACTGTGTAGGTATTGTAAATTCAGACACTAAACTTCTGTGAAGTCCTGGCCTCAGTTTTCTCTTCCTAACAAGAATTTTTTTTTTTTAACCACTTGTGGCCCAGGCATAATAAAGCCGCCTTGTTCATTCCTTGGCCTGAAAGGTGGAGTTTATCTTTCCACTGGAGTCGTAGCCTTATGAGCTTAACTATATAGAGTGGTCCCAACTCTTCACCTTACACAGGCCTATAATCTTACCTCTTCTCCTGCATGGGCATTAAAACTCAATTCTCTGGCTTTTTCAGGGTCTAATCAGAGCTTAAAAAAAACTTCCTCCGTTCTTCTGTGTTTCTTTATTTAATTTTCTTGTCGGTACCTGGAAGTATTTATTTGTATCATGTGTAAAATTTGTATTTCCTTCCTTGAAGGCAGGGACTATGCCTTTTTTTGTTGTTGTTCACTGCTTTGTCTCCAGTGCCCAGCCTGGCACATAGTAAGTTTTCCATAAAAGATTATAGACTATATTTGTAGACTAATGGACTTATCTGACTGATTTATTTTTCATCATTTTAAAGACTTTTTATTGAGACTTCATATACTTACAGAAAAGCACACAGATCCCAAGCATGTGGCTCATTGAATTCCCAGAAAGTGAACAGAGTCCATCTGTGAAACCAGTATCCACAGCCCTGCTAGTCACTCCTCATCTCTACCATAATCAACCATTGTCCTAAGACCTAAAACTGTGTTTTTGAATGTCGTGTAAATGTAGTCTAACGGTGTGTCCTATTATCTATCTCGCTTCCTTTACTCAATGTTATGTTTGTGAGATTCACCTGTAGTGTTACATGAAGTCGTATTTTTAAATTCTCTTTGCTATGTTATGCCATTGTGTGAATATACTATATTTTAAATAAAATATAGCAAATATTATATCTAAAATATTTTAACTAAAATATTTGTATAAATTAAATGTTTTACTTAAAATACCTAATATTTTAAATATCTAAAATATTTTACCTAAAATATTTTTTTTGTACTGTTGATAGGCACATGGCTAATTTCCAGTTCTTGCCTATCCAGTCACTTTTAAAAAATATTAAAAATTGGGCTGCCTGGTTAGTGTAGTTGGTAGAACGTGGTGCTGATGACATCAGGGTCCAAGGGTTTGGATACCTGAACTGGCCAGCTGCCAACAACAACAACAAAAAAATTGCAGTGCAGTAAAGTTGGCTTTTTTTTGGTGTACAGTCTATGATTTTTAACACATGTATGGATTTGTGTAATTATTACAATTAAGATATTGAACTGTTGTATCAACACACACAAAAAACCCTTAAGCTATCTCTTTATAGTCACACCCTCCCCTACTCCTTTCTTTAAGTAATAGATTTTATTTTTGTAGAAGTTTTAGGTTTACAAAAAAATTGAGAAGAAAATACAGTTCACATTTCTCCCTCCTCTCCCCAAATTTCTTATTGTTAACATCTTATATTAGTATGGTATATTTGCATGAGGGTTTTCATCTTGTGTTGTACCGTTCTATGGGTTTTGCCAAATGCATAATGTCATATATTCACCTTTACCGTATGATACAGAATAGTTATACTGCCCTGAAAGTCTTCTGTGCTGCACCTGTTCATCCTCCTTCCCTCCTCCTGAAACCCTAGCAACCACTGATTTTTTTTTTTTCCCCTCAGACATTTATCATTTTGTGTTGGGAACATTCAAAATCCTCTCTTCTAGCTAACTATGCAATTAAAAAAAAGGGCCAAGCCCGTGGTGCACTCGGGAGAGTGCGGCGCTGGGAGCGCGGCGACGCTTCCACCACGGGTTCGGATCCTATATAGGAATGGCTGGTGCACTCACTGGCTGAGCACCGGTCACGAAAAAGACAAAAAAAAAAAAGTATACAATAAATTGTTGTTAATTTTAGTCACCCTTCAGTGCTATAGAACCTTAGATCTTACTCCTCCTATCTAGCTGTAATTTTGTTTTCGTTAACCAACTTCTTGCTGTCCTCCCCTTCTTGGCCTCTGATAACCGCTCTTCTACTCTCTACTTCTGTGTGATCAACTTTCTTAGCTTCCTCATATGAATGAGAACATTTGGTATTTCTCTTTCTGTTCCTGGCTTAATTCACTTTACCTAATGTCCTCCAAGTTTATCCATGTTGCCACTAATGACAGGATTTTATTCTTTTTAATGACAATATCCTATTGAATATACTACACTTTCTTTATCCATTTATCTGTTGATGGACACTTAGGTTGATTACATATTTTGGCTATTGCGAATAGTGCTGCAATACACATGGGAGTGCAAATACCTCTTTGATATACTGATTTCCTTTCTTGGGATATATCCCCAGTAGTGTGATTGCTGGATCATATGGTAGTTCTATTTTTATTTCTTTGAGGATTCTCCATACTGTTTTCCATAATGGTTGTACCAATTTACACTCCCACCATCAGTTCCTCTTTTTCCATATCCTCACCAGCATTGTTATCTTCTGCTTTTTTTTTTTTTTTTGTCTTTTTCGTGACCGGCACTCAGCCAGTGAGTGCACCGGCCATTCCTATATAGGATCCGAACCCGCGGCGGGAGAGTCGCAGCGCTCCCAGCGCCGCACTCTCCCGAGTGCGCCATGGGCTCGGCCTTATCTTCTGCTTTTTTTTTTTTTTTTTTTTTTTTTTTCGGTGACCGGCGCTCAGCCAGGGAGTGCACTGATCATCCTTATATAGGATCTGAACCCGCGGCGGCGGGAGCGTCGCCGCGCTGCTAGCGCAGCACGCTACCGAGTGCGCCACGGGCTCAGCCCTTCTGCTTTTTTGATAATAACCATTCTAACCAGAGTAAGGTGATAACTCATTGTCATTTTATTTTGCATTTCCCTAATGATTAGTGATGTTGAGTGTTTTTTCATATATCTGTTGGCAATTTGTATGTCTTCTTATGAGAAATATCTAATCAGCTCATTTGTTCATTTTTTACTCATATTATTTGTTGTTTTGCTGTTGAATTGTCTGAATTTCTTGTATACTGTGGATATTAATCCCTCGTCGGATGCATAGTTGGCAAATATTTTCTCCCATTCTGCAGGTTATCTCTTCATTCAACTCTTTTGATTGTTTCCTCTGTAGTGCAAAAGTTTTTTAGTTTGATAAATCACATTTATCTATTTTTGCTTTTGTTGCCTGCTTTTGAGGTCCTCTTCATAAAGTCTTTGCCCAGACCAATGTCCTGAAGTGGTTCGTCTGTTTTCTTCTAGTAGTTTCATAATTTTGGGTCTTACATTAAAATCTTTTTTTTTTTTTTTTGAGTTGATTTTGATATATGGTAATGGAGAGGAGTCTAGTTTCATTCTTCTGCATGTGGATGTCCAATTTTCCCAGCACCATTTATTGAAGAAACTGTTCTTTCCCCAATGAATACTGGTGGTGGCTTTGTGGAAAATCAGTTGGCTGTAAATACATAGCTTTATTTCTTGGTTCTCTGTTCTGTTTCATTGGTCTATGTGGCTGTTTTTATGCCAGTACCATGCTGTTTGGTTACTGTTGCTTTGTAGTATAGTTTAAAGTCAGGTAGTGTTATGCCTCCAGCTTTACTTTTTTTGCTCAGCGTTGCTTTGGCTATGCGTGGTCTTTTGTTATTCCATATAAATGTCTGGATAGTTCTTTCCATTTCTGAGAAAAATGTCATTGGAATTTTGATGGGGATTGCATTGAATCTGTATATCACTTTGAGTAGTATGGACATTTTCACTATGTTGATTCTTCCAATCCAAGAGCATGGGATATCTTTCCATCTTCTTGTATCCTCTCTGATTTCTCTCAGCAGTGGTTTGTAGTTCTCATTATAGAGATTTTTCACCTCCTTGGTTAACTCAATTCCTAAGTATTTTATTTTTTTGGTGGCTATTGTAAATGGGCAGGCTTTCTTGATTTCTCTTTCTGCATGTTCAGTATTGGAGAATAGAAATGCTACGGATTTGTGTGTGTTGAGTTGTATCCTGCTACTTTGCTGAAATCATTTATCACCTCCAAGAGTTTTTTTGTAGAGGCTTTAGGCTGTTCGATATATAGGATCATGTCATCTGCAAACAGGGACAGTTTGACTTCATCTTTTCCAATCTGGACGCCCTTTATTTCCTTCTCTTGTCTGATTGCTCTGGCTAGTACTTCCAATATTATGTTGAATAGGAGTGGTGAGAGTGGGCATCCTTGTCTAGTTCCTGTTCTTAAAGGAAAAGCTTTCCGCTTTTCCCCATTCAGGATGATATTGGCAGTGGGTTTGGCATATATGGCTTTAATTATGTTGAGATACTTTCCCTCTATACCTAACTTATAGAGAGTCTTTGTCATGAATGAGTGCTGAACTTTATCAAATGCTTTTTCAGCATCTATAGAGATGATCATATGGTCCTTGTGTTTGATTTTATTAATATGGTGTATCACATTTGTTGATTTGTGTATGTTGAACCAACCTTGCATCCCTGGGATGAATCCCACTTGATCGTGGTGAATAATTTTATGTATGTGTTGCTGTATTCTGTTTGCTAGTATTTTAGTGTTTAGTATTCATCAAGGATATTGGCGTGTAGTTTTCTTTTTCGGTTATATCTTTACCTGGTTTTGGTATCAGGATGATGTTTGCTTCATAGAATGAGTTTGGGAGATTTGCGTCTGTTTCAATCTTTTGGAATAGTTTGTAAAGAATCGGTGTCAATTCCTCTTTGAATGTTTAGTAAAATTCTGCTGTGAATCTCTCTCTTCCTGGGCTTTTCTTTGTTGGGAGCCTTCTGATAACAGCTTCAATCTCCTTTATTGTTATTGGTCTGTTCAGATTTTTTATGTCTTGATGGCTCAGTTTTGGGAGCTTGTGTGTGTCCAGAAATTTATCTATTTCCTCCAGATTTTCAAATTTGTTGGCGTATAGTTGTTTATAGTAGTCTCGAATGATTCCTTGTATTTCAGATGAATCAGTTATAATATTGCCTTTTTCATTTCTAATTTTTGTTATTTGAATTTTCTATCTTCTTTTTTTTGTTAGCCATGCTAATGGTTTGTCAATTTAATTTATCTTTTTAAAGACTCAACTTTTTGATTCATTGATCTTTTGTATTGTTTTTTGGGTTTAAATTTCGTTCAGTTCTGCTCTGATCTTAATATTACTTTCCGTCTGCTAACTTTAGGTTTGGATCGTTCTTGTTTTTCTAGTTCTTTAAGGTGAAGTCTTAGGTTGTTCACTTGCCATCATTCCATTCTTCTGAGATGAACAGTTAATGCCATAAATTTCTCCTTTAGTACTGCTTTTGCAGTATTCCACAGGTTTTGGTATGATGTATCATTATTTTCATTAGTTTCAATAAATTTTTTGATTTCCTCCTTGATTTCTTCTTGGACCCATATGTCATTAAGTAGAATGCTGTTTAATTTCCATGTGTTTGTATAGTTTCCAGAATTTCATTTGTTATTGATTTCTAGTTTTAATCCATTGTGGTCTGAGAAAATACATGGGATAGTTCCAGTTTTTTTGAATTTGTTGAGACTTGGTTTGTGACCTAATATGTGATCTATCCTGGAGAATGATCCATGTGTTGAGGAGAAGAATGAATATTCCGAGGGTGTTGGATGGAATGTTCTGTAGATATCTGCCATTTCCAATTGGTCTAGAGTATTGTGTAGATCTTATGTTTCTCTGCTGATTCTTTGCCTAGATGATCTGTCCAATATTGACAGTGGGGTGTTCAGGTCCTCTGCTATTATGGTATTAGTGTCTATTTCCTTCTTTAGGTCTAATAGAGTTTGTTTTATAAATCTGGCCGCTCCCACATTGGGTGCATACATATTCATGATTTTTATGTCTTCTTGATGGATCAGTCCTTTTATCATTACATAGTGTCCCTCATTGTCTCTTTTTATGGTTTTTAGTTTAAAGTCTATTTTGTCACATATAAGAATAGCTACTCCAGCTCGTTTTCCTTTTCTGTTTGCATGGTAAATCTTTTTCCATCTTTTCACTCTTAGTCTATGTGAGTCTTTATGGGTGAGGTGGGTCTCTTGAAGGAAGCATATAGTTGGGTCCTCCTTTTTAATCCAGTCAGCCAGTCTGTGTCTTTTGATTGGGGAATTTAAGGCTTTTACATTAAGAGTTGTTATTGTAAAGTGTTGATTTATTCCTAGCATTTTATTGATTATTGTTTGGTTTTCGTAGGTGTCTTTTGTTCCTTGCTTTCTGATTTACTGTTTGTTTTCTGTGTTTGTTGGTTCCTTAGGTTGTAGATAGCCTTTTTGTTTGATTGTTTTCTCTTCATGAATGCCATTTTTATTATACTAGTGAGTTTAGATTTTTCTTGGGTTTTTATGGCAGTGGTAGTTATTTTTCAGGAACCAAACCCAGTACTCCCTTGAGAATTTCTTGTAAGGGTGGTTGTGTGGTGGTGACTCCCGCAGTTTTTGTTTGTCTGAGAAATAATACTATTTGCCCTTCATTTTGGAAGGATAGCCTTGCAGCGTAGAGTATTCTTGGCTGACAATCTCTTTCTTTTAGTCTTTTGAATATATCATCCCATTCCTTTCTGGCTTTTAGGGTTTGTGAGGAAGTCTGATGTTAGCCTGATTGGGGCTCCCTTACAGGTGATTTGACGCTTCTGTCTTGCAGCTTTTAAGATTCTCTCTTTGTCTTTGAGTTTTGCCAATTTGACTATAACGTGTCTTGGAGAAGACCTTTTTGGGTTGAATATGTTTGGAGATCGTTGAGCTTCCTGGATCTGAAGATCTGTGATTTTTCCTATACCTGGGAAGTTTTCTTTTTCTTTTTTTTTTTGTCTTTTTCGTGACCGGCACTCAGCCAGTGAGTGCATGGGCCTTTCCTATATAGGATCCGAACCCGCGGCGGAAGAGTCGCCGCGCTCCCAGCGCCGCACTCTCCCTAGTGCGCCACGGGCTCGGCCCTTACCTGGGAAGTTTTCTGCCACTATTTTCTTGAATATGGTTTCAATGCAATCTCCTTTTTCCTCCTCTTCTGGAATACCCATGACTCGGATATTTGAGCGCTTAAGGTTGTCTGATATCTCTCTCAGATTTTCTTCAATGCCTTTGATTCTTTTTTCTATTTTTTTTTTTTTTTTGTCTGCTTGTGTTATTTCAAACAGCCCATCTTCAAGTTCAGAGGTTCTCTCTTCAACTTCCACAAGCCTGCTGGTTAACCTCTCCGTTGTGTTTTTTATTTCGCTGAATAACTTCTTCAGTTCAGCAAGTTCTGCTACATTTTTTTTCAGGGCATTGATTTCCTTGTACATTTCCTCTTTCAGGTCCTGTATACTTTTCCTCGTTTCATCATGATGTCTAGCTGAGTTTTCTTGTATCTCATTCAGTTTCCTTAGAATTATCACTCGAAATTCCTTGTCAGTCATTTCAAGGGCTTCTTGTTGTATAGGATCTAGAGCTTGAGAATTATTATCCTTTGGTGGTATACTTTCTTGTTTTTTCATATTTCTGGTATCTTTTCTTTGATTTTTATTCATTGTGGCAGGGGGTTTCACGGTCTACAGGTTTGACACTATTGACTGACTAAGATGTTGCTGTGGTTGCCAATTTTGTCTGGCTACCTCAGTGACTACTCAGTTGGCCACTAGTGCCTTGTGTGTATGGTTGCCTCGGGTCTTGGGCCTCTCTGGGGAGCCACCTCTCTGGTCAGCTTGGACTCTGCTGGGCTGCTGGATCACGGGGCGCTACCGCTGGGTGTGTGGTCTCTGCTGAGCTTCCACCTCCCGTGCTGGACTTCTCCCTGTTCTGTGCGCTCTGGCCTGGGCTGCTGGGATGCGCCAAGGCACCGCAGAGCGTGTGGTCTTGGCAGAGCTTCCCCTTGCCCTGCAGGATGTCTCCCTGCTCTGTGTGCACTAGGCCGGGCTTGGGATGGAGCCGGCTGGCGGCGGTGAAGCCTACGTGCTGCTGGATCGTATGGCGGCTGCCCCCCCAGAGGGTGTGTTGACTCTACGGAACTTCTGTGTCCCTTACTGGATGACTCTGTGCTCCGTATGCATTGGGCCAGGCTGCTGGATTGCGTGGCAGCAGTGTGGTCCCCGTGGAGTTCCCGCCTCCCCTGCCGGACGTCTCACTGCTCTGAGCACACTAGGCCAGGCTGGGAATGGAGCTGGGTGCCTGTGGTGAAGCCTACCTGCTGGATCGTGCAGTGGCGGCCCCATAGGGTGTGTGGTTTCTGTGGAGCCTCTGCCTCCCCTGCTGGACGTCTCCCTACTCTGTGCGCACTAGGCTGGGCTGGGCTGGTAATGGGGCCGTGTGGCGGCGGTGAAGCCTATCTGCTGGATCGTGCGACGGCGGCCCCACAGGGCATGTGGTCTCCGCAGAGCTTCTGCATCCCCTGCTGGACGTCTCCCCGTTCTGTATGCACTTGATGTTATTTTTTTATAGTTTAAATTGGTTGATTTGTGGGAGTGAATAGGCCAGTTTTAAAAATTTCTTTTTATACCTGTAATTGTTTTTGTTGGAAAGTGCTCATTTTAATCTAATAATGTGGCAACCCTGAAAATTACATTCTTGTCATTCTCCAGGGTTTGCTGTTTTTTGTTCTTGTTTTTGTTTATTTTTATTTTTGTATGCTGTCTCTGTTTCAAGAATCAGTCTGAGGTATAAACTTAAGGTCTTCTCAGGTCTTTTCTGGATATATATGGTTACTTTCTCATTTTTTCCATATATGCAGTTGCTCATGAATGTCCTTGTCTTGATTGTCTGGCTTTTTAGGGAAAAAGAGAAAACTGAACGGGGAAAATGGGGCACTTTCCTTTTAAACCCTCTGGAAGTCATTTCAGTTGGAGGGGAAGGGTTTGCAACAGTTTTCGGAGGTGTAGCAACAATGGCTTCCTGACTCTTTGTCTGTACCTCTAGGATCAGAAGCAGCACTTTTAACCTAGGGTTGTTACCAAACAAAGAGGGATCCTTCATCTGCTGCCCAGATGTCTAAGAAATCTTTCACTCCTGAGTTTGCAGTATTAAAGATTAGCGTTTATTTGAATGCCATTCAGAGGAGCCCCTGAAGCTTTTAAGACTCCGGACTCCTGGATAGCTTAGAACCACAAGTATTTGTAGGGCAAGATCATGAGTGGTGGTCCCAGGAGTTGTGTGTAAGTCTCACTGGTTTCTAGTGAGATCAGCGTAATTATTTCTGGCATCTAGACTGATATTTTCAATGGCACCTTAGGGTCCAGTGTGTGTGTGCTTCAATGTAGGTTTGTGGAGATTGGCATTAGAGATGTTATCCTAAGCCATGGGGCATTTATTTAAGGCCTTCAAATCAGGTCTTAGCATAAGGAACAAACATCCTGACCTCCAGATCAAGTCTTAACCTGAAGAAGTTTGTTTAATCAACTCTACTCTTATCTTATTATTGTTACTCCTAGGAATCCAACCTGTCCCCAGAATGAGGTCAGAGGGATAGCTAGGAGAGATTGGGGTTTGGTCCTTGGTTTCAGGGTCCAGGGTCTCCCAAATGCCCAGGCACTTGTCATGGCTAAAAAGTCAGAAACAGGAAGCACACCAGTCATAACAGCTTGTTCAGAGTTTCTCTTGTTGCAAGAGGTGGTAAGAAGTCAGGAACCATGAGGGCTGGCCCGCGGCTCACTTGGGAGAGTGTGGTGCTGATAACGCCAAGGCTATGGGTTCGGATCCCTATATAGGGATGGCCAGTTAGTTCACTTGAGAGAGCGTGGTGCTGACAACACCAAGTCAAGGCTTAAGATCCCCTTACCGGTCATCTTTAAAAAAAAAAAAAAAGAAGAAGTTAGGAACCATGAAATACTAGACTGTACTCAAAATATACCAGCTGAAACTGAAATACAGGGCCCAGGGATGAGCTTTGGTGAACTCGCCTCATTTTAATGTTTAAATCTCCATCCAAGGAGGAACTGGGACTTCCACATCTATCTGCTCGTTTTATGTCTTGGTTTAACTTGTACTAGGCAAGGCTCAAGGTTTAGCCTGTGTGACAATTTCTAGAAGTCACATTCCTTCCTGAGCCCAAATGCAGATTTGTCTTCAGAACTGACCAATGACCTATATATCCCATGGTCAACCAATCCAAATTGAACCAGATTGTATCCTTCATTTACATAAGAGGACCTCAATGAGAGCTTGGACGGGAAGTTAACCCCTTTACTTTGTTCGTGGAGACACTGCTTCAGAAGCGATTCCCACCGTTTTCCTTACATAATACAAATAATGAAGCTGTTTCCTCCTACCCTGGTCTTGGCGTTTTGCACTCTCTGAGAGATGGATCTCTGTACTCTGGTAACACAATCAGTGGTCAGAACACAGATCTCTACATTTGGAGGACACTGTTCTTTTTTGCCCACTCTACCTCTTACAAACTGTGCTAACTGCTCTAAGAACACGTGCATAACTGCCTGCCAATCCACAGGGCCTTGGGTGAGGAAATGGGTAGCTGCTAGTGTGCTGAGAGCTGAAATTGACCAAAATTAACCACAATTTACTGTCAAAGCCTTCCTCTGGATGTTGCAAGCCTTTGACTCCAGAGTTCCAAAATGGTTACTTCAGACAGATTCTGTCAGTGCAGTTGTCTAGGTGGAGAGCTGGAATTCTGATGCATCCTACTTCATCATCTTCTCATTTAAATATTTTTTAGTATTCCATTTTAATTTATATGTTCACTTTTTGGCTATATGTGTTTGTATTATTTTGTATTGGCTGCTATAGGGACTGCAGTATATATAACAGATTTAACTTTTAACAGTCTACTTGGATTTAATATGTTATCACTGCAGGTATAGTTTGGAAGCCTTACAGCCATACAGATCTATTTCCCTCCCTTCTTCATATTGTAGTTTTCACATGTATTGTATTCATACGTGTGCATTGAAAACTCCATTATATAACATTATAATTTTATACATTCATCCATCATACATAATTCAGATAACTTAAGAGAAGGCTAATAGTTTGTTATATTTACCCAGATTTTTGCTGTTTCTGTTGCTTTTCTTGATGAAAACTTTTTAGAACACATTGTATATATCATGGCTCTGTTCCCCTAAATAATTCAGCACGTATATCTAAGTATCCAAATATTCAGATACTCCCTTAAAAAATCAGAATGCAGCAATTGGCTTTGTAAATATACATTAATTTAGTACTTTTATCTAATATGCCATCCGTAGTCCAATTTTGTTAGTTGATCTCATAATGTCCCTTATTGCATTTTCTTTTCCCTCCGGTATGTGGAGGGAATCTAAGGTCAAGTATTGCATTTAGTTGTCATGTCTCTCTAGCTTTCTTTAATTTGGAACAATTCCAGAGCCTTTCTTTGCCTTTTTTGTCTTTGCCATCTTTAAAAAATATAGTTCTTCCCACTTTTTTTCCCCCAGTAGAATGTTTCTTAATTTGTCTTTGATTTTTTCTTGTGATCAATTGATGTTATGCATTCTTGGGCAAAATACTGTACAGGTATTTTGTCCTTCTCAGCATATCTGTCCCTCATAAGTGATATTTATTTTGATCGCTCAGTGAAACTGTTACCTGATTTCTCCAGTGTATGATTACTGTTTTTTTTTCTTCCTTGCAACTGCAGATTGAGCATCCAAAATCTAAAATGTTCCATAATTTGAAACTTTTAAAATGTAGACATGACACTAAAAGAAAATGCATTTTGGGTTTTGGATTTTTGGATTTGGGGTGCTTAACTGGAAAGTATAATGCAAATATATGTATGTGTGTATATATGTACATATCTATTATAGATATTGATTTATTCATTCTTATTTTTTTTGATGATTTATGCTTTTTGGCTTTTATTTATTTTGATGCCCTAAGTATCCCAGACTTGACCAGTGGGAATCCCTTTAAGCTAGCTCCTGAATCTGTGTGATATTCCCTCATATTTTTGAGCACTTCCTTACATTCTAGCATTAAAAGATTTTCTAGATTCACTGTATAATTGTAGTGCCATAGCTCTGGATTCAGCCATTTCTCTGAGGAACCATAGTTCCTTTTAGTGGATAATGGTATCGGAGACTAAGATCAGGTACTAGGTGTGCTCATTGCTATTGGAGTGTCTTTGCTTCTTGGTGCTTTTAGGAGACAGAACTAGGAGATATATGTCATTATATATATAGTGTGTGTGTGTGTGTGTGTGTGTGTGTGTGTGTGTGTGTGTGTGTGTGTATGAAATCATGATTTATGTATGTGTATATATAAATGTGTGTGTGTATATATGAAATCATGAGTTGACACCAGTGCCTCCAACTCCAATCCATCCCCATGGTGTTTTTATATCTACTTTTGTTTCACGTTGTATGTTCCTTCTTCTGCATTGAGAAACTTGGCTCCCCCCAGTATCAACATATTTACTCATTTGCTCAGTCTTACTGATTTTTGTAGTTAAGGTCTGCTTGTAATGAATTGTTTTACCTTTTTCTTTTCTTTTTTTTTTTTTTGATGTTAAAAGTCTTCATTTCATCTTTGTTTTTGAAAGATATTTTCTCTGGGCATAAAATTCTTAGTTGACAGTTTTGATTTTTTTTGGGGTTTTTTTCTCCTGAGTATTTTAAAGATATCCCCTCATTACCTTATAGCTTGACATTAAATCTGATGTGATTCTTCTCTTTGTTCTTCTGTATGGATGGAACTGGTTTGTAACTTGGTTGTGATGGTGGTTATACAACTCTACCCATTTGGCAAAAATAAAATGTGTGGCAAAAATAGTGTGTGTTAAAAGAACATTATGTACTTTGTACTGTAGTAGTCTCTAAGAATACAATGATGAACAAGATAGATAGTTTCTCATTTCATGAACCTTTCAAACTAGTGAATGAACAAAACCAATAATACCTGAAAATTGATGACGGGTAAGTGCTGTGGGAATATAAGTGCATACAGAGTCTAGTCTAGGTGAGAGTGAAGGATGGTATTAGCTTGAAATCACTAGCAAAGTGGTTGGTGTTCTCAAAACAGTTGAATGAGTCATCCAGAAGAAAGTGTAAGACTGAAGTTAAACAAAGGCTAGACAAACAAGGAAGTGGTATTCCTTCATTCATTCAGCAGTTATTTATCACCTACTCTGAGTCAAGCATTGTTGTATGTGCTTAATCTGTAGCAGTTAACAGAAGAAAAGTCCTTGTCTTCATAAGCTTAGGAGGTTTATTTTATAGTAGGGGAGCAGGCAATAAATCTTATATGTAAAATAAATAATACATTAGATATCAATAAGTGGTATGGATAAAAATAAAAGAGGATGGGAAATAGAGATACACAGGGAGAGAGAAGGTATCTTTTTAAATAGCGTGGTCAGGGAACACCTCACTGAGAATGTGACATATGACTAGTAGGTCTTAAAATTAAACAATATGTTCCTAAACAATGGATGGGTCAAAGAAGAAATCAAAAAAGAAATTAAAAAATTTCTGGAGACAAATGAAAATGAAAACACAACATACCAGAACCTATGGGATACAGCAAAAGCAGTTCTAAGAGGGAAGTTTATAGCAATAAATGCCAACATCAAAAAGAAAGACTCCAAATAAACCTAGCATTACACCTCAAGGAGCTAGAAAAACAAGAACAAACCAAACCGAAAATCAGTAGGAGAGAAATAACAGCAGAGCAGAAATAAATGAATCAGAGGTTAAAAATCAATACAAAAGATCAATGAAACAAAGAATTGTTTTTCTGAAAAAATAAAATTGATAAACCTTTAGCTAGATTAATGAAATAAAAAGAAGACTCAAGTAAAAGGAGAAATGAAAAAGGAGGCATTACAACTGACAGCACAGAAATACAAGTGATCATAAGGGACTACTACAAACAACTATTTGTGAACAAACTGGAAAACCTAAAAGAAGTGGATGAACTACTGGACACTTACCAAAATTGAATCATGAAGTTGAAAACCTAAACAAACCAATAATGAGTAATTAGATTTAAGCAGTAATAAAAAGTCTCCTAAGAAAACCCCAGGACCAGATGGCTTCACTGCCAAATTCTACCAAACATCTAAACAAGAACTAATACCAGTTCTTCTCAAACTCTTCCAAAAATTGAAGCAGAGGGAATACTTCCAAACTCATTCTTCAAGACCAGTGTTACCCTTATACCAAAACTGGAAAAAGACACAACAAAAAAACTACAGATCAATATTCCTAATGAACAGACACAAAGATCTTCAACGAAATACTAGCAAGCAGAATCGAACAACTCATTGAAAAGATTATACACCATGATCAAGTGGTATTCATTCCAGGGATGCAGGGATGGTTCAGCATATGCTAATCTATAAAAACGTGATATATCATATCAACAGAATGAAGGAAAAGTATGATCATTTCAATAGATGCAGAAGAAGCATTTGATAGAATCCAACATCCCTTTATGATAAAAACATTCAAATTAGGTATGACAAACCCACAACCAGTATCATACCACAGCCAATATCATACATAGTGGAGAAAAAAATGAAAGCTTTTCTTTTAAGATCTGGACTTTTCTTCTAAGACAAGGACTTCCACTTTCCCCACTCTTATTTCATGTAGTACTAGAAGTTTTAGCCAGTGCAATAAGGCAAGAGAAAGCACTAAAGGGCATTCAAATAGGAAAGAAGGAAGTCAAACTCTTCCTATTTGCAGATGACATGATCCCATACATAGAAAACCCTAAAGCCTCCAAAAACTTACTAGACTAATAAATGAATTCAGGATAATGACAGGATACAAAACCAACAATCTGTAGCCTTTTTATACACCAATAATGAAATAGCCAAAGAAGAAATGAAGAAATTAACCCCATTCACAATAGCTACCAAAAAATGAAATATCTAGGAATAAATTTAACCAAGGAGGTGAAAGACTTCTACAATGAAAACTATAAGAAGAGGATATAAATAAATGGAAAGATATCCCATGTTCATGGGTTGGAAGAATTAACATCATCAAAATGTCCATATTACTCAAAGCAGTCTATACATTCAATGCAATCCCTATCAAAATAACAGTGAAATTCTTCACAGAAATAGAGGAAAAGATCTTAAAATTTGTATGGAACTACAATAGACCCTGTATAGCCAAAGCAGTCTTGAACAAAAAGAACAAAGTTGGAGCTATCACGTTTCTTGACTTCAAAATATGTTATAGAGAACACTAAGGTCAAGGGTTTGTATCCCCAGTGTGCTCTGGCCCAGCAGGCACACCCACTGCCTGTGAGCTGCCAGACCAGAAGCCCCAAAGTGTGCAGGCCCAGCATTCCTGCCCACTTCCTGAGAAGCAGCTCAGCAGCCCCACCCTTGGCAATCCAGCCCAAACTGCAAAGGAAAGCACAAACTCGAGACCCTTGACAATGCCAGCCCCGACCCCAGAGCATTACTGCTGCAGCCTCACTTCTCCCTCTACAACAGTCAGTCCCAGTCCTGGCTTCACCAACTCGACCTCACCCAGATCCAGGTGTTCCTGCATTTTACCAGGCAGGAGGAAAGAGGGAGAACCCAGGACTAAGGAGAAGCCTCTGACCACTAGAAGAGGAAAGACAAACACTGGCCAGGGCCATCCAGTCAAGTGGAAGACCTTCAGCACCTCCCAGTGCATCTGTCAGGCATGGGACACTAGCTGGAGTGCCAACAAGTCTTCCCAGGGCCAACAGTCAATATAAAACACATCTACAGGAGGGAGTCTCTCTCCTCAAAAGCTGATCCAGTAATAGAAGAAGTAACTACTCAACCAGATGACCAGACATCAACATAGGGATACTAGAAATACGAAAAAATAAGAAAATGTGATACCACCAAAGGAATACAGTAATTCTCATGTACCAGACCCCAAACAGCAGGAAACTTTTGAAATGTCTGAAGAGGAATTTCTAACAACAGTCTTAAAGGAACTCAGTGAGATACAAGAAGACTCAGACAACACAACTAAATGAGAAAAATAATTAAGGATATGAAGGAGGAACTTTGTGAAGAGATAAATAGCTTAAAAAAGAATTACAGAACTCATGGAATTGAAGAATTCATCCAATGAAATAAAAAATGTATGCCTTTTTTAATATTTCCTTCATTACTGCCTTCTTTTCTGTTTAATTGATTTTTGTAGTGTATCATTTTGATTCTTTTCTCATTTCCTTGTCTGTATTTTTTAGTTATTTTCTTAGTGATTACTTTATGGATTACAGTTCATGTCTTAAACTTATAACAACTTAGTTTGAATTAATACTGACTTATCTTCAGTAAATTCTGTTTTTTTATATCTTTGTACCCTCCCCCCATATTGTTATTGTCATGGATTACATCTGTATACATTGTGTACTCATTACATAGATTTGTAATTATTTTATGCATTTTTCTTTTAAATCTTACAGGAAAAAAAGGATCATATGTCAAAGTGTAATGAAACTCTCTTTGTTATTTACCTATGTAATGAATATCCTTTATTTCTTTGTATGGCTTTGAGTTACTGTCCAGTATTCTTTTGTTTCAGCTTGAAGAATTTCCTCTAGTGTTTTTTGTAGGTCAGATCTACAAATAAGTCTCCTTCAGCTTTCTTTCTTTCTTTTCTTTTTTTTTATGTTATTCCCTTGTGTGCGCATACTCACGCTCGTGCTCTCTCTCTCTCTCTCTCTCTATATATATATATATATAAAATTGTACATGTTTGTGGGGGTACAGTGTGTTTTTTCAATATATGCATATACTAAACAATTGTTTACTTAGGGTAGATAGCATGTCCATCCCCTGAACATTTATCTTTTCTTTGTAGTGATTACAGTCAAGATCCTCTTCTCTAGCTATTTAGAAATAAACAATATTAGCTCTAGTAGCCTAGAACACCAGTAGTTATTCTTCCTGTGTACCTGTAGCTTTGTACTCATTAATGTACCACTTCAGCTCCTACCAGTGCCCCTTTTATTCCCGGTCTCTGGTAACTATCATTCTACTCTCTACTTCTGTCAGAACCACCTTTCTTTTTTTAGATTCCACATATGAATGAGATCATGGGATATTTGTCTTTCTGTACCTGAGTTACTTTACATAACATGATGATCTCTAGTTCCATTTATGTTGCTACAAATGACAAGATTTTATTTTTTTCATAGTTGAGTCGTATTCCATTGTACATGTACTACAGTTTTTGTTGTTGCTGTTGTTTTGTTGGTTGGTTTTTTGGCTTGTACAGGGATCCACATCCTTGACTGTACCACAGTTCTTTTATCCTTTCATCCATTTATGGACATAGAGGTTGATTCCGTCTCTTGGCTATTGTGAATAGTGCTGAAATGAATGTGAGAGTGCAGGTGTTTTTTTTTCATATATTGATTTCATTTCCTTTGGGTATGTATATATAGGTGCTGTGATTTCAATTTTTAAAAATTTGCTGAGGCTTGTTTTGTAATGTAACATATGGTTTATTCTAGAGAATATTCCATGTGCTGCCGAGAAGAATGTATATTCTGCAGCTGTTGGATAAATTGTTCTGTAAATGTCTGTTAGGACCAGTTGGCCTGTAGTATCAACTAATTCTGATGTTTCCTGGTTAGTTTTGTCTGGATGATCTGTCCTTTGCTGAATGTGGGGTTTTAAAGTCCCCAACTATTATTGTGTTGGTGTCTTTCTCTTCCGTTAGGTCTAATAGAAATTGCTTTATAAAACTGGGTGCTCCAGATTTGGGTATGTTTATATTTAGAAATGTTATATGCTCTTGTTGAATTGATCCCTTTACCATTGTATAATGACCTTCTTTATCTTTTTTTTACTTTCCTTCGCTTGAAGTCTATATTATCTGGTAAGTATAAGGTATTCCTGCTCTTTTTTGTTTTCCATTTACATGAGATATCTTTTTCCATCCCTTCACTTTTAGTCTTTATAGGTTTCATGAGTTTCTCATAGGCAGCTTATTGTTGGTTCTTGTTTTATAATCCACTCAGCCACTCTGTATCTTTTAATTGAGGCATTTAATCTGTTTACATTTAGGGTTGTTATTGATATATAGGGATTTGTTGCTGCTATTTTGTTTTGTTTTTCTGGTTGTTTTGTAGATCCCTTTTTTCCTTTTTTTATGGTCTTACTGTCTTCCTTTGTGGTTGAGTGGTGAGTGATCCATGTGCTGATGAAAAGAATGTATGATGTTGATTTATACTGCAGTTTAAATACAGTGTTTCTCTGCTGATATTTTGTCTAGATGATCTGTCCAGTTCTGAGAGAGGGGTGTTGAAGTCCCCAACAATTATTATAGTGGGTTCTCTCTCTCTCTTTAGATCCAACAACATTTGCTTTTTATATCTGGGTGCTCCAAGGTTGGGTGCATATATATTTACAACTGTTATGTTCTCTTTCTGTATTGATCCCTTTGTTATATAATGTCCTTCTTTTTCTCTACTCCACTGGCCTATAAGGTTTCTGCTGAGAAATCTGCTGTTAGTCTGATGGGCATTCCCTTATATATGCCTTTCTCTTGCTATTTTTAAGTTTCTCTCTTTGTCTTTTACTTTTGCCAATTTGACTGCTATGTGTCTTGGAGAGGACCTCCTCAGCTGGAGTGGGCTGTTCTGGATAATGTTGCTGTCGTCATGGGCTGGACCCTGTGCTCCCATGAGAGATGCTAGGTCTCTCTGCAGCTCCTCAGCTGGGATGGGTAGCCTGGGGCAGGCTCACTGGAGCTACAGACAAGGCCTTGTTCCCTCCAGAGAGACCTGTGGGCACTCCACAGCTTTCCAGCTAGATTGTGTGGCTCTGTGTGGGTTTGCTGGAGTCATGGTGGGACTCATTGCCCCTATGAGAGGTGCACAAGTGCTTCACTGAAGAGAGCAGGGCTGCTGACAGTGGCAGAAAGCCCCAATTGGTTGGCTTTCTGTCTCCAGAAAGTGCACATACTGTCTCACTCTGTCATAGGGGTGGCTTCTAAACAGCACTGCACTGCCTATTCTCAGGTTGCAAGGTGCTCATGGACTTGGGTGCCAGAGTCCCAATGAGACTCTGGGATCTCACTGGGATGAGAGAGCCTTAGGGATACGAAGAAGCCAGGGCTATTAGGCTGCAGGGCAAAATGCACTCAGTGTTTGGCTCTGATCCCAAACTGGTGACGTGCTGTGGCAGCCAAGGACCTGGTTTAGGAAGGCTCAGCATGAACTCCCTCCCTAGACTAATGCAGTCCTGTGGGCTCTCAGCAGCTCCCCACACTGAGTTGAAGGCGTGCAAGCGTTACGTTTCTCCCTTGTAGTTTGGATTGCAGGTTTTCATGGAGCAACCCTCACTTTTTCCTGCTGACAGAAGCTTCTCGTGGTTCCCTGCTGCTCCTGGTTGGAGGACAGGGTGGTGGAGGCTGGATATTAACTTCCATTTTCTGTGTGGCTATCCTGGGTTTCTGTGCTCTTTAGCATTTCTCTTATTCCTTTGATGTAATCCAGTATTCTCCTTTAGTTACTTTCATCCAGGTGTGGTTGCGTATTCATCTTTTTGTCTGTTTAGTGGGAGAGACAAGTTCTAGAGCCTTCTACTCTGCCATCTTGCTTGGCCCTCCCCCACATCTCAATTCTGGGTGGTATTCTACACTGTAATTCAGTTCTCAGTATTTTGATTTGTAGATACTTGTTAGTTTTGTGTATGGGCCATTTGGTAGTGATCCCAGGATTTCATAAACACATGTAGAGGATCCCTTTCTCTAGGTTTCTCCCTGTGACTCTTCCCCCTTCTTGGCTTGTGATCACTTAGTGTAGGGTGAGGAAGGTTGATGGAACATCCCATTGTATGTGCAGCAGCTATGCTGGTGGAGAAGAGGAGTGATACCCTTTCTTTGCTCATGTTTGCTTGGTGTCATTTGGTACTAGCCTACAAAGCTTCCTCCCACAGTCTCCCCAGCAGCAGTGCCTGATTGGGAAAGGAGGGTACTGCTTTGCTTGCTTTTGCTTATTGCTGGAAGTGCCAGTTGATAGGCTTCACACCCCAGTCTCTTTGGCAAAAATGCCTGATTGGGAGTGAAGGGGCACAGCTCCTCTTTGGCATTAGGACTCCCTTCTGCAGGGCCTCTTCTAATCTTGCATAATAACCTCTGCTGACTAGAGGGAGTGGTCTTTCCCTGGACATTTTTCTCTTCTTTTCTTATCTTTTTTTTTTTTTAAGGCTGCCCCCTTTGGTAGTTCTGGGTTGCTGGACGCTCTAGTATCCAGACTGAGTTATACAGGAAGCAAAAATAACCCCCAAGGAATTCATTGCCAGGTCTTCCCTTGATTTCTGAAAACTCTACCTATTTTACTTTCTTCTATCCATATTTCAGAGTCTTCTGATGCTTGCTTTATGCATATGTCCATGGTTTTAAATTGTAGTTAATGGGAGTCTTCGGGTGGAATATACTTACTATATCATGTCTATAATAGGAACTCGACTCACACAGTCATTTGTTGAATGAATAATTAAGTGAATACATGGATCATGCCCTCAAGTTGCTTGCAGTGTATGTGGCTGACAGTGTTACAATAGGTATAATGTTAAGAGAATTAAGATAAATTCCTGTGAGAATTCACAGGCAAATGAATGAAATTATTTCTAGCTGTTAGGAAGTAGGTTATATGAAGTGGTAGTGAGGTCATTATTCTGGTAATGGTTCTCCGATAGCAACTTGGTGTCCTGCAGTTTAGTTCAATTTTGACACTAACAGACCTCACTGATTATGGACAAAGTCTCCCACAAGACTGCTTTCATGTAAGATGCCAACTGCAAGTGTCAGGGTCCATCTGCACTTATGACCAAGTTGCTCTAAATTTGGGAGTTCCCACAACCCCCTCAGGTTCAATAATTTGCTAGAACCACTCACAGAACATACTGGAATTACTGTACTTACAATTACTGTTCTATTGTAAAGTACGCAACCCAGAAACAGCCAAATGGGAGCAATGCATAGGCCAAGGTCTGGCGGGAGCGGAAGCGAGGGGGGACACAGAGCTTTCTTGTGGAATCAGGTGCATCACCCTGCCAGCACATCAAGGTGTTCATCTGGAAACTCCACTGAGCTCTGCTGTCCAGTTTTTATTGAGGTTTCATTTCATAGATATGATTGATTGAATTATTGGCCATGTGATTAAACTCAATCTCTAGCACCCCTCTCCTCCTGGAGGTCTTGCTAAAAAGTCCCAACCCTCTAATGAAGTGGTTGGTTTTTCTGGTAACCAATCCCCAGCCTGTAGGTATCTAGGGGCTATCATGGGTCACCTTATTAGCATAATACAGACAGCCCTATCATTCAGGAAGTTTCAATCATTTTAAAGCTCTAGGCATATATCTATATATTCTTATATTTTATTTTACTACAGTCATCAAATAAGATTTTAAGGAGAATGTGGCATTTGAGTGATTGAAAGATGGGTAGGATTTTAAAATGGAGAAAAGAGCATTCCAGGCTGAGAAAGTAGCTTAGCAATCACATGGGAGGGACACATGCAGAAATGCAGGATTTGGATTTGGTATACCAAATATATTAAATGCTTTTTTAGTTTTAATGTAGACTACATGAAAATGAAAAAATAAAGCTGGGTTGGATCTATTACTTAATGATATTTATTAATGATAGAACCTTTTATTTTTACAGAGCAGAAGAAAGAAGAGATCTGTTCATGTTTTTCCAAAGCCTGCATTTTTTTGTGGAGTGGTATGAATATCGTAAACGCACGTTTAAACATTTCAAGGTAAAGCCTAAAATTTTTTCATTTAAACATATATGGAAAACGAAGCTGATGTTAATTTGGGTATTCAACTATAACCATCTTTCCTTAAGGTTTTAAAACAACAGCAAGTATTTTCATTGACTTCTGGAATTTGCAATTATTTGGAATAAATGGAGGAGGAGTGCTTCTGTACAAATCAGTGGATAATTTTATTATGGAATATCTTGAAAGAAGTGTAGTTATATTCTAATTTATTTTATTTTATTTTATTTTTTTCTTAATTTTATTTTGTCAATATACAGTGTGGTTGATTATTGTGGGCCATTACTGAAACCTCCCTCCCTCCTCCCTCTCCCCCCTCCCACCCAACAATGTCCTTTCTGTTTGCGTGTCGTATCAACTTCAAGGAATTGTAGTTGTTATGTCTTCTCCCCCGCCCCCCGGTATTTTTGTGTGTGTGCGTGTGTGAATTTATTTATTTATTTTTAGCTCCCACCAATAAGTGAGAACATGTGGTATTTCTCTTTCTGTGCCTGACTTGTTTCACTTAATATAATTCTCTCAAGGTCCATCCATGTTGTTGCAAATGGCAGTATTTCATTCGTTTTTATAGCTAAGTAGTGTTCCATTGTGTAGATATGCCACATTTTCCATATCCACTCATCCGATGATGGACATTTGGGCTGGTTCCAAATCTTGGCTATTGTAAAGAGTGCTGCGATGAACATTGGGGAACAGGTATACCTTCGACTTGATGATTTCCATTCCTCTGGGTATATTCCCACTAGTGGGATAGCTGGGTCATATGGCAGATCTATCTGCAATCATTTGAGGAACCTCCATACCATTTCCCATAGTGGCTGCACCATTTTGCAATCCCACCAAGAGTGTACGAGAGTTCCTTTTTCTCCGCAACCTCGCCAGCATTTATCGTTCAGAGTCTTTTGGATTTTAGCCATCCTAACTGGGGTGAGATGGTATCTCAGTGTAGTTTTGATTTGCATTTCCCGGATGCTGAGTGATGTTGAGCATTTTTTCATATGTCTGTTGGCCATTTGTATATCTTCCTTAGAGAAATACCTACTTAGCTCTTTTGCCCATTTTTTAATTGGGTTGCTTGTTTTTTTCTTGTAAAGTTGTTTGAGTTCCTTGTATATTCTGGATATTAATCCTTTGTCAGATGTATATTTTGCAAATATTTTCTCCCACTCTGTGGGTTGTCTTTTAACTCTGTTAATTGTTTCTTTTGCTGTGCAGAAGTTCTTTAGTTTGATATAATCCCATTTGTTTATTTTTCCTTTGGTTGCCCATGCTTTTGGGGTCGTATTCATTAAGTATGTGTCCAGTCCTATTTCCTGAAGTGTCTCTCCTATGTTTTCTTTAAGAAGTTTTATTGTTTCAGGGTGTATATTTTTTAATTCTTTAATCCATTTTGAGTTGACTTTAGTGTATGGTGAAAGGTATGGGTCTAGTTTCATTCTCCTGCATATTGATATCCAGATCTCCCAGCACCATTTGCTAAAGAGGCAGTCTCTTCCCCAGTGTATAGGCTTGGTGCCTTTGTCAAAGATCAGATGGCTGTAGGTGTGTGGGTTGATTTCTGGATTCTCTATTCTATTCCATTGATCAGTGTGTCTGTTTTTATGCCAGTACCATGTTGTTTTGGTTATTATTGCTTTGTAGTATAGTTTAAAGTCAGGTAGTGTTATGCTTCCAGCTTTATTTTTTTTGCTCAGCGTTCCTTTGGCTATGCGTGGTCTTTTGTTATTCCATATAAATGTCTGGATAGTTCTTTCCATTTCTGAGAAAAATGTCATTGGAATTTTGATGGGGATTGCATTGAATCTGTATATCACTTTGAGTAGTATGGACATTTTCACTATGTTGATTCTTCCAATCCAAGAGCATGGGATATCTTTCCATCTTCTTGTATCCTCTCTGATTTCTCTCAGCAGTGGTTTGTAGTTCTCATGATAGAGATTTTTCACATCCTTGGTTAACTCAATTCCTAAGTATTTTATTTTTTAGGTGGCTATTGTAAATGGGCAGGTTTTCTTGATTTCTCTTTCTGCATGTTCACTATTGGAGAATAGAAATGCTACGGATTTGTGTGTGTTGATTTTGTATCCTGCTACTTTGCTGAAGTCATTTATCACCTCCAAGAGTTTTTTTGTAGAGGCTTTAGGCTGTTCAATATATAGGATCATGTCATCTGCAAACAGGGACAGTTTGACTTCATCTTTTCCAATCTGGATGCCCTTTATTTCCTTCTTTTCTCTGATTGCTCTGGCTAGTACTTCCAACACTATGTTGAATAGGAGTGGTGAGAGTGGGCATCCTTGTCTAGTTCTTGTTCTTAAAGGAAAAGCTTTCCGCTTTTCCCCATTCAGGATGATATTGGCAGTGGGTTTGTCATAGATGGCTTTAATTATGTTGAGATACTTTCCCTCTATACCTAACTTATAGAGGGTCTTTGTCATGAATGAGTGCTGAATTTTATCAAATGCTTTTTCAGCATCTATAGAGATGATCATATGGTCCTTGTGTTTGATTTTATTAATATGGTGTATCACATTTGTTGATTTGTGTATGTTGAACCAACCTTGCATCCCTGGGATGAATCCCACTTGATCGTGGTGAATAATTTTACGTATGTGTTGCTGTATTCTGTTTGCTAGTATTTTAGTGAGGATTTTTGCATCTATATTCATCAAGGATATTGGCGTGTAGTTTTCTTTTTTGGTTATATCTTTACATGGTTTTGGTATCAGGATGATGTTTGCTTCATAGAATGAGTTTGGGAGATTTGCGTCTGTTTCGATCTTTTGGAATAGTTTGTAAAGAATCGGTGTCAATTCCTCTTTGAATGTTTGGTAAAATTCTGCTGTGATTCCATCTGGTCCTGGGCTTTTCTTTGTTGGGAGCCTTCTGATAACAGCTTCAATCTCCTTTATTGTTATTGGTCTGTTGAGATTTTCTACATCTTCATGGCTCAGTTTTGACAGCTTGTGTGTGTCCAGAAATTTATCCATTTCCTCCAGATTTTCAAATTTGTTGGCGTATAGTTGCTTATAGTAGTCTCGAATGATTCCTTGTATTTCAGATGAATCAGTTGTAATATCGCCTTTTTCATTTCTAATTTTTGTTATTTGAATTTTCTATCTTCTTTTTTTTGTTAGCCATGCTAATGGTTTGTCAATGTTATTTATCTTTTCAAAAACTCAACTTTTTGATTCATTGATCTTTTATATTGTTTTTTGGGTTTAAAATTCCATTCAGTTCTGCTCTGATCTTAATGATTTCTTTCTGTCTGCTAACTTTAGGTTTGGATTGTTCTTGTTTTTCTAGTTCTTTAAGGTGAAGTGTTAGGTTGTTCACTTCCCATCTTTCCATTCTTCTGAGGTGAACATTTAATGCCATAAATTTCCCCCTTAATACTGCTTTTGCAGTATTCCACAGGTTTTGGTATGATGTATCATTATTTTCATTAGTTTCAATAAATTTTTTGATTTCCTGCTTGATTTCTTCTTGGACCCATATGTCATTAAGTAGAATGCTGTTTAATTTCCATGTGTTTGTATAGTTTCCAGAATTTCATTTGTTATTGATTTCTAGTTTTAATCCATTGTGGTCTGAGAAAATACATGGGATAGTTCCAGTTTTTTTGAATTTGTTGAGACTTGGTTTGTGACCTAATATGTGATCTATCCTGGAGAATGATCCATGTGCTGATGAGAAGAATGAATATTCTGAGGTTGTTGGATGGAATGTTCTGTAGATATCTGCCAATTCCAATTGGTCTAGAGTATTGTGGAGATCTTGTGTTTCTCTGCTGATTCTTTGCCTAGATGATCTGTCCAATATTGACAGTGGGGTGTTCAGGTCCCCTGCTGTTATGGTATTGGTGTCTATTTCCTTCTTTAGGTCTAATAGAGTTTGTTTTATAAATCTGCCCGCTCCCACTTTGGGTGCGTACATATTTATGATTTTTATGTCTTCTTGATGGATCAGTCCTTTTATCATTATGTGGTGTCCCTCATTGTCTCTTTTTATGGTGTTTAGTTTAAAGTCTACTTTGTTAGATATAAGAATAGCTACTCCAGCTCGTTTTCCTTTTCTGTTTGCTTGGTAAATCTTTTTCCATCCTTTCACTCTTAGTCTATGTGAGTCTTTATGGATGAGGTGGGTCTCTTGAAGGCAGCATATAGTTGGGTCCTCCTTTTTAATCCAGTCATCCAGTCTGTGTCTTTTGATTGGGGAATTTAAGCCTTTTACATTAAGAGTTGTTATTGAAAAGTGTTGATTTATTCCTAGCATTTTATTGATTGTTGTTTGGTTGTCTTCGGTTTCTTTTGTTCCTTGCTTTCTGATTTACTGTTTGTTTTCTGTGTTTGTTGGTTCCTTAGGTTGTAGATAGCCTTTTTGTTTGATCGTTTTCTCTTTATGAATGCCATTTTTATTATACTAGTGAGTTTAGATTTTTCTTGGGTTTTTATGGCAGTGGTGGTTATTTTTCAGGAACCAAACCCAGTACTCCCTTGAGAATTTCTTGTAAGGGTGTTCGTGTGGTGGTGAACTACCGCAGTGCTTGTTTGTCTGAGAAATAATACTATTTGCCCTTCATTTTGGAAGGATAGCCTTGCAGGGTAGAGTATTCTTGGCTGACAATCTCTTTCTTTTAGTCTTTTGAATATATCATCCCATTCCTTTCTGGCTTTTCGGGTTTGTGAGGAAAAGTCTGATGTTAGCCTGATTGGGGCTCCCTTATAGGTGATTTGACGCTTCTGTCTTGCAGCTTTTAAGATTCTGTCTTTGAGTTTTGCCAATATGACCATAACATGTCTTGGAGAAGACCTTTTTGGGTTGAATACGTTTGGAGATCTGAAGATCTGTGATTTTTCCTATACTTGGGAAGTTTTCTGCCACTATTTTTTTGAATATGTTTTCAATGTAATCTCCTTTTTCTCCCCTTCTCGAATACCCATGACTCGGATATTTGAGCGCTTAAGGTTGTCTGATAGCTCTCTCAGATTTTCTTCAATGCCTTTGGGGCACGTCCGCTGCGCTCTCCTTTTCGCTCACTCGCTCACGCACGCTCTATAGATGTCTGGAGTGCTTCCAGCTGAGAGTTTTCTAATGATGTTGGTGGAACCTCTAGAAGTAGCAAAGGATAATGACACAACCACTCAGTATGTTGACTCCATGTTCAATGTCCTGTGCATGCTGGTGTGGGGGTTGGTTCCCTAAGTCCTTTGCCAGCTCCACTCCTATGGCTTTCCTGGTCTTAGCTGATGCTTTAGTTCTCAGAGGCTGGCGTTGCACACTGGTAGTTCCACAGATCTGGGGTCTCCATGGCAGTCCCACTCTCAGGGTTCCACTAGATGTGGTGGTGATAGAGTTTCTCTGCTGCAGCTCTGACCCCACATTTCTGCTTGGCATTATAATTTATTTTTCAGTGCACATTTTGAAAAGTCAACCTTTCAGTGGTACTTGAAGTAAAATAATAAATGCTAATACAGAATATAATCATAGCAGGTTTATCATGTAGCAGTATAATCTTAATTTAATGGGCCAGACTGCATTTTGAGCTTCCTAATTATTGTACATTTTGAGTTTAAATATTGAAGCCTGATTCTTGTCAAGTAATGCTTCTTAAGTCTCATATGGGTACTTTAAACTACTTCTTTTTATTTCCTTTGTTTTGGGGCATAACTAGAATTATGTTTGGCTGCCTTGTACTCTGTCAGGTGAATAGAATCAAGTTGTGGACAGCAGTGATCCACACAGAAACCAGTTTGAAAGAGTCAACATCAATAATATTTCAAGGTTCAGCTTCCCTCAAACTCCTGACCAGGTTATGACTATTCTTTTTAGGGCTGGTACTAAGTCTCCTTTACTTTGTGTTCTATTCTTTATTATTATTATATTTATTCTATTTGGTTGAGCTAATAAAATCTGTCAGACATAGAATTTTCTCCAGAATGAAACACGGACACTTCTTGTACCAGTCCCATGAGGGATTGTCATGATTTTATTATATTTTCTTGTAGGGAGTCTTGAGACGGAACAATTAAATATCTCTGCTGTACAATTGGTAAAATACAGTAATGATTGGGGACTATGTTGGCAGTTACGGTAATGAATGAGTCACTTAATATTGTTATTTCCTTATGCATTTGAATGTGTGATTGGAATGGGTGAGCTCAAGTCACCATTTTCGAAGCTAATTTGACTCTTAAGTGCTTTCCAGGCAAGTGTGGAAGTATAATTGGTGTATTTTTCCAATGGAGGATAGAGTGCTTCTACAAGCTGGTCTTTGCTGGTGATAACACTACTGGGATGTAAAAAAAAAAAAAGTCACAGTGTTCTGCAACCATCACTGCTTTTCCTTCTCCAGAACTTTTCCATCATCCCAAACTAAAACATACCTGTTCAACACTAACTCCCCATTCCCTCCTTCCTCAGCCCCTGATAAACCATCATTCAACTTTCTGTGAATTTGACTGTGCTAGGTACCTCATGTAAGTGGAGTGTCCTTTTTGTCTGACTCATTTCACTTAGTGTAATATCTTTGAGTTTCACACATGTTGAAACGTGTTGAATTTCCTTTCTAAGACTGAATAATATTTCCTTGTATGTATATACCACATTTTTAAAATTTATTCATATGTTGATAGACACTAGGGTTGTTTCCGTCTTTTGGCTGTTGTGAATAATGATGCTGTGAACTTGGGTGTACAAATATTTGTTCATTTCTCTGCTTTCAATTCTTTGAAGTGTATACCTGGAAGTGGAATTGCTGGATCATGTGGCAATTCTATGTTTAATTTTTTGAGGAAGCACATAATGTTTACCGGAGCAGCTGCACCATTTTGTGTTCCCACCAACAAAGTACAAGGATTCCAAGTTTATCCAAAACCTCTCCAACACTTGTTATTTTCTGTTTTTTTGATAATAGCCTATCTAATGGGTATGAAACTGCATCTCATTGTGGTTTTGATTTGCATTTTCCTCATGATCAGTGATGTTGAGAACCTTTTCATGTGCTTATTTGCTATTTGTGTATCTTTGGAGAAATGTCTATGCAAGTCCTTTGTCCTTTGTTGAATTGGGTTGTTTTTTGCTGTCAAATTGCGTGAATTCTTTATATTTTAGATATCAATTCCTTATCATAAATGTAATTTGCAAGTATGTTCTCTGGATTGTCTTTTCACTGTCTTGAGTATACTTTGATGCACAAAGGTTTTTACTTTTGATGAAGTCCACCTTATTTTTTTCTTTTGTTGCCTCTGTTTTTGATGTTATATCCGAGAAATCATTGCCAAATTTGATGTCATAAACATTTGCCTCTGTGTTCTCTTCTAAAAATTTTATAGTTTAGCCCTTCAGGTCTTTGATCCATTTTGAGTTAATTTTTGTGTATGGTGCAAGGTAAGGGTACAACTTCATTCTTTTGCATGTGGATATCCAGTTTTCTCGGCATCATTCATTGAGGATACTGTTCTTTCCCCTTTGAATGGTCTTGGTACCCTTGTTGAAAATCATTTAATTGTATATGCAAAGGATTATTCTGGGTTCTCTAGTCTATATGTCTGCACTTATGCTACTGCCACACTATTTTGATTACTGTAGATTTGTTCTAAGTTTTGAAATTATGAAGAGTGAGTCTTTTGTCTTTGTTCTTTTCAAGATTTTTTTGTTTATTTGTGATCTCTTGAGATTCCATATGAATTTTAGGGTAGATTTTTCTATTTCTGCAAAAAACATCATTGGGACTTTGATGGAGATTGCATTGAATATGTAGATTGTTTTGGTTAATATTGTTGTCTTAACAATGTGAATATTAAATCTTGCAATCCATGAACACAAGATGTCTTTTCCATGTACTTATATCTTCTTTAGTTTCTCTTAGCAATGTTTGTGAGAAGTAAATTATTTTTAATTTAAAGCCTCTATTTAATTATTCATGTTAAGAATGATACATTATCTAATTAATAAAATGGAATCAGTGTGTTTTTACTTTCTCATTATTTCCCCCGGTACCTTCTGGATCTTGGTGGTATAATTTGTATTGTTTATTTTATTTGTGATTGAAGGGTGTGTGTATGAAGGTGTAAGATACTCATGTTCATATCTTTGTATCTACAAGTCCCAAATTATTTCCTTAATAAAATTCTATAATTCAGTCTGTTTACTAATGCTCTTTCTCTTCAATCATTATTTTATTTTTCTGAACTACTGGCTTTTAAATATTTTAAAATTTGGGAGTTATTTCATGGTGTTTTTCTTAGTAAGGTGTATTATAAAATGAATATAGGAATACATTATTCTTCTGAAAACTAGAAATGTGCCAGGCATCTCCTCTGACCACTTTCCCTAACCTCGGTCTTATTACTAAGCCCTCCTTTTGCAGGTATATATGAGTATTTCCAGGTAAAGTTACAGTATATTTCTGTTGACTTATTCAAGATTGGGACAGTTTAAAGATTATATTTTTCCAAATAAAACAGAACCTTTCTATTTAGATGGATTTTATTTTGTAATATTTATTGTATATTCAATTCAAATGTGCTCACTATTGTGCTGGGCACTTTGAAAGTATAAAGCGCTCACAGAGAAATGAGGCATGCACACACAATAATGAGAAAGCAGTATAATAGTTATGATTGATAGTTCCCAAATAAGCGAATGAAAAAATTTCATCTTGGGGTCAACCTTTACCGATGGGATAATTGAAAAACAGGTATGAGGTCATTTTAGGTAGGGGGAAAAAAACAAGCAAATACTTAAAAATGGGAAAAAATATGTGTTCACTGAGACCAACTTGATTCCATGTATAATTTATAATGGAAATAATGCTGGTACTTTTATATATACAGATCAGACTCATATTTCTAAAACACTGATTGTTTTGTATTTAACTTTAAAGTACTGTGTAAACTAAGATTTTTGATTAGGGTATAGGCAAGAGCAAAGTTATTTTAGGAACTTTAATCTGGCAGCATTGAATCATCATAAATTATCACTATTAGACTGGAGAGTGGATTCTCACCATTAAACGTATCAGTTCATCATGGGTATTTAGGAAATGGTGCTCAGAAGCTTTATTGTGAATATTCAGTTTGTCTGGGTGAACATGGGTACACATGGGTAAGGTGGGAAAGTGGTGCACAGTAACACCACAGAATATACCTTGTTTTCATTTTTATGTTTGGATACATTTATTGATGACATTCTCATTTCTACATTGTAAAAAGAAAATATTTTATCATTATCTCATATTTGAAAGCTTTTACAGTGGAGAACCTTATGACTATTCTCAGAGAAATGATAGTCTCTTGATTTTTTTCTTGTAAGTATACTGGTTTTGGCCTGCTTGACTTTTTAAAATGTTTGTGATAGACTTGGAATGTTAATATTTGGATAAAAGAAACTTTTTTTTTACTATTTTAAGATTTTAACTGTGTGACCACAAAGTGGAATAACTTGGAACATTTCTATGTTAGCTTTTTATCAGAGTAAAATTCTACTTTATTTGGAAACTTTAAGTATGAGATGAGATGATACCCTATTTCTCAGGCTTAGTGAAAATATAATAAAGTAGCTGACTTGACAGGGAGAAAAAAAATCCTACTTCATAATGTATGAATCATAGAAAAATGGGAGGTCACTGGAAATATTTTGTTTTTTAAAATTTTTGGAATGTCTGCCTTAAGTGCTTGAAATATGATAAAGGTTAGGAAAGACAAACAGTTGAAAGTTTCTTGAACTTATCCTCTTACTTAATTAGTAACAGGAATAATGCATCTCAAATTTGGATATTTATCTAAAAACATGCCTTTTAAATGGTAGTCTAGTGTAAATTAGAAGGCTTTTGTAATGCTGTTTAAATATTTTCACATTATGTTGTTTTGAACTTAAAGATTCAGTCTTACTTTTTACTTATTACAAGTAAGATTTTTGAACATCCTTGCTTAAAACATAGAATCCCTTTATAGTAGGGTACAGTTAATACTAAACCAATATTTATGTTCCTTTAGACATTGTTGAGACAGATTATAAGTATGTGTGTACTTTACTTATATGCTGTATTGATAGTGGTTAAAAGTATGACCCTATAGGTAATCTTTTTAAGCAAATAAAACTGTTTGGATGCTTTCCCAGTACGATTGGATTGCCCTCCAGGCGTATCTCTTCAATGCGATCCCGAATGTAATGAGTGTCATTAGCCTTGCAGAAAGTATCATCTGTAATCGAAGTTATGTTGTTAAACTGAAAAATAAGAGGAAAAAACTGTTCAGAAATCTGAAATCAACCTTCTGTATGCTATGTAATGGGATCCCACAGAATATTTGATCTAAAAAGTGATTTTTAAATATTGTACATACTGTGTATCTTCATCATAATAAAACCCTCTCTGTGCAACCTGAGTCCCCTATTTTAAGTCTGCAGTATTATTTTGGAAGAACGGAGTACTTGCTGTTTAATATCCATGTAACACAAAGTTTTGAGTATAAATAGGACTATACCAGCTGGAAAAAGTGTCCTATTCTATAGTAAAAACTCAAAAATGGCTTTTGTGTCCTTAGAATTCTCTGAAGAATTTTACCAAAATGTTTACCACTATTTGGAGAAATAAATGTAAGTCCGAAGTCCCTCACTTGAAATCTGTGTTAGATTAACTTGGAGATACCAAGTGTACACCTGGAGACAAATCCCACTCAAGCAGATTTTACAATTATTGTGATAGTCCACTTGTTATACTCTGGACAGAATTTGGGCTTCTGGGTAATAGAGTTCATTTGGCTAAGTATTAATACTTTTGATAGTCATTTAACTATCACACTGCCATAGTGATCTAACCAAAATTTACATATGAATTAGTGAGTTTCCCTGTCAGTCATAAGATTGACCTATAGGTAATTAAAGACAGATACTGTGAAAAGAACAATCATACCTGAAGGTGAATTACACGTAGACTTTCTGGTAAATTAAGAGGCACAGATTCCAGTGCATTGTGGTCCAAGTAGAGGAAGGAGAGGTTATTCAATTTCTGTGAGGAGAGTTTTGAGTGTTATTGAGGTATGTGCGTTTCTTAAAGAATTCTAGTAATACATAGACATATAGTGTATATACACATGGATATTGATATAAATGTATATCAATAGGATCAATTGTTGGTATGGTAGATTTTTGTTTTGAGTTTTTTTTTTTTTTTCTGACTTCACAAGCAGTGTATTTTGGTTTTTTATGACAACCAGTAGAGCTCTACAGCATACCTTCACCTTTCCTGAGCCTCTGGAGCTTCCTATCTCAGCTCTACCAGTTTCTAGCGAAGTGGTAACTCCAAAGAAATGTATGTGTTTTGCAAGATGTTTCCCAAAGCAATTTTTTTTCTTTTTTGGCAACTGGCTGGTACACAAAGCAATTATTAAACACTTAGCTTGATATGTTTTTTTCCATAAGGGCTTTATGTTGGATTGTTCTTCATGATCAGTAACCCATTATTGTATATAGTTGTGTACTATGATTTCAGGATGTAATATGCCCCTGACATCACTCTTTTACCTTACCTTTGGTATGCATCCTGTGCCAGATTTTGGTAATTCTTTTTCGTGCTGTTATGTTAATCCTTTTTTAAAGCTTCCTACCATTCCACTATATAGGCAACGCACTATCTTCCCAGTGGGCCTTACTTACATGGGTAAACTGATTTTACCTGTGGCTGTTGCAGCCTAGGGCATTAAGCAAAACTGTGAAGTAGCCAAGTTTATTATTTTCATGCTATTTGTTACGAATTTCTTCTGTAATACATACATAAAACCCAAAATATCTAAAGATTCTTTTTGTGAAATGTTGATCAGTTCTTGTAGATCCTCCCCCCCCCGTTCTTGTAGATCTTTAACATGCCAGTTATTGAAAGAATGACCATTGCAAATTAATATCTTCAAATCACAGTTTTTTAAAAAAATAAGTGTCTAGTTTTTTATAAAATCTCCTAAGAGTTTCTTAACTTCTGAGTCCTTTATAAGGAACACTAGAGGAACTCTGATATAAATTTAAAATGTCCCTTAAAGTTGAAAAAGGATTTCTTAAATGTAAACAAAAAGAAAAGTAAAGAAAATGGAGTATTTTTACATTTTCTAACAGACTGTATATTTGTGGACAGATTATACACTTGTGTGATTATCATAAACTTTATGATAATGAATATTTGATAGTTTTAGGTCCTTCTATTAGGAGTTATCTTTAGAAGCTACAAACCTTGTCTTTTGAGTGAGATTATGTCTGTTGCCAACAGTAACATCTCCCTCCTTTTATCTGGGGTTACTTTCTAAGATTGGAAATGATTATATGAGAGCTAGAAAAGTCCTGGCTGAGGTAATTAGTTCTGTAGACCATGCATTTTGAGACACCCTGGCTACCTGAGTCAAAGTAGATTACCTTCCCTTTTTCCTAGATAATATTTTTTTGAATTACTAAATTAAGAAATGCATTTAATTCTTATTACATGTAGACTTTTGTATTAGGTGCCATCATGAAATTCAAAGGAAAGTCTGCCTACAGAATTTTACAGCTTAATATTTTTAAATATTAAAAGTAAAATTCAGTGTTTACTTTTGGAACTTCATTTTTTCTGATAATCGTAAGTTGCTAATATTGTAAGGAAAAGGAAACACAGAAAAACTCCCACTTTGAGTTTTTATAGACTGTAAGTGCTATGAGGAGAGGGACAACCAGCTATCTAAATAAATTTATTTGCTATATAAACAAGTGAAAAAATGGGATACAGATATAACCCTATGAAACAAGATAAAGGTTATATATTTTAAGTGAGGTACAGCCATAAGCTAGACAGAATGAGTCTAATAGGATCGCTATTTATTATATAAATGTTTTCATTTATTAAATCAAAATAGTTTAAAAATGTATCAAAACAGAATTCTAGAACAAAGTTTATCTTTTATCCTATTATCCCTGATATTGTGTCTAGTCATGCTATAAAATACTTACTTTGAATGCGTTTGCTTTGATTCCTCTACTCTTGATTTTGTTGTATTTCGCATTAAATAAAGTGAGTTTGGGAGGAAGAACAGGAAGTTTCAGTAGTTGATTTTCAGCCAGTGAAAGTTCTTCTAACAGAGAAAGCTTTGAAAAAGTACCATCTTCTATTTCTTCTATCAAATTTCCTGTAAAATCGAGTCTTCTTAAGTTAGCTTGAGGGGGAAAATATACAAAAAAAAGTGAAGTTAAATTTCCATTGCACGGACTGAAGAAAAGCATTTGTTTATGTGTAATAGATTACTCAAATATCTTCTATTTTTAGTGCCTAGTAGAATGTCTGCAATTAGTAAAGTTTTATTGAATGAACACTGAGCATCTCTCTGTCCCTGACACTAATGCCCTTTCTAGATGGACTCCTAGAATCTCAGGTGTGGAAGGGATCTTAACGTTAATAGAGTATTTCCATCCCTGTGTTTGAATTTATCAGGATGCTCAAGGAGTTTGAAAGAAATTCTTGTTGCAGATCATGGTAAGTAAGCATTACATTTGGTTGAGTGGAATTGCGTAATATTTTTGGATTTTTTGCCATCATGTTACATTGTAATTGTGGGTATCTTATTCTCTCTCTGCCTTATTGCTAATGACAACAGACAGTAGTAGTGCCTGGTATCAGTATTTTAAATGTACTTCCCAGATATTTTTAATATGCAGCCTGGTTTAAGAACCATGAATTAAAGTAAGGAAAAGCTGTTTCTGTGCTTTTATAGTAAAGGTAGAAAATAAAACGTTGTGGTTAGAGAAGCATCTCGGTTATATTGGTGCTGCTCACTGTCTGAGGTGAAATAGATCTTGAAGTATTGGGATTGATGAGATGTAGTTGCCCATATGTTAGATGGGCTGTCAACATACTCACTGAAGTCACCAGCAAGGAAGTATGACAGTAGATGTCTGAATGGAAAGGAGATTTACCAGGGAACCAGTGGATTCTTGTGCAGTGAGGAGAATGCTTATAGATTCCAACAGTGACAGCTCTGGATGTGGTAGGCCACAAGTATGTAGAAATTTGTGTTTATATGAGTTAAATACTGACATGAGTTAATGCTAACTCTTATTTAAACTTACGTATGTCTGCAAAATCTTTGGCAGTCAGCTTTTTAATTTTGTTGAATCGTGCATAAAGATAGGCAGATTCCTTTGGCAAGGGTGGCACAGCATCAATGTCAACTTCTTCACAGTATACAGAGCCACTTAAACACACACACAGCAGGCATGTGGGCATTTCTAAATTGGGAAACAAAATCATAAAAGTATAAACAGTAGTTTGAAAATATTTGACCTCTAGTGGTAAAATTATTGCTATCATGAGTGCTATTATTAATTTGAAAAGATGTTTTGCAGAATCACAGGTGATAGCAGAAAAGGTATTTAGTCACGGTAGCTAGTGACCTACATTGTGCTTGATAATTCACCAGAATTTTGTAATCCACACTCTCTTTTTATTCTCCGTTTTAGCAGCAGAGCTTAATTGCTCAATTGATTGACAGTCACATTTCCTCATTTGAATACCAAAAAAGAATTTATAAAGCAGGAGTGAAGATAAGCTTGATTTACCAAGTTTGGTGTGTCAGAAACATATTTCACATTGGTGACAGTAGCTAATGACTTAGAAACCATTAGTTAAGTAAAGAAACCATTAATGTGAAAATAAGAGTCATTATTGGCACAGCTAGGATCCCATTACACCTCAGGCCATTCATTGCATTTACTTGTCACGCCTCTTTCCTTAAACCTGGAACAGTTCCTTAGTATTTGATTTTCGTATCTCTTTTGAAAAGTACAGTGGGTTTTTTTTTTTAATTTTAATTTTTCAGGGCATTTATTTTGCAGAATGTTTTTCTATTGGGGTGTGTCTGGAGCTCCTCATTTTTGGCAGGAATACCACGGAAATGGTGTTGCATCTTCAGTGCTGTATATCAGGAGGCACGTGATATCTGTTTGTTTCACTCCTGATAGTCTTTGGTTACTTGGTTCAAGTGGTATCCACTGCACTTCTCACTCTGGAAAGCCACTATTTTTCATCTTATAATTAATGAGTATCTTCTGGAGAAGTACCTTGAGACTCTAAATGTCTGGTGCATCATCAGACTTTCACCCACTAGTTTTAGCATCTATTGATGATTCTTACCTGAATTGTTTATCACTAGGATATTTGCCACATAGTGATTTTTTGATCCCATCATTCTTTCTACATTTGTTAGTTGGCATTCTGCTGTAAGGTGGAACACTCCCTCCTTACTCATTTTTTTATATCAATATCAACTTATGGATTCTCTATCCTGTGAGTCATAATCCATTACCATCATGTTTATTTTAATATCAAGTTGTTGCAGATTGCAAGTTGTTTCAGTGAGAGCCCTTTCAAGCTTTTTTTCCCCGTCACAACCTTTTGTGGTTAATTGACATACAGTAAATTGCTCATATTTAAATTGCATAATTTATGACTTTTTGACATACGTCTACACCCATGAAACCTTCACCACTACCAAGGTAATTAACATATTCCTCACCCCGAAACGTTTTCTCACACGCCTTGGTAATCCTTCCCTTCCACACTTGTCCCCACGCAACCACTGATCTGCTTTTGATCATTATACATTAGTTTGCATTTGTGAAAATTTTTTATCAGAAGTATCAGGCAGTGTATACTCTTTTGTCTGGCTTCTTTTACTCAGCATAATTATTTTGAGATTCATCCATTAATGCATGTGTCAATAGTTTATTCCTCTTTATTACTGAGTAGTATTCCATTTTCTCAATACATACAGTACATACAATTTGTATGGTCATGTCTTATGAACATTTGGGTTGTTTCCAGGTTTTACCTATTTCAAGGAAAGCTGCTATGGACATTTTTGTACAAGCTTGTGTGGACTTACTGCTTTCATTTCTCTTGGGTAAAATGCCTAGGAGTGGAATGTCTAGGTCTTTTAATAATTATGTGTTTTACCTTTTGAAGAAAGTCTCAAACTGTTTTTCCAAAGTGCCATTTTATATTCCCATCAGCAGTGTATGAGAGTTCCAGTTGCTCCACATGCTTGCCGATATTCGGTATGGTTGGTCTTTTTAATTTGAGCCATTCAAGTAGGGTATGTTGTGGTATTTCATTGCATTTTAATTTGTATTGCCCTAGTGCTAATGATGTTGAACATTTTTATGTGCTTATTTGCCATTCATATATTTTCTTTGATAAAGTGTCTGTTCATATTTTTTGCCTATTTTTACTCGGGTTTCTGTATTATTATTACTAGATTATAAGAATATATATGAGGGTACTTCAAAAAGTTCATGGAAAAATAGACTTAAAAGTTAATATGAATTGTTCCATGAACTTTTTGAAGTACCCTTGTATTCTAGATAGAAGTCATTTGTCAGATTTACATTTTGTAAATGTTTTACCCCAGTCTGTGATTTGTCTTTTTATTTTCTTATCATTTAAAATGTTTTGAAGAGCAAACATTTTAAATTTTAATGAAGAACAATTGATTGTTTTATAGTTTATGCTTTTTGTGTTGTAATTAAGAAGTGTTTACCAACTACTAAGATTTTATCTTTTTCTTCTAGAAGTTGTATAGGTTAAGCTCTTTATGTTTAGTTGTGGGGTCCATTTCAAGTTAATTTCTATATATGGTGACTGGAAAGGTCACGATTCTTTCTTAAAAAATTTTTTCCTATGGCTACCTTGTTCTCTCAGTAACTTTTTTGGAAAAGATTATTCTTTCCCCATTAAATTGTTTTGGCACATTGTCAAAAACTAGTTGACCATATTGTGTAAGCCGATTTCTGGACTCTGTTCTATTCTGTTGATCTATTTTTTTTAAAATGCCAGTACCACAATGTCTTGATTCCTGTACCTTTATAACAAGTCTTGATATTAGGTAGTATAAATCCTTCAAGTTTGTTCTTCAACATTGTTTTGAATATTCTAGGTCCTTTACATTTCCATATAAATTTTAGAATCAGCTTGTTAGTTAAAAAAAAAAATTCTTGTTAAGATTTTGATTGGTACTGTGTTGAATCTATACATATATTTGGGGAAAATTGACATCTTAATGGTATTGAGTCTTCCAGACCTTGAACACAATACATTTCTCCATATATTTAGGTCTTCTTTAATTTCTCTCAGCAATGTTGTCTTGATTTCAGTGTACGTATTTATATCTATATATTTCATATATTTTGATATTTTTTTAAAAAGTTAAATATCCCCGTTATTGTCAGAGAACTTCCTTATTTTCTGGCAAGGCAAGGTGTCCCAGACCAGTCTTGCACTTTCCTTGCCCCAATCCTGAAATCAGCTGTCTCTTCAAGAAGCACTGGTTCCTTTTAGTGGAAAATAGTGTTAGCTATGAAGATCTAGATGCTGAGTGTGCTCATTGCCTGGAATCTCATTGCTTATAGGCTCTTTCAGCTGAAAGAGCTAGGAAATATAAGTGTGAGTATTTGTCTCTTTCTCCATATGAACACACATGTATACAACATGTATATGTATATAAACATATACTGCATATGCTCACATATGTACATAAACACACCATATGCATACATACACACTCACACAGAAGGACAAACACGTCTATATTTCTGTATCTCTGTTTATATACACAAACCATGAGTTCATACTAATATCTTACATTATAGTCCAACTCCACAGTATCCTTTTCTAGCCTTCCACCTTTCTATATTTGGAATGCTCTTCTCTGATAGTCAGAAACCTGGCTCACATTATCCATAGTATATTCACTTTACTCAGACCTAGAATACACATTACGCAGTTTCAATATTGCTAACTCATAACACTTCAAAAAATGAACCTACTTACTGGAATTTAGTATGAGTTTATAGGCTTTTTTGTCTTTAGTCTGAAGGTGTATAGTCAAAATACTGTGTTTAAGTGTTACTGGGATTAAATTTTTTCCCATCCTTTAGAGTGTTATGTTATTAATTTGAAGTATGATTAAGTTTATGTTTTTCTGTTTGTATTTCAGTTTGGGTTCTTTTTACTTTATCCTTGTTGATTTTATTTATATACGAGAGTATTTCAAAACATTGGCAGAATTAAAAGATCATAGAATCTTTCCATGAACTTTCTGAAGACTCTTCATATATGTTTGTTTGCCTATATGAAACATAGCATTGTTCTAAAAAGTAAATCTACACAAAAAGTGTATAGTCAGAGAAGTGTCACACCCCCCTCCCAATTCCTGTTTAGCCCATTCCTATCTCCCCATCCTTTCCACCCATGATCCCACTTATTTTCCCTATAGGTAACTAGTCTTAAGTTTTTCAATTACCTTTCCTGTGTTTCTTTTTACACAAATGAGTAGATACGTGTGTGTGTGTGTGTGTGTGTGTGTGTGTGTTTGATATCCCTTTCTTTCTTACAAGAAAGGCATCATGTTATAGATTCTCTTTAGCATTTTGCTTTTTTCACATAGTGTTTTCTGGAAATGATTTCATTTTAGTTGTTAAAGATCTTCCTCATTCATTTTTACAACTGTATAGTGTTCCCTTGTGTGGATGTGTCATTGTTTATTCAGTCACACTTCAGTGTTTGGATATTTAGATTAGTTCCAATATTTTGCATTTGCAAACAATGCTTCCATGATTTTGCATTTTTATTTTCTTATTTTTGAGGTGTACCTTCAGGGTAAATATCTAGAAGTTGATTTCTATATTGAAAAGTAAATACACGTTTGGTTTCAGATATTGTCAAATTCCTGTCCAGAAGTGCTAATTTGCTAATTTGCGTTCCTTCTGGCAACATATGAGAGGGTCTGTTACATCACAGGCCTGCCAATGTAATATATCAATATATTGTTATACTTTCATTTTTGTCAGTCAGATGAGGTTAAAGTTGTATCTCAATTTTGCATTTCTGTATATGTGAGATTGAGTGTCTTTTCATATATTTAAGGGTCATTTAAAAATAATTTTGTAAATTGTCTCTTCATATCTTTTGCCCATTTTTCCAATGGATTTTTTGTCAATTTCTTTTCCTTGATTTTTAAGAGTTCTTTATATGTTAGAGATATTAGCTCTTTATCTGTAATACATGTTGCAAATATCTGTCCCAGTTTCCAGTTTTCTTTGATTTTTGTTTTTGAGGTTTTATGCCATGTAAAAGTTTACTTTCATGAGTCAAATTTATTGATCTTTTCTATTATTATTGTCTCTGGATTTTGAGGCACCCTACATGCAGGTTATCTTCTAGTACTTATATGGTTTCATTTTATACATTTAGATGCCTAATCTATTTGGAGTTTATTTCTCTGTGTGAAGTATGGATCTAATTGTAACCCTTTTCAGAAGCTTACTCAGCACCACTTTAAAAAAAAAAAAAAACACCATTTTCGCTTCAGTGATTTGAGTTGGTCCCTTTATTTATACCAAATAGACTTTCTATTCTATTCCACTGGTCTTTTTCTCTATTGATGTACCAGTGTCATGCTTTTTTTTTAAGTACAGAGAGGTTTTACAATATGTTTAATGTATAGTAGGTCTAGTTCCTGCATATACCTGTCATTGTTCCATGTTTCTCTGTTTGTACATGTTTTTCCATAGGAATTTTAGAATCAATTTTTCTAGCTTTATAAAGAAATTTATTCATAATTTTAGTGGGATTGCCTAAAATTTATAAATTTAGAGAGGACTGACATCTTTATGATACTGAGTCATCTATCCAAGAACAAGGAATGTCTTTTCATTTGTTAAAGTTTATTTTTACTATAATACTTCTCAGATATTTAAAGATGTATTTTCTATTTTGGTTTATTTTGATTTTATTGTAGCAATGTAGAAATTAGTGTGATTTTTTTTCATGTTATGTGAAATAATGTGCTGAAATAGAGCAAGAAAAAAACAGATACATAGGAACTGTGAAGTAGGACTTATACTTTGCTGTTTACTATGTTTTCTGTTGTTCTAATTGAAATGTACACTATAGTTATTCTGAATATAGCCTTTTCTCTTCTGTGAGTTTCTTAAGACAAGAACTATATTTTATTTATCATATTCTGAGGCTGTACATTGTATTTGGCAAATAATTGATATTTAATAATTTCCCAAATTGATTTTTTTATGAACAGAAACACACACTTTGTAGATGCTGAGTTTGGGCTAAGCTTTGGTTGTTCTTGAATGTTCCTGTTCCACATTTCTCCCTCCTAACTTGGGATGGGAAATTATGTGCACTCCGAATGTATGTGACTTTATCACTGGAGATAAAATTCCACTTTATTTACTACATATTGAGGCAATTTTTGATAACTACAAGGAATAAAGTTTCATTATGCCATTTTTAAAAGACTGTTTTTGAAAAAAAAAATTAGATGATAGAGTATTCATAGTTACCTTCATTTTCTTTCTTTGGGTATGATGGTGTTATACTGTCATCTTTCTGTAATTGAAGACTTTTCTCATCAGGTATTATCATAGCTTCTTTCTCCTATTGGAAAAATAAAAGTTTGTTATCATATGTGGTAAAGTTTAAGTTTGACTGTAAAACCAAGTGATCACAGACATTTATCTTTTTTGTAGTCACAATGGCATTTCTTTTGGGCTCCATTAGGATTTTATAATAAATCCATTTCATCATTCATTAAATTATAATGTAAATATTTGTTTAATTTGTTTTAATTCTGGATTATGAGCTCCTTCAGTTAGAGAACCAGATCTTTTTTATTTTTGTATCTTCTGTTGCTATATTCAGTGCTTATTAGTACATGTTGAGTGTATTGAAATTCCAAATGAGAACAGAGAATTATCTGAATAGGAATGAAAGTTTTTGAGGTGAAACTATTCTTTATAGTTCTTGTCTGAACTGAGTTCCTCACATCAAATTCTACCATTTTGAGCAGCACTAGAGCTCTAGCATGTTATATGTGTAAAGTACTGAGTAAGCTCTTTCAGTCTCCAGGGGCGACCTTTTAATTACCTACATGCCTCCATTAAGCCCTGTCCCTTACAGCCCTCCTATTCCAGCCTTCTCACACCACTTGGACCACCAGTCTAGGCTATAACTCTGGAATAATTGGGATCTTTATTGTTTACTCTGTCTCCTATTCTTGGAGAGTGTGTTTTCTGCCATTAGATTATAGTCTATTAAGTGGTGTCCTATTCTCTCTACCTTTTATAACCATATCACACCCTAGTCTCAGTCTTGACTCCTGACCCTGCCCTTCACTTTCATTCTCTCATCTGTGTGCTGGTTGAATGTACTCTTTCCACTGCATTTGTACATCAAGTCCTAATGAAATTCTATGGCATATCACAAATATCTTAGTCCCCGTATTTATATTAAGATAGAGAAACTTGAGAGAAACTCATCTCTAAACTTTTTACTTTTTTAGGGGCTAGGGAATTTTGAAAGTGTTCTTCTTATAATTGTTAGATTCAAATCATCCAAGTGAGCCAATAGCTTATGTTATGATGCACTGCTGCTTTTTTTTTTTTTTTTTAACTTGAAGCTATGGCTACTGATATCTATCTTTTTTGTTTTAATGATGGACAAAAATAACGCTAGCATATTAATTAACTCCTTTAAAAGAAACTGTGGTGTTAGCATTTGCTCATTGTATGCTGAAAAAAGAAAAAGAAAAAAAGAAAGCAATTATGACTGGTCAGTCTTTAAATCTTTACCATCTAATTTATAGTGGAGAAGAACTTTGAAGCAATCAGTATTATTATATATTTGGCTGCATTTCTCATTTTCCACTGTGTGTGTGAGTGTGTGTGGGAGTGTGGGTGAGACACACGTAATGGGCAACAGATACTTCTGTGCTAACTTTTTCCTTGCCCAGTGTTCACTTCTGTGTGCCAAGTAAACCGCAAGTAATTACTTTGCTCATAAATATGGAGTATGAATGATGTGGTATAAAAGTCATCTCTGCAGAGTAACTCAATGATGGTTATAGTTACTTGGTACCAGTTGATAGAGGGCTAAACTGTTAAAACTGATTAAAATAGAAAGCCCCATATTAAGTAGTTTTTCATTTTTTGGTACTGTGTGTAGTTGGCATATGTAAATTGTGAAGTGCTATAGGTCCCAAAATAACCAGTAATCTTCTGTTCATTTCCTTGAACCATTGTTTTCTAAAATAATAAAACCTAAGCTGGTAATTCATCATTATTTCTCCTAATACACATTTTTCCTAATTTATTTTTGAGGCAATATGAAGTAATATGCAAATATAGGGCACTGTGTAACATAAAATGTAAATCACAACTGGTCAGGGATCATATTAAAGTCTAGTTTTTCTTAAGTTTTATTTTTTGGTTACTATAGATACTGTTTAGTTACCATAGATACTGTTTATTAATTTGGGAGGCATGCATACTTTAAAAATATAATCTTAGGGACAATTATTATGAATTAAGTTGAATCATTTAAAGTGCTTTTCCTTTCCCCTTACCTTATCAAACACATTCAAGAAAAATAAAAGCATGCATTTAAATGGGCACTATTTTAGAAGTTAAATTTAGAGTAGAAATAAAGTACCTTAATATTTTTTCCATCCAGGTATTTATCCTCATAATCTTGGCTAAATATGGTTTCTTCAAAATTATCTGGTCCATAATCATAGATAATGCGTGATTCCTGCTGAGTTGGTGGTGCTGGCTTTATCAGAGGCACAAACAGTAACAAAAGAAGTGTAGACTGCGGAGTCTTCATTTTAGCAAAAATCAAGGTGACTGGAAGTTAATAAACTAGTGGCCTGCTGACTGTGGGACAAAACTCTTTTTCCCTGGAAATAAAAATGCAGACCATCGAAGCAATATTTAAAAGCTTAGAGGATGTTTGGCAGGGTGTACGCTGTAGGGGCCAGAGAACAAGTATTTAACCCTTAGTGATCTTTAATTAGATGCTAACAGTTTTTATGTATCAGTGAACATTCTGAAAAATAGTTTCAGAAAATAGTTTGTTTATTCTGTATCAAAAATTCAACAAATGTTGATAATTTAAGTTTTTAAATAATTAAGTGCCTTGAATAGAGGTACTTGTATGCTGTTGAAATCTTCTTAGGATACCTGCAGTATAAATAGTTAAAATGAAGACCCAGGATTCTGTCTCATGTGAGTTAAAAATATCATATTTCAATTTTGCTGCTTTGTAAGAATTCTTGATTTGTATTGCTATGAGCAGAAAGAAGTTCCAAGAAAAGTTTTAAACTTTAAACTTTAAATTGTTTAACATTATGAAAAGTAGCATTAACACTTACTTTTTAGTAAAAGCCATAAATGTCCTTAATTTTCTTAAGTCTTGTAATTTTAATAGGTTATCATTATTTTTAGTTAGTAGTATTACTTTTTAAATTTAAACTAAGAAGACTGCAAAAATAGTACTGCAGACTAGAGGAAATATAGAACTTTAATCAAGGAACTTTGGGAAATGTAATGGAAAAGATTCTTTTAGACTCATCAGTCGATTTTTATCTGGTGGGTGCCCATTTCAGACTTTTTCATGAGTAACTTCAAGCAGAATCACTCAGAGTTGCTGATGCTGCATTATAGATGCCAATTTGTCAGAAATCCAGTGGTTGAAAATTAAAAATAAAATGGGTTTATGACTTTTGCAGCACCCTGTTCTTGCCTGCATGGATATTAGTGTTATGCAATGATACACGAAAGTACTTGTTAAGAATTAACCGTTCAAGGTAATTGAAACTTAAACAAATTAGAGATGGCCTTTACATTTATTAAGACTGTTAGATGAGTCATACTTTAACAAACTATTTAAAATAATATGTGAAAAATAAGCCTACCGTTGTAGCTGTTTTGAAGTTTTTTGTGGTTTTCCTCAATAGATGATCATGCTGTACATTAGCCCAAAGTGGGAGGGCGAAGGAGGAAAGCTGTGGCTTGATTTCAAACTGCTGAATAAAATTTCAGGGCCCAACAGCTTTAAGAGCAGTTTCCATGTGGTAGAGATCTTTGCCAACATTCTTTCTCTAGGGTGAAATGTAGTGTGTTGTACTAGAGAACTGTGCTTAAGATACTTGTAACTGCTGCACTCAGTCTGCTTCAGCTAATTGACTCGTGTCATTTTTAGCGTGTGTACTAAACATTTGTGTTTTAGTGAATATTAGTTTATGAAAATGACATAGTTATAAAATCATGCTTTTCATTTTGGTGCTTTCCCAGGAGATAAAACATCTGCTTTTTGAATGACCAAACCAAACCTCAAACCAAAGCATAGTTTCTGCTCTTAATTTTATGAGGACTAAAAATATTGTCCTAATACTGTAATTAATATATAGCCAAGAAGTTTTCAATATAAATATTACCACAAATTATAGTTTTGTCATTTGGGGTCTTTCCTCCCATTTTTTTTAGTTATGTATAACAAAAACCAAAGTATGAGGATTAGCTCTTTAAAAATTAATTTGATTTATAATTTTGGGGTTGATAGTAAAAGATATTTTTGCTTGCTGAATGAAAGAAACTGTATAATTATTTTAATATTAAATTTGATTTTAAGAAGTTAAAGTGATGTTGTAGATACCATATGAGCTTCTTTAAAGATTCACTTAAAATAAAAGATTCACTTTTATTTTTATTACTCTTTGGTGCTTTTAGCAATCAAAGTAACATTTCTTTCTCCTCCAAGCTAAAAATTTAACAAATATGGATAAATATTTTATTAAAATTGAAAATGAAAGAATACCAACTTGTTCTCTTTTCTAGTCAAAATTGGTTTTAGAGACTTTCAAATCAAAGTTTAGGAAAACTAAGACTTGAATACTCAGGTTTTTAAAGTCTTTGAAATATATAGTAATGAAACAGCAGATATTGATTTGTTTTTATTGTATGTCAGGTTAATAGGATGTTGGGAAGTAAGCTGGATAGATATTATTTTTCCAAATTTAGATCATCTTAGAGATTTATGGTTTCATTAATGATACAGTTTGATACTTTGTACTACAGAAAATTATTTTGTGGATTATAACATATTTAAAAAAAAATTTATGACCAGTGAATACAATTTTGTTAACATTCATTTATTTAATAGAAGTTTATTAGGGCTGGCCAGTTAGCTAATTTGGTTAGAGCATGGCCTTATAACATCAACGTCAAGGGTTAGGTTCCCCATATGGGCCAGCTGCCAAAACAAAACGAAACAAGTTTATTGAGCACCAGTTCTGTGTCAGAACTACAGACAAAGTAAATTCAAATGAGCAAAACTCAGTTTCTCCCCTCAAGGAACTTTTATAGTCTCTAAGTCAGCAGGAAAGGCAGCAAACAAACAACTAGAATGCACAGTGGGGCTTGCTATGCAGAAATCTGTGTAGGCTACGGTGATAACCGGGGAGAGGCCATAAACCTTGACTGAGTGAGGCCAAGTAGGCTGCACACAAGCTGATGTAGAGAGTCTAAGAGAGGAGGGAACAGGTAGGGAGGATGCTGTAGGCAAGGGGAGGAACACACGGGCAGGAGGCGTAGGGTAGACCATTTAGAAGATTTATAATTAGTTGCATATGGCTGGCACTTGCAGGGAGAACGAGAGACGAGGTGAGGGAGATGGACCATATTAAGAGATGACTAGACAGAGGAAGAGAGTTCAGATTAAAGAGAGTTTTTTAATACTCTGCTAAGGTGTTTGGGCTTTTTAGTCTGTGGTTGGTGAGAGACCATTGAGAGGTTTCTAAGCGAGTTAGTGACATGATCCTATTTGCATTTTAGAAATATCCCTCTAATGTTGCATTTTTGAAGAATACCACTGTTTGCCTGTTGTACTGGGTGGTTATCTATTACTGTGCAAGAAAATTAGTGGCTTAAAATAACACACATTGATTATCTCACAGTTTCTGTGAGTCAGGAGGCCAGCCTGGCTTTGCTTGATTGTCTGCTTCAGAATCTCATCTGAAAGCTGCATTCAGAGTGCGGCTGGGACTACAGCCTCATTTCGAGGATTGAGTGGGGAAGGATCTTCTTCTGAACACATGCGGTTGTCGGCAGTATTTGGTGCCTTGCAGAATGTGGTACTAAGGGCCTCAGTTTCTTGCTGGCTGTTGGCTGAAGGCCTCCCTCAGTTCCTTGCAATGTGACTTGCTCTAGGGCAGCTCACAACATGGCAGCTTGCTTATTCACAGCCAGAAAGGGAGATTAGTAAAATGGGCATTACACACTTTTGTAGCAATCACATACACATACACATAGGCCATCAATGTTGCCATATTCTGTTGGTTAGAAGCAAGTCACAGGTCATATCCACACTGAAGGGGATGTGACTATACAAGGTAAGAATTTGGAAATATCCAGAATTGCACTGGAAAATAAACCTGTGTTTCTGCCCAGGATTAGCCAAACTAAAGTTTGAGGGCACAGTCCCTAAGACCACCCTCACTTCTGATACCAACTGCAAGTTCAGGGGATTCCCAAAACCACCCTAATGGTTTATAATTCTTTAAAAGGACTCCCAGAATTCACTGAAGGTCATTATACTCATGGTTATGGTTTATACAGGGAAAGGATACACATAAAAATAAGCCAAAGAAAAGGATTCATAGGGCAAAGTCTGGGGATTCTAAATGGGAAGCTTCCATTTTTCTCAGGATGCATTACCCTCCTGGCACTGATGCGTGACAGTGCACATGGAGTATTGCCAACCAGGAAAGCTCATCCACGCCTTGGTGTTCAGAGTTTATATTAGGGCTTCATTACATAGGCATGATTGTCCTCGTGGTTGAACTCAGCCTCCAGGTTGACTGATACTGCATAACCCGATACCTCTGTCCTAAATCACATGGTTGGTCTTTCTGGCATGGCCACCCCAATCCTAAGACTATTGGGTGTGGCCAGTCTCACCCCAAACAAAGATGCTTCTATCAGGAATGACATAGATCACCTCCAAGAAGCCAAGGCAAAGCCCAGACGTCTCTTTAGGTAAAGCCAAAATCTTCACTATACAGTTTCCAATATAAATGTTTGTGACTGAAGTTGTTTTCTATTCCAGAAAGAAGTGTTTTATCATGATAGAAAGCTATTTAGCTTTCACTGTACAGGAATAAAAGATGAAAGCTGCCTAATGCTCAAGAGCAGGCGTTGTATCCAAAAACCAGAGAGTTTTTTTCCTCTGTGCGGAGTTTTTTAGGTGACCCTATCACATTATCCTTGGTGTCTTCTCAGGGTTTTATTTCTTCAAAGGTGTCCTATTGGTTTGTTGGTTCTTCCTCCTAATTGTTTTTCAGCAGTAGGCAACCAGAAAGTGTGTTAAATGGAATTGAGTTTTGGAAACAAGAGTTTTCCAGGAAAGAGTATTTTATAGAGATGGCTTAGTTTTACTGATAGGGACTATATAAATACCAGGTGGACTGGCTTTCCATGAAGGCTACAAGCTGGAAGTCTTTTTCCCATCTTCGTCTTCTAACTTTACAGGAAATAGTATGGTTTAGGAGTCAGAACATCAAAACTCTAGTTTTGATTCTGTCATTAACCTTCCCCTGATCTCAGGCAGGTTCTTTAATTTCTTTAGGCCTCAGTTTCTTTATCTGTTGGACTAGAATCTATTTACTACAGCGTTTTTCAGACTCTACACTATTGACATTTTGGACCTGATAATTCTTTGTTGTGGGGGCTGTCCTGTGCACTGCAGGATGTTTATTAGCACCTCTGCCCTCTACCCATTAGATGCCAGTAATAGCACCCCCCCCCCCAGCTGTGACAACAACAAAAAAGTCTCTAGACATTGCCAATTGTCTCTGGGGGAAGCGGGGGGCAAAATTGACCCTGCTGAGAACCCTAAGTTAATAGATACTTATAGATCCTTTTAATTCCAACCTTCTGGGATGTTATGGTTTGAATCTCCTTCTCAAATCTCGTGCTTATGCCCAAAGCCTGGTCATTTGTTCAAATGAGAAGGGTGAGAACCCATGACTTGGCAGACTAAAGGGTGAAATTTAAGTGGAGGGCAATTATGACTCAAAGTAAGGAAGAGTTCATGGTAAAAATGTATCTTATTTGTGAGTTTAGTTTTTCTTGGTTGTACATAAATCTCTGTATAGTGAATTTACAACCTAAACATGTAAAATGGTAAAAGATGTGTCCATGATGTTGTGACATTTATAAATAGGCATAGTTATGTTTATTTAGGAGACTGAAACATGTAGGAAACTTTGGATTTTTAGTGTTATGATTTAATTTTGTTTCCAGCTGCTGTTATATTTCCAAGATTTAGAAAAAGTAGATTTGGAATCAGGAAACTAGGGTTTTAGTTCTAGCTGTCCTTGGGGACATATGAATTCTTTACAACAGAAAAAGTATATAGAAGAGGCAAGGTTTATTTTTTCTACTTTTTTTTTCCCCCATGGAGCTGGTTAAGTGTGTTATATGATATGCATACATCTGTATTTTAGTTAAGTGGTCCCAAACTTGAGGAATAAAGTGAATATGTATAGCATTTTAGGTAATATTTAAACATAGGCTAAACGTTCTCAATCAGTATTGTTGTGAGGAAATTTATGAAATATACTTTATTTTTATTTCCTTCCTAAAAGCTAAATGTATGTTCATTATACATTTGTTTATTGATTAAGCTTGGATTTATGGTGTATTGGGATTTATTTGTTAATGTTTACAAACAGTTCAGCCTGTTAGGTAATATAACTAAATACTTTACAGTGTAATGAAAGACATAATAGATGGATTTTCATTTTTTTCTTTCCTGTTGTAAATATCAAATCGACTGTAGCTCTGATAGGTGACTATGCAATCTTGATGTACTAGTTGAAGAAAATACTTCATTCTTCAGTTTCTCCCAGGGCAAGCATTGGGCTTTTTGTTTGTTTTTAGTGAGAAATACTTGGGATGTGTTTGAGTTCATTAGGGCATTGTCAACTAACAGAAAAATCATTGTTAACTACCTCTTTAATGGGCCCTGAGCTGGAGTAAATGCATTGTAATTAGACACACTTTTGGAGCCAGTGCAGAGTTGAACTGTTCTTCCTAATAGACAAGAGGGGCAGAGAGGAGACAGCAGCTGAGTGCCTTGTGAAGGCAATGGAGGGAACCCTGCTGTCCTCACCCTGGTGCGCCATACAGAAGGGTGCTTTGGAAAGCTGAACTATCCAGTAGTGGCTTTGTTGTGGGGTATATGATTAAAGCACCCTAATGAAGTGTTTAGTAAAGTCTCTTTTGTCCACTAATATTTTGTATGAGTAGACTGTTGGAAGGAACTCAAAGACGCTGACTCTGTTCTGTGTGCCTTTTGGTACCAGGAGAGCCAGTGTGAGTGCCTACAAGAACATAGCACCCGAATCTGTAAGCTGCTAGCCAGACACACTGGAACAAAAGTTACTGTTTACTGGATACTTGCAACTGGCATGTACTTTAAGTATGTTGTTATATCCATTATTTCTCTTTATACTTATAACAACCATATGAGAGCCATCTTTCTTTAAAAATGAGGAAAGGGAGGCTTAGGGAAGCTTAACTGACTCAAAGGCACCTAACTTAGAAGTGTGAGTCAGGCTTCATACCCACATATATCTGATACCAAATTTTTTGTTTTGAATTGCTAAATTGTGCAGTTTTATTCTTCACTAAGACTGTTCTTTGAGAATTTTATCAGTTTTGGAGGAGGTAAAAATAGGTGCTTCAGAATTCTGAAAATTGAAGGTTTTAATTTTTTTAAACTGTGCAAGAGGTGAAACAAGTACATCTTTATATTAATCTTAGCTGAGAGCTTGTTCTCTCCTCTTCTACTATTCAGTTTCTGTCACACATCACGGTCTCACTATTTCCCAGAAGCCTTCAGCTACTTCACCAGGAACTTGCGAGAAGTAAAAGTTATGGTTTCTGTGCTCATATGGTGTTTTGTAGTTGCTGTCACTTTAGCATTTCTTTTTTCCTTTTGTTAGAATGAGTTGTTTGACCTTATTTTCTTTATTAAATTTTTAAAATAACTGCTTTATTGAGACAATCCACATCCAATGCAATTCACCCTTTTAAAGTATACAATTCAATAGTTTTTAATATTTTTGGACTTGTACAACCATCAATCAATTTTAGAACATTTTCATTATGCAAAAAAGAAACCCTGTATCCATTAGCATTCATTCCCTGCTTTCCCCTATTCCCATGTCCAGCAGCCCTGGGCAGCCAACAGTCTTTTTGTCTCTGTTGATTTTCCTGACATTTCATATAAATGGAATTATACAACACGTGTTCTTCCATGACTGACTGCTTTCACTGAGCATCATGTATTCTAGGTTTATCCTTGTTGTGGCATGTGTCAGTGCTTCATTATTTTTTATGGCTGAATAATACTCCATTGTCAGGTTATACTACATTCTGTTTATCCATTAATCCGTTAATGGACATTGGGGTGGTTTTCACTTTTTGGCTTGGGAAATATCTAGGAGTTGAATTTCTGGGTCATATGTAATGAAGTTTTTGAAGACCCATCAGACTACTTTCCAAAGCAGCTGCACCATTTTATAGTCCTGCCAGTGGTGTATAAGGGCTCCAATTTCTCTGCTTCCTCACCAACAATTGTTATTTTTCTGTCTTTTGATTCCCGCCATCTTAGTGAGTGTGAAGTGGTATCTCATTGTGGTTTTCATTTGCATTTCTCTGATGTCCCTATTACATTTTAAATTGCTGTAGGTTAGAAATAGTCTTGTCTTATCTCCTAAAACATCCATGGTATTTCCCACATATTAGCTCATAATAAATGTTTGAATTTATAACCCTGTTTTTAGAAATTGCAAGAAGGGGCCGGCCCATGGCTCACTTGGGAGAGTGTGGTGTTGATAACACCAAGGCCATGGGTTTGGATCCCTATATAGGGATGGCTGGTCAGCTCACTTGGGAGAGTGTGGTGCTAATAACACTAAGTCAAGGGTTAAGATCACTTTACTGGTCATCTTTTATTTAAAAAAAAAAAAAAAGAAAAAAGAAAGAAAGAAATTGCAAGAAAAGGAGAGATGGTCTTTATAATTATTTTACCTCTGTTGAAAGTGTGCTTTGCCCATATTATGAGCTTTTTATTCTTTTTTTATTGAAACATATTGATTATACATATTTATAGGGTACAGTTATATTTCAGTACATGTATATAATGTATGATGATCAAATCAGGGTAATTAGCATATTCATCATTGGAAAACTTAATCATTTCTTTGTGATATGAACATTTGAGCATTTTATTCTTACCTTTTCTCTCACACTCATTTCTTTTAGTGTCACAGTTGCACATTGTACTCTTTTTTTTATTTTATTTTATTTTTTTGATACTCCATTTCTTGATCTCTTATTGCTAAGTCTTCTTCACCAAGTGACTGGATGAATGTTGAATATGGATTGTTGAGGTTGTCCCTGGGGACAGGTAGGTGTTCTGGTTCTGATCATGCTGATAATCTACTCAAAGATATAAAGAGCGTTAAACGTGCCGTTTTAAATATCTCCAGAAAAATAAAGACTCACAAGCTTGAAAACTACTTCTAAAATATAATTTTACTCGTCTGATTGTTGCATGTTGTCCAAATTGTTATAATTTGTTTTTTGGCTTCCATGTACCATTAGCCCCAGATTATTAGCTTGGTAAATCAAGAGAGTTCATCAGAGCATCAGGTAATCTTCATTATGAGGCATACTTAAAATGCTTCAAAATGACAGACTAAAGAATAAGTGATTATTAAAGTTTTAAAGGAGATGTTAAAATCTGTCATTTAAATTTTAAGGAGACTATATTCAGTTTTAGCACTACATAAATAAACATTGGCTGATAAGCATATATGTTTCTAATGTATTATCCTAGGAAAACAGTGTTTAATAATATTGATAGAACTTTATTTTGCCAACATTAAATTAACCTTGTGAACAAAGCAGTTGTTAGAAAATCACTATGTACCTAAACAAAGAGACCTTTCTCTAATTAAATTTACTATAAAAACATTTATCCCACTTAAAGTGGAACACAGTAAAGATTGTTTTGGACGGTTGCTGAAATTTGTTAAAATACAGATTGCAGTGAGGTAATCTGGTGTTTTTTAGTTATCCAAATACAGGATTTATAATTTTGTTGCCTTGGTGCTCGAGAGAAAAATGAGATTAGTTGATTTCATGAGTCTGTATGCCTTCGATCCTTAGTAGAGTGGCCCCTTGAAAATCAAAATTATCACCTTATATTCTGTAAGTGTTGAGCCAGGGGGATGGATGTCAGTGACAGGATCACAAATACAATTGTGAAAGCTTTTCTGGAGATGTGGTCAAAGGAAATAATCTATTTCTTAAAAGAATTGCTGCTTGTTATACTAATGTGCCCACCTGTCATTAAAACACTGTCCTCCTAGGGATTGAAAGGACATGGCTTCTGAGTCTTCACTGCTAATGCCACTTCCCTCATCATTTTTAGAAAAATTACTGTTAACAGAAATGGCATACTCTCTTTTTTTCCAACGTGGTATTTCTATGTTTAATAAGAGTATAAGAAACCATTAAAGTTTAGCTTTTGATTCCCACTTGTTCTAATTTATATTTCTAAAGATTTGTATTATTTTGAGTAAGTTCTAATCCTACATCATGATGCAGATGTCACCAACAACTTAATTCACTTCTGATCTTACACTAATACATAATTTTAGATATATTACTTTTAGCCATACATGTTTAGTTAGATGTACCATATTGTAAGGTTTTGTGAAGTTGTAAATGGACACCTATATAGTTTCTTGCTAATCTTGACTTTAGTTAAAATGAGGGTCAAAGTGCTCTTCTGGTCCTTCTTGTTCTTGGTCCTCGTGAGCTCTGTCAGGGTCATCATGTTCATCACTATCATCTTCATCCTGAAATCTGAAAACTTGGGTCTTCAGTTGTATTGTTTGACCATTAGTGCTTCTTTGTTCACCATAATAAATACTATGTATATGAGGGAAGCAGAAGAATATGTATGAGCTTATTGGTTCTTTTAGCTTGTTTTGGTCCACACGAAGATATGTTAAATGGTGGTGATGTAACGGGTCAATAGAAGGACACATTGCTGTAACATTGATCTCTGAAAAATACAAATTAAAAATTAATCTTGCTGCATTATATTCATAGTTCTATGTTGGATTTTATGTTATATAGGATATAGTTTTATAATTAAAATACTTATAAGTGGAATTAGATTTAATTATTTTTTTACAATAATCAAATAGAAAATGAAAGTATAAATGAATTTTATATTACCAAAATAAATATGGCTTCCTTGGTTTTTCTAATTACTAACTAATAAATTGTTAGTAGAAACAATCTCAAAAAGAAAAAAAAGTAAAAATCATCACAGCCCCACTACCCAGGATACTCATATTTCTTTTTATACTCTACAGCACTATTTCTCAGTATTAAGAATAAAATTTATTAGAAAACACTATAAGCTTAATAGCACATCTTCCTCTTGGGCCAATTTCTGCTATTAGTAGCCAGCTTCAAAACAACCATTTTCAGCAATGCGTAAAACATAGATTGTCAAAGATTTATTATTTAAAAGGTCAAAATACCATTCTTTCTTCAAAAAATAACAAAATTATACATACTTTCTATTTCATTATTCTCTAGGTATAAGTGTTCCAAATTTCTTGGAATATAGAATGCTTGCTTCAATTTGTTATGTCCAATGTTGAGCTCTATCAGGTTGGAAAGATTAAAAATATTATATGGGATATCTTGCAGTTTGTTGTGTGACATTCTTAGAGCATGAAGTTTTGGAAGTTTGTCAAAGTAATTTTCTGGTATAGAAGAAATTGAATTATTTTCTAAAGACAGATACATAAGTGAAGAAGGCAAACCAGGAGGCATTGATTCTAATCTGTTATTACATAGGTTTAGCTGCATTAATTTTTCCATTTTGGCCAGAATTTTTTCTGTTAACGTAGAATCATGGAGTTGATTACAACAGAGATCGAGCATGGTCAAGTTTACTAGTCCATCCATGGCATTTGTCTGCAGTCTGGAGATTTCATTGTAACCAAGAAGGAGTCTTTCCAGGGATTTAGGAAGAGGAAATGGAAATTCTTCTAAATTGTTATGCTCCAAGTGAAGTTGTAGTAGATTTGAAAACTTAGCAAACACACCATAATCAATCTTTTGAGATCTAATTTTGTTGTGGCTGAGGTTAATTTCTTTAAGATGAGTTGCATTGATGAATGAATTTGCAGTCACAGCCTCAATTTCATTGAACTGAAGGTAGAGTTGCTGAATGTGCATTGGAATATTTGGGATAGTCTTGAGTTTGCGATTGTCACAGTACATTGATGATGGAAAGTTAGTTGGACAGAAACATTCACTGGCACAGCCTAAAGTATACTGATGAAAAGGAACTCCATATTCTGTATTTTGACGAAATTGGAATTCTGGTTGGTAGTCATCATCTGATTCTTGGTCATAATCTTCATCCCATTGGTAAGTTTCATATTGGCAATATACTTTGACTCCAAAAAGGAAGAAAAGGACACATACTAGACTTACAAAGCCCATGTTCTTTTTTTCTTGGCCTATTGCAAAGAGAAAAAAAATATGTGTTGTGGGAAAAGTGAGTAAAAGTGAGAATAATTCTTATATAAATTGACAGTTATAAAAAAATGTATTATACCTGTGTGTATAGAAGAGTATCCAGAAGGAATGGGCAATGCTCAAATCAAAATTAATGCTTAAGTAGCCATGATGTGGAATTAAAAATCACTTATTACATTGAACCATTGAACCACAGCCAAAATTCTGGTGTTCTAGACTTTCTGCTAAGTAACCATCTTTTAAGAGAATCTCAGTTTATCTTGCTTACTGGAGTATAGATTTACAGTGATAGCGTGACATTGCTCATGCTGTCTGGTGCTCCCTCCACTGCAAATCCTGGATGTTCCTACCAACTACTGGATCCTTTAGTGATGGTCATTACCTATGAGAAGAGAGACCTATATTTCAGTTAGAGAGCTTTTGCCCAGGAGATTCTGTCTTAATATTAAGCCAAAATTCTCCTCCCTGCAACTTGTTTGCTGATACTCTTTTCTGCCTTCTGGAAGACCATGAAATACTCCCTTTTATGTGATTATGAGATATTTAGAAATAGCTATCAAGTTTCCTCTTAGTGTTTGCTGTCCAAACCTAACTGCACCTTCAAATTTTCCTCATGAAACAGTTTTCAGAATGCAGTATTGCATTCTGGCATTCATTTGGTATTTCATCTGTGACTCTGCTTGAATTACTACTTCAAATCCCAAATACACACAATATTTACATTCTACAAAGTTTGTTTCTAATAGATTAAACTTTACATTTTTCCTCCTAGCTTCCTTTTTGCACTAATATTTTTTAGTTAAGTCCTAGATATACAAATATTAAAAACACACTGTCCTTGTCTCCCAGGATTTTAAAGTCTAGTAGAGGATCAGAGAGACATGCAATGTGACACAGCAGGAGGTAATGATTGTGTGGAGTAGGACCATAAAGGGGAATCCTTCACAGATATTAACACTTGTTTGCGCTGCAACTGTAAGTTGTAGGGAAGAGTGGATTGTGTCTGAGATAAGGAGCCAGAAAACCTGCATTTCAGTCCTGTCACTTACCATGTCTAGCTCTTACCTCATCAAGAAAATGAGAGTTACAATTATAGTTGAATTATACCCAGTCTACTTATCTCACCTGTTTATTTTGTATCTTGCTTGCTTATCTCATCTGGTAGTTGTTAGGATCATATGAGATAGGCATGGAGAAGTATTTTGGAAACTGAAAACTGCTATACAGATGGAAGAAGCATATTATTTAGGAAAAAGTTTTTTTTAAATCATACCTCTTTTATTCTGAGACCTTTTTATCTACCTTCCATGCAGGGTTTCATGAGAGAATGAATGTCCTAACACATCATTGAATGTAATGAAATGAGTTATCTCCTATACATATAAAATGGTACTAGCTATTTCTCATCATTGTTACAATTGAGAAAATAGTTACTTAAATAATTTTCTCTGACAGAAACCCATTTGAGAAAGATTGAGAAACATCTCAATTTCTCATTTCTTATCAGAAACTAAAAGTGCACAGAATGTAAATATTGTATGTATTTGGTATTTGAAGTAGTTATTCAAGTACAGAGACCCTCAATGTCTTTTCCTTCAATAATACTGTCTTTCATTCTTCTCACCATTCGTTCCCAGCACCTACATCCTGAGCCTTTTCATTATCAGTACTGCAGCCCCTTCATATTGTTGGTTTTGAGCATTCCATACTCTGACCACTCTCGCTATGTAGTAACTTCAACTGCAGCAATTTTTCAGTTTCAATGGGACCAAAAATATATTGATCCTACTGTTATTTCACTACTCCTCATTCATACCTTCAAATATCATCAGCTCCTGCTTACCAACTTAGATCCCACAGTGCATCAGTATTGTCCCTCATTTGCATATGCCCTAAACTTTCTGGCTCTCTATATCCAGCAAACTCTAACCCCGCTTACTCCAGTTCTCCACCTACTGTCAGCCTGAGTCATGCAGCTGAATATGACAAGAGAAAAACAGGACCATGCCAACTGGTCTCACTCTCAGCCCATGACCACTAACTAATCTCAGTGTTACACAGCTGCATTTCCTGAGTCCATCCTGTTTCCCTCTCTTGTAGACTACTATTTTGTACCTTTCCTCTCTAAAGCCTCCAAAACCTCATTTCCCATTATTGTTTTTGGATGATGACCTTGCTTTCTTTTTTTAATCAACAAAATAGGATTAAGTGATCATTTGTTCTAATATTTTTTTATATTTATCCCTACCTATAAGAAAATGCCAAAATAGCAATGGTTTGATTGTTTTTAGCAATATGTGATTTTGAAACCTATGAAGTTTCTTTTTGCACATCTAAATATAATACGCCCATTGTTCTTTTTTTTCCATGGGATTCATTGGGGACATGGTATTTGACCTGGACTTTGAAGGAATGCTAGGGTTCTCATAGAGGGAGGTGGGAAAGAAGGTTTCCAGATGAGATGAGCAAACATATACAAGTAATAGACGGTGAAGTGTTTGGGAAATGGTGGTTAAATGTTGAAGGAGCAAAATAAGACCAAACTTGGAGGATCTAAATTCTGACCTAAGGAATTTGCGCTATGGTAATGAATGCCTAATTTAATGAATTAACATATTCGAGCTATGATCTTCACACTGCAGTGTTCATGGGTGAAGTAGGAAAAAGTCTTGGGAAGAGGTGAAGGAGTTGTGGTCTCATCCCAAAGGGCAGTGTTCAGAGCAAGCCAGCTCTCTGTGTTGGGCTGGAAACTCCCTGTGGGTCTGCTTGGGGTGCTTATTCACCTTCAGTAGTTATTCTACTGGATACTGTATGTGAATGTGCTTAGTAATGCACTTTGCAAATATTAGTAGTTAGTTTGATTGGATTACTTCAACTTACAATTGTCTTGAACTATTTTTGGGGGTGAAGCACTGTGCTAAGTTGGTGGGAAATACAGAAATGAACAGGACATAAAGACATGGTCCCCTCTATACAGAACAAACAGTTTAGGGGAGCAGAGAGATAAAACAAAGTGAATCATAATCTAGGTTTATAGCAGAGGCAGGCAGTGCTCTGGGCCCAGTGGTTTAACCCTGCTTGGGAGAGACAGGGAAGTCTTTTATAGACATCATTTGACCCAGGCTTTGGGAAATGAGCAGGAATGAGCATAGAGCATTCTATACATTTTTCTCACTCATTGATATTTTAAGTATAATTTTCTAGTATTTTATTGTACTAATTATAGTATAGCATATTAACTTTTAAAGGAGGTATCATACTTCATTTCAGTCTCACTATAGCCATTGGAGTTGGGTTCTGTAAGGTTGTTGTGTTCCTGAAAGAGGCAAGTAGAAGCAGAGAGGCAGAGACATGCAGCTGCGCTGGGCCAGACCACACAGGGATCTGAAGCTGACTGTCACAGAGTTGAACTTTGAAAAGAGTGTTGCTCATGAAAACTGTATGAATTTTATCCTTGTGTTAAGAACATTAGCAATCATCAATTAACAACATTACACTTGAAAATTAGAGTCTGTTGTTCAACAATTATGAGAAATTGTTTGGAAAAAAGGAGACCCAGATGATACTTTTTATACTACATTTAATTGTATACCTTTGACTTAGAATCAGGATGTCATGATTAGGGCCTCTCTGAAAATAAACAAATTCTTAATGTCTGCTTTTGGTCTTTGTGGGCACATAAGGAGGAAGACTTTCCATGAAGAGCAACCTCTCTTCTAAATCTGAACACATCTTAAACATACTTATCCTCCTCCCTCTACATTCATAACTCTGTAGTGCAGCCCTGTCCAACCCCCCACTTTTAAAAACTTTTTTCTTTCATTGTTCATATTATGGGCTGCAGTTTTGTTGTTTCAATACATGCATACGTTGTATAGTGATCTAATCAAAATAGTTAGCATTATCACCTAAACATTTATCGCTTCTTTTTGGTTATAACATTCAAGATCCTCTTTCCTGTCTATCTTGGAATACACAGTACAATATTATTAGTTATTGTCACCCTAGAGCACCAGAATTTATTCTTGCTGTCTAACTGTAACTTTGTACCAGTCTTTCCCCGGCCCACCTCCTGCGGTCCCACCTCCTGCGGTCCCACCTCCTGTGGTCCCACTTCCTGCGTCCCACCTCCTGCGGTCCCACCTCCTGCGGTCCCACCTCCTGCGCCCCACCTCCTGCGGTCCCACCTCCTGCGTCCCACCTCCTGCGGTACCACCTCCTCCGGCCCACCTCCTGCGCCCCACCTCCTGCGTTCCACCTCCCTTGACCCCCCTCCTCCCTCCCTTCTCCTCCCTCTGGTAACTACTATTCTACTCTCTATTTTTCTCTTTTTAATTTTTCTTTTTCTTTTCTTTTTTTTTTTTTAATTTTATTTTGTCGATATACATTGTGGCTGATTATTGCTCCCCATCACCAAAACCTCCCTCCCTTCTCCCTCCCCCCTCCCCCCCAACAATGTCCTTTCTGTTTGCTTGTCGTATCAACTTCAAATAATTGTGGTTGTTATATCTTCTCCCCCCCCCCCCGGTTTTTTTTTTTTTTTGTGTGTGTGTGTGTGTGTGTGTGTATTTTTCTTAATTGACCCATGAGAGTTGTATATATTTATGGAGTACAGTATTTGAGTATATTCATACTATGTGCAATGATCATATCTCAGTGCTTAGTATACCCAACATTTGTCATTTGTTGTATTCTTTTGACTAAGTGAAATTTTCTGGTCTGAAAGTCATCCTGTTTCTACCCATATGCCCATTATTTCTTCTTTCTCTTCCTTTGTGATAATTTTCCCTGTTCTAATGATCTCTTATTTCGTTTTGTCCAAATTTTCCATTCCAACTAATCTCTTCTGACCCATTTGCTAAGCATATTTTTGTTACTTATGCTTTTCACATTCAGCAATCTATGCTTTGTTTCCTGTAGGGTAACTCACAGCAAAATAGTATAAGTCATTGTCAATCATTTCATTTCCTGACCTCTAATTTTTAACAGAATCTAGTACAATGCACAGTGCATAAGTGCTCAAAGATTTATCGAATGAATAATTGATGTAATAAGTTATAGATTAAGCAGAGCTTATCTCTACTAATGTTGATTATTTCTAGGCATTTATTTCACCTTGGTGATTTCTTTAAATGAACGTAGTCATATACAACTCGGCTGTTCTCTTTTCTATTGAATATTTCTCCATCATAATATACTTTATACCTTGCTTTCCTGTTACATTATCTGGTAGAAAAATAACAACTATGAAAAAAAAGTTTAAAGCAAAGTGAAACATATATTACCAGTTTTTAAAAAATTATCCATTAATGTGAATTTTTCATATTATAGCAATAAAAACTTCTATGTTATAACATTTCTCTTACTTGGAGAAAAGCAGTCATGCTTTCATCAAGACAAGTTCTACTTGAAATTATTTTTTTAAATGAGGTATTATTTATTTTGTTCTGCAAAGTATAAAGTAAAAGCTTCATAACATTTTATTATTTTAAAGATGTAATTGTTTTATTGATATACCAAAGAAACTAATTTATAAAAACCAAGTATATGGCTGTTCAGTTTGTTAGAATGTGGTGCTGATAACACCAAGGTCAGGGTTCGATCCCTGAAATGGCCAGCTGCCAAAACAACAAAAAAAATCAAACAAAAAAGAAACCAAGAATAAATAAGTGATTCAGGTTTTTTCAAAATAATTTTAAATTTAACTTTGTAAAATTCTTTTGCTATTAAAAATATGAATGTCTCATTATTTTTAGCCATAATACTTTTAAATCTTAATTAACTGAAACCCACATAACTAGATCCTTCAATAGAATAGCTAGAGCATTCGTATCTTCTCTTTGAGAAAGAGTAAGTGAAAACAAAAACATTCTGTATCAGGAATGTTTTTGTGGTCAACAGAGAAATTTTGAGAAAATCTTGAGTGAAATTTGTACAAATGCTCATCTTGCCCACAACCAGAATCACTAGCAGTGTTCAGATAGGTAGCTCAAAGGCACTAGCTGGTTTTTTGTCGTTTAAAATCGACAGAAGAAGAGACCCCAGAAAGAGATTGATTTCTTTAAACTGAGACTCTTCTTTCATTCAGAGTAAAAAAATCTAAACAAAGGTTGTTTATTGGGTAAATCTTAAATTAGAAAATCAAACTCACTATACTGCTTCTTTCTCTAAACATTTTGCCTAATCAAAACTTTAATATAACTTTTACCAGATTTTGCTTCCAAAAATTGTGCTTTTATGATAGCTACAGTCTATTTTAATATTAAACAAATCCAGTATACTTTTTAATTTTAACAGTAGGAATACGTAGGTAAAAAATTGAAAATTATTTTATCATCATACCTGTTGAATTTGCTTTAGTTTTCAGAGGTTGATGAATTTGCAAATCCTTTAAATGAATCAGAAATTCCTAAATTCTTTAACTGAGCCTCTTAAAAATCCACAGTAACTCTGTGTCCAGGCAGGGCTGTCCCTTGAATTACTGTAGCAATTTAAGCAAATATAATCTGCTTGGGAAATACTTGGGTTGAATTAAAATTATGTATTTCTTTTCATTATACAGAACTTTGTGGATTCAAATTAAGATGCTTGTGTTCTTGGTCAGATTTATGTGGCTTACTTCTTTCTTTTCCCCTTAATTTTGGTTTGAGGTGTGGCAAGAATTTCCTCTAATATGAAAGGCAAACAGAACTAAATGAAACAGCATGTACTGATTACTGTTTTTATTTTCATTTTCATGCCAAGGAATTCTTCAAATTAAGGTCCACTGTGACAGAGAGGCCAGTGTCTCAGCAGTTTAAGGTGGAACTCAAAATTTTCTTGAGTCCCTCTGTTGTTCAACACATTATGTTCACATCTGTACTTCCCTTTATTAAAACAAGTAATCAGGATTAGAAACATACAGCATTTCACATCTAGATTATTTAAAAAATGCAATAGATTGTCATTGGTTACACCGATCAAATATATAACTTTTTTCAGTGTAAGCTTTTGTCATGTTTTCTTTTTTTTTGTTTGTTGTTGTTCATTTTTTTTTTTTGCACCTGGCCAGTATGAGGATCTGAACCCTTGACCTTGATGTTATCAGCACCACACTCTACCCAGTGAGCTAATGGGCCAGCCTTAAATTTATTATTTTTATACAGACATATCTTTTCTGTCAGCTATCACCTTTCACCTTGCTTCCAGATATACCCACTAGAATGCCTTCTAATAACCTTTGAAATAAAAATTTATCTCTTGGTTACAGAAGTTAGTGCCTTGCACTCAGAAGGCATATCTATAAAATTATCATGTGTACTACTATAAACAGGCAAAGCATAGTATTCAATAATGAAATGAGAAGCTTTTGATGCCCTGTAACTACTGTCTTTATTTTACAAATTTAGATTTCCTCGTTTCACTAGGTTCTCTCTCCTTGAGTAACAGCTAACTGCTTAACTTATAAATTTTTATCCTAATGTTTTAAAGACTTAGCTTGTCTTTTGGCAGTAGACTTTGACTTCATTTTTAGGGGTATTCTTTCAAACTTGTGCAAACTAATAAAGTAAAGTGAATCCTGGAGTTAATTTGTTTCCTCAAAATAGTGTTTTCCATCAAGTTTTTACAAAGAACTCACAAGATTTATTTTGTTACACTTCAGATTTAAGAATACAGTGTTTTTAAAGGTTTTATTTAAGTATACAGTGTTTCAAGGGATGCATTGGCAATATTGTGAAAATCTAGTCTATTATTTCAGACATTGGTATGTAAAACGTGGCAGAGCACATTTGGGCCAAGATTCCATCTTGTTACTGATCTTTTCCATATGTTTCCTATTAGTGTCTTTGTTCTTAAACCTCCTCCACATTAAGGAAAAGAGCAAATCTGTGTTCTTTTCCAAAAATTGTTTTAATGCCTTCATAATTCTTTTGGAAGATTAGTTTAAAACCAACAGCTTAATCTTTATATAAGTCCTCATTGACTCTATGATTTGAACTTATGAGAGTGATTATGTTGTTTATGTTCTCAACAAATGTGAAAAAAAAATTTATCAGTAGATAGCTAGAGCACACAGAATGAAGCATGCCTAGGAAACTTAAACTAGGTTGTCAGTGTGTAGGAGGTTTAAATTGGCAGGGGTTGGCAATGGGGGGAGGTGGTGTTTAGAATCAGGCTTTAAAGGAAAAGTAGGAGCTGTAAGTGATAGCTTGTGATAGTTAACTGTTTTAGTTAGATGGCCGTAGTTGTAGCAACTGGGGAGAGAAGTCAGTTGAATTGATGAAAAGTCTAAATTATATGCTATGATTATAATTTGACTGAAGTGGATACAGTTCCTCAAAGCTGAATGATGTAGTCTGGCTAGGAAAAGCTGCCCTGAGACCTTCTTAATTAATGTAATAAGCTTAACAATTTTTCATTCATTTGTTCAACTCATTTATTGAGCTTCTACTTTGTGAAAGGCAGTTTTAGGTGCTGGGGACTTAGCAAAATCCCTTTTGTCATAGAGGAGGAAAACAGAAAATAATCAAATATGAAAACCATAAAATAAACAGTGCAGAGTGCAATGGAGGAGAATAAAGCAAGGTAGAGGGATAATGAAAGAGGCACAAGGGTATGGATTAACAATTCAGACACTGCTGTACATGTGGACCGGAATGGAACAATTAAGTTGCTGTGCGGCAGATGATAGGAGCCAGGTGACTCTGTTGGTAGGGAGATTACAGATAAGCAAGGGGAGGTGATGAGAATGACCCGTGTGGTGATGGATTAGAGTTGGACACCATAGTTTGAACTCATATTTAGCTTAGTTATAAATACAGATGGTTGAAATAAAAATATTTATGGATACATGTACAATAGAACTTCAAAAAGTTTGTGAAAAGTAAAATAAAAAGATAAAAATAAAAAATATAAGCTTTATTTCTCAACATAGCTGCATCAGATCCAGCTGAGCTAATTAGATAGCTGCCTGTTCAAGACACATTTATAAGCAATGATACGAGCCATTTAGTTCATCTCTAAAGAACTGAGGATCCTCAGAATTTAACCATGTCAATGCAGTCTTTTTTACATTATTAACTGAGGAAAAGTGGGTACCCTTTAAAAATTTTTTAAGATGAGGAAACAGAAGGAAGTCAGGAGGAGCCAAGTCAGGACTGTAAGGTGGATGCCCAATGATTTCCCATCGAAACTCTTACAAAATTGCCCTTGTTTGATGAGAGGAATGACCACAGGCATTGTCATGGTGAAGGACTCTCTGTGGTGAAGCTTTCTCAGGCTTTTTTTCTGCTCAAGCTTTGGCTAGCTTTCTGAAAACATGCTCATAGTAAACAGATATTATTATTCTTTGGCCCTCCAGAAAGTTAACAAACTAAATGCTTTGAGTATACCAAAAATCTGTTGCTATCACCTTTGCTCTTGGCCACTCCCACTTTTGCTTTCACCGGACCACTTCCGCTTCTTGATAGCTATTGCTCTGATTGTGTTTTGTTGCATGGTGAAGCCATGTTTCATCTCCTATTACAGTGCTTTGAAGAAATGCTTCAGGATCTTGATCCCACTATTTAAAACTGCCTCACCCCCAAATTGTCTGTTCATAGTGGGTCTCAATAAATATTTGAATGAGTGAATGTACTGTACCCTCCAACACTCATCCTCTTCTCCATTTTCTGGATATTTTTCTAATTTTCTGTCTGTTGGAGGAAAGAAACCCCTAGAGAACTTGCCCCTGTACCAATCCAGGGGTTAATCTTCTTGCTGTTAGCTTCCCTGACCTTACCTGGTCAGATCCTCAGTGGACCCCACATGCCCTGTATGTAGAACTAACTATTATTAACGTAAAAACATGAATACAGTAAACTGGGAAAGAAAACAGTAACTAGTTGACATCATTCTTCTTTCTCAGAATTTGCCTAACCAGTCTAACTTGCTGTTGCTGTTGCTGCTGCCACCTTGTTTGGTTTGACTTGATCTGCATAGTTCCTTTTCTTAAATATTTTCCAATATTAAATTTATTTGTCTATTTCATGTTGGGGGTAATTTCTTTACTTGCTGTTCTTCAAAGTACTGATTAATGATATACTTCATAAAGTCTACAGAAGAGAGAAAAGGGAAAGCAAAAAATGAGTAGTTTTTATCCTTAATTCAGCATCTGAGTCACCAGAGTACAATGCTGTCATTTTCTTGTGAAATTTTTCAAAGATATTTTATGCATATAGAAGCATATATGTATATTTAAAAATAACTTTCAAAAAGAACTTTTGCATGATATTTGAGATTTTAAAAATGTTTTTCTAATATAAACAATGATGTAATTAAATCTGTGATATTATGATATTTATATATTGGTTTTTGTTCATGGTTCTTGGCTTATATTACTCTCTGAACTTCTCCTGCACTCCTTTGACCAGCTCCTTTTTCTCCCCAAGGCAGGAAGTTCTCTGACCTACTTTAGCTGATCATAGGTCATAAGACCCCTATTTCAGGAAGGGTCCCACCCCATTTCCTGGAGGGAGGAATGCTGCACAGAGAGGCCAAGAAGAATCTAAAAAAATGGGCCTTGTTGGGTTTCCCCACCCAGTTATATCATACCCTTTTTGTCTAGTCACATTTCTATATGGTTGTCCATGCTTCAGTCATGCTTACATAAGGAAGCTTCCATAAAAACTTAAGATCACAGGGTTCGGAGAACTTCCTGATAGCTGAACATGTGATGATTCTTGGAGGGTGGCATGCCTGGGGAGGGCATGGAAGTTCTGTGCCTCTTTTCCCATACCTTACCCTATGCATCTCTTCATTTGGATCCTTTGTTATATCCTTTATAAATAAACCAGTAAACGTAAGTATGTGTTTCCCTGAGTTCTGTGAGCTGCTCAAGCAATGTAATCAAACCCAGGGAGTGGGTTGTGGGAACCCTGATTTATAGCTGGTTGGTTAGAAGGTCCAGAGGCCTGGACTTGCGACTGGCTTCTGAAGTGGGGAGCAGTCTTGGGGACTGAGCCCTCGACCGGAGGGATCTGATGTTATCTTCAGGTAGATAGTATCAGAATTGAATTAAATTAGGGGATGCCCAGCTGGTGTCCACTAAAGAATTGCTTGCTTGCTCGTGGGGAGAAATATCCATACATTTGGTCACAGAAGTTGGTCTTCTCTGTTGGTGATTTTTACTGAGTAAGAGTGTAGGAGAAACACATTAGTGTGTGTTTTTTCCTTGAGACAATAACCTTTTTACATGTGATTGCACACATGTGCTAGTATGTCTGAGGGGTAAATCCTCAGGCCTGGTTGTAAGTGCGTTCCACAGAGGTCCTTCCCAGCTATACTCCTACCTGTGAAATCTTCCTTTTTTAAGTTTTTCAAGTTTTAACTTTGGTGATCTGGTAAGTTAAAATGGTATCTTGTACTTTGAGTTTTCATTTCTCTTACTATGCATCTGTGTTGAACATCTCTTGTATTTTACAGCCACGTATGCTTTTTTTCCTGAACTGTCTTTATCTTTTACCTTTTTTCCTGTTGTGTTGTAGGTCTTTTGCTTATTGACTTTATTATGTACTAGGGAGTTCATTATATATTAGGGAAACTGTGTGCTATGTCTTAAGTGGTATTTTCTAATTTGTCATTTGTCCTTTGACTTTGCTCTTGATGGTTTTGCCATGAAGACTTTGTATTATGTTGTTGATTTTATCCATCTTTTCTTAACATTCTCCTGGCTTTTGTGTTATAGTTAGAATGACCTTCCCACTTTGTAAGAAAAATTCTACCACAGTTTCCACAGTTTCTTCTTGTGCTATTATGATTTCTTTCTTTCTTTTTTTTTTTTTTTTTTTTTGCCTTTGAATCTCTGATTTGTTTAGAATTTACAATACCTGTTGTAAGGTGTGAGGTGTGATCCTGCTGAACATTTTGCCAGGTGGCTATGCAAGTGTCCCAATAGCATAATTGTTTTTTTTTTTTTTTTTTGTACTGAGTGCTGATAGCAGCACTTTCTTTTTTTTTTTTTTTTTTAATTTTATTTTGTCGATATACATTGTAGCTGATTATTGCTCCCCATCACCAAAACCTCCCTCCCTTCTCCCTCCCCCCCCCAACAATGTCCTTTCTGTTTGCTTGTTGTATCAACTTCAAATAATTGTGGTTGTTATATCTTCTCCCCCCCCCCCCCCCCCCCCGGTTTGTGTGTATGTGTGTGTGTGAATTTATATATTAATTTTTAGCTCCCTCCAATAAGTGAGAACATGTGGTATTTCTCTTTCTGTGCCTGACTTGTTTCACTTAATATAATTCTCTCAAGGTCCATCCATGTTGTTGCAAATGGCAGTATTTCATTCGTTTTTATAGCTGAGTAGTATTCCATTGTGTAGATGTACCACATTTTCCGTATCCACTCATCTGATGATGGGCATTTGGGCTGGTTCCAACTCTTGGCTATTGTAAAGAGTGCTGCGATGAACATTGGGGAACAGGTATACCTTCGACTTGATGATTTCCATTCCTCTGGGTATATTCCCAACAGTGGGATGGCTGGGTCGTATGGTAGATCTATTTGCAATTGTTTAAGGAACCTCCATACCATTTTCCATAGAGGCTGCACCATTTTGCAGTCCCACCAACAATGTATGAGAGTTCCTTTTTCTCCGCAGCCTCGCCAGCATTTATCATTCATAGTCTTTTGGATTTTAGCCATCCTAACTGGGGTTAGATGGTATCTCAATGTGGTTTTGATTTGCATTTCCTGGATGCTGAGTGATGTTGAGCATTTTTTCATATGTCTGTTGGCCATTTGGATATCTTCCTTAGAGAAATGCCTACTTAGCTCTTTTGCCCATTTTTTAATTGGGTTGCTTGTTTTCTTCTTGTAAAGTTGTTTGAGTTCCTTATATATTCTGGATATTAATCCTTTGTCAGATGTATATTTTGCAAATATTTTCTCCCACTCTGTTGGTTGTCTTTTAACTCTTTTAATTGTTTCTTTTGCTGTGCAGAAGCTTTTTAGTTTGATATAATCCCATTTGTTTATTTTTCCTTTGGTTGCCCGTGCTTTTGGGGTCGTATTCATGAAGTCTGTGCCCAGTCCTATTTCCTGAAGTGTTTCTCCTATGTTTTCTTTAAGAAGTTTTATTGTCTCAGGGTGTATATTTAAATCCTTAATCCATTTTGAGTTGATTTTAGTATACGGTGAGAGGTATGGATCTAGTTTCATTCTCCTGCATATCGATATCCAGTTATCCCAGCACCACTTGCTGAAGAGGCAGTCCCTTCCCCAGTGAATAGGCTTGGTGCCTTTGTCAAAGATCAGATGGCAGTAAGTGTGTGGGTTGATTTCTGGATTCTCTATTCTCCCAATAGCATAATTGAACAGCCCACCTTTCCCCTATCAAATTTGAAATGCCACTGTTCCCATACTCTAAGTTTCTGTAACTGTTGAGGTTATTTCTCAACATTATATTCTTTCTCTTTGACTTGCCCATTCACCAACAGCATGTGACTTTAGTTCTTGTAGCATTTTGAATATCTGGTGAGGCTTGCTCCTCTCATCACTTTTCTTTCTTATAATTTGCCTAACCATTTTAACGTGCTGCTGCTGCTGTCACCACCTTGTTTGGTTTGACTTGATCTGTGTAGTTCCTTTTCTAAAATATTTTCCAGTATTGTAGTTATTTGTCTGTTTTATATTGTGGGTAATTTCTTTACTTCTGTTCAGTTTACTAATTTATTTTTGTGTATGATAGTTGATTAATGGTATCTTCATATATACAAAAAATAAATATAAGTGTTTATAAGATGCCACTATTAATGATACAAATACCTATTTACTCACCATCTAGCCTAAGAAATAGGAAAATATTAATGCCTGTGAAGACCTTCCTTACTTCTTCCTCTCACCAAAGCCAAAGAGAGCCACTATTTTGAATTGCTTATGTTTAATATACCCTTGCTTCTCACTTATACTACATATATATGCATGAATCCCTAAACTGTAGGTGACTTGATTTTGTGCTTTTGAATTTTATATAAATGATGTACTACTGTAGGTATTCTGTAATTTGCTTTTTTTTACTCATCATTGTGGTTCCTTCATTTTACTGTTTTATAGTATTCCATTGTGTGAACATACCAGCACATAGCTATGTTTTCATCTATGAAAAGATATTTATTTATTTATTTATTTTGTTATTGTTATGGATCCTAGGCTTCTACCGCATCTGCCTTCCAAATTGGGCTGGAAGCTTCTCAGGGGCATCTTAGATGCAGCACAGCGCTGAGGTGGGAACATTTATGGAATGAATGAAGAGTCACTTGGTGGCAGATTATTTGTTTTCTGTTTTTTTTGTATTTATTTATTTTTAATTTTAAATTTTTTATTATACATACATGTGGGGTACGACGCTGGTTTTCAATAATGGTGTAGAATGTGTGGTGGTTAGATCAGTATAGTTACCTTATTCATCATTACAATACACAATCATTCTTTGTGTCTGTTGACCAATTCCTCATTAGCCCTCCTCCCTTACTCCCTCCCCTTCCCCTTTCCCCCTCTAGTTTTCTGAAAGTTCATCGTATTACTGTGATTGTTGTTCCTTTCTTTCTCTCTGTCTGTCTTTATTGTTCATTTGTTTATTTATTTATTTACTTATTTTAAAAGATGACCGGTAAGGGGATCTTAACCCTTGACTTGGTGTTGTCAGCACCACGCTCAGCCAGTGAGCAACCAGCAATCCCTATATGGGATCTGAACCCGTGGCCTTGGTGTTATCAGCACCACACTCTCCCGAGTGAGCCACAGGCCGGCCCCATTGTTCATTTGTTTATATGTGGATTCAGCTCCCAGTTATGAGTGAGAACCTGCGGTATTCCTCTTTCTGTACCTGGGTTGTTTCACTTAGGATAATTTTCTCCAGGCTCATGCATTTTGTTGCAAATGATAGAATTTCTTTTTTTTTTTTATGGCTGAGTAGTATTCCATTGTGTATATATACCACAATTTCCTTATCCAGTCATCCATGGATGGACATTTAGGTTGTTCCATTGCCTAGCTATTGTAAATAGAGCTGCAGTAAATATGGGAGTGCAGGTATGCCTTTGACCTGATGTTTTCCAGTCCTCTGGTTATATCCCCAGGAGTGGGATTGCTGGATCATATGGATCCTGTCTATCTGTAGTTGTTTAAGGAACCTCCATACAGTTCTCCATAATGGCTGTATTAATTTACAGTCCCACCAACAGTGCAGGAAGGTTCCTCTCTCCATATCCTCGTCAGCATTTGTTATTCTCTGTCTTTTTTATGATAGCCAGTATGATTGGGGTGAGGTGATATCTCAGAGTGGTTTTGATTTGCATTTCCCTGATAATTAGTGATGTTGAGCATTTTTTCATATACCTGTTGGCCATTTGTATGTCTTCCTTTGAGAAATGTCATTCAGCTCCTTTGCCGCTTTTTAAATTGGATTATTTGTTTTTTTTGCTGTCAAGCTTTCTGAACTCTTTGTATGTTCTGAATATTAATCCTTTGTCAGATGCATATTTTGTAAATATTTTCTTCCATTCTGTAGGATGTCTTGAAAAGACATTTAAATTGCTGCCAGTTTTTGCTTTTTTGAAAAATAATCCAGGCTGGCTGGTTAGCTCAGTCAGTTAGAATGCCACCTTATAACATGAAGATCAAGGGTTCAGATCCCTGTACTGACCAACTGCAAAAAAAAAAAAAAAAAAAACATTAGCCACAAATGTCAGAATAAATGATGGTTTTTAAAAGAAAAGAAAGAAAAGAAAAAGAATGCCATGAACATTCTCGAACATATCTTTTGGGGAAGTCTTACATGGGTTTCCTTGGAGCATATACCTACAGTGCTAGTCAAAGGGTATCACTTTTTTCAACTTTACGAGATGCCAAATTATGTTCTAAAGTAGTTATACCAATTTACATTCTCACTAAAAGCAGGTAAGGATGTAATTGTTAAGATCTCATTAATGCTTGGCATTTTCTAAACTTTTTCCAATTTGATAGGTGTTTAATGGCATTACATTGTGATTTTAATTTCCATTGGCCTTATTACTAAAGAGGTTGAACATCTTTTCAAATATTTTTCAGCCATTTGGATTTTCTCTTGTGAGATATGCCTGTTGATGTTTTTTGCTCGTTTTTCTATTATGTTATTTATTTTTTCCTTATTGGTTTTTATGAGTTCTTATGTATTATTGTAAATACTAATTTCTTGTTACTTATATGTGTCACTGCATGTTATAGTTTTTCGGTTGATTCTCTTGGATTTTTCAGGTATGTGTGGATCATATGCAAATTATTATTTTACCTTCTCTCTAATTGTTTTTGATGGAATAATTCTTTATTTATAAGACATTTTGCAAATCTTTGGTATCTAGATGGTTGTACTGTTCGTTGGTCTTTTTCCCAGTTAGCTCCCATAAACTACATGAGATAAAAGTACATTTCAAGTCAATAAGCCACATGATAACAGAATTCGTAGACATAGGGCCAGCCCGTGGCTCACTTGGGAGAGTGTGGTGTTGATAACACCAAGGCCACAGGTTCGGATCCCTATTTAGAGATGGCCACTTAGCTCTCATGGGAGAACGTGGTGCTGACAACACCAAGTCAAGGGTTAAGATCCCCTTACTGGTCATCTTTAAAAAAAAAAAAAGAAAAGGAATTGGTAGATATCATGGAAACCTCACCAAATAAGGAGGGTCGGGTATAAAGAGAAGAATTTTTAAAAGACCAGCACATTACCAGTCACAAACTGCAGAGAAAGCAAGAAAGCACTCAACCAGGTGGAGCAGCCAATGTTCTCCACTCTCACACAAGCGAAGTTCCAAAATAATATACACAATTAAAAATAGTTGTCTATGTAATTGATTTAAAGTTTATTCTATACTGACTGGTACTAAGTACAAAGAGATAGCATTTGTAGAAATAGCATTTTTGAGGACCAGGAAAGGGTGATAAGATGTGTTTCATTTGGCAAAATCGTTGGGAAAAATACTCTTTTTGTTTGGGGGCAGCACAGAGAAGTAGACCTTCTAATATGTGAAGCACATAATCCATTGTGTGAGTTAATTGGGAGGATGGGCAGGAAAAAGATGCAAAAAGATTTTGGAATCGAAGGTTTCATGGTATATATATATTTGTTGTTCTTTAAAAAAACCAAAAAATTTTTAAAAAGCATAAAAATATACCCCAAGATACCATAAAGAAGAGTGACATTTGGTTTAGTCTGTTTCTTCTTTTTTTTTTTTTCCCCCTCCTATAACAATACTACAGAGTGGTTAATTTATAATGAGTATGAATTTATTTCCTCACAGTTCTGGAGGCTGGGAAGTCCAAGAACAAGGCACATCTGGTGAGGGCCTTCGTGCTGCATCATAACATAGTGGAAGCTATCACATGGTGGAAAGGTAAAGAGAGAGAGGAACAACAAGTGGGGGTGAAGTCCATTCATGAGGCAGCATGAGTCCATTCATGAGGGTGGAGCCCTCATGATTTTATTACTTCTTAAAGGTTTTACCTCTTAATACTGTTAGAATGGCAATTAAATTTCAACATGAGTTTTGGAGGGGACAAACATTAAAACCACAGCAGGCAAGGAGGAACAAATTCCTTGGGGAATCAGTTTTCTGCTGGACTGGCATTCAGTACAGAGCAGTGAGTCTCCCTGGACTACATTTTTTAAGGCAGGCTGATATCTCTTTTTCTTTTTTATGGTTGGGAAAAAGGTATATTAGGCAGAAAAATTACCTACCAGAAATGAACAAAAGGTTATATATAGTTTGAGATACATTTATAAAACAGTATCTAATTTACAAAACGTCTAGAATGTTTTGTAAATGGTTGCTATGAAAACAGTGAAAATATAATTACAAAAATGTATACACATCAACTGTTAAAATGTACATGGTTTATGTTCACCTTCCTTCAATATATTTCCCAAAGGCACACAACTTCTAGCCTAGCTGGGATCAAGGTATACAAAAACCAATTTTATTTTTATATACTAGCAATGAGCAATTGGAGATTGAAATATTTAGTTAAAATCTAATAAGATTTTTATAAGAATTGTATGCTGAAAACTGTGCAACATTGAAGAAAGACATTGATGAAGACTTAAATAAATAGAGGTATTGGCCAAAGGATAGTCACATTAGCAATGGAACAGAAGAGAAAGTTCAGATACAGTTGATTTTTGCCAAAGGTAATTTAATGGCAAAAAAAGTCTTTTAAGCAGATGGTGTTGGAACAAAATCTCATTCGGAAAAGCAAAACTTAAGAAAAAAAAGAAAATGTTAAATTTGGAGGAAAAGTCAAGGGATTTGAGAGAACTCAAGTCCTAATTTTTTTTTTCTTTTAAGTATATATGGTGTACACCCTTAGTATGTGTTTGGCAAACTTTGGTCAAAACAGTCCAGTGATGAAACTCTTAATCAGGCAATTTCTAGTCGTCCATTTCAAGATGTAAATATTTGCCTTTTATGACTCTTATTTTTCATTTTTTTTCCATTTATAAATCTCCAAGATTCAGAGTGGTTAAAATACTGTCTAATCATGTTATAAAACCATCCTCAAATAGCCCCTGGTGTTGATTTATGCTATACTGTAGATTCTACTGCATTTACTTTTTAATTGATTTTTTTAATTAAATTTTTTATTTTGAGGTAATTATAGAGTCACGTGCAGTTGAGAAATAATGTAGAAAGTTCCTATGTATCTTTTACCCAGTTTCCCCTAATGATAACATCTTGAAAAACTGTAGTACAGTATCACAATCAGAATGTTGATGTTGATATAGTCAAAATGAACATTTTTCTAGTATTGTGAAGTGACTGACTTTGTAAATATACAAAGTGTAAGTCTGCTTGTCCCAGTTTTCAAATATTCCATCTCTTTATTTATCTAGTTATTTTAAAAATAGATCATGTTTCACAATTTTTGCTTCTAGTTAGATGTTATTGTCAGAATTTTAAAAATAAAATAGTGCTTTTTAAGATTATTTAAAGATATATCTGGATTTGTCTTTATTTTTAGGCTTCTACACATATTAGAATAAGACTGCCCTCCCATGGTGAAAATTAGGTAAATTTAATGGGCTTATTTTGGGGGGAAAAAACACATTGAAATGTGTATCTTTTAAAAATATGTGAGAAATAAGAGATAAGCTTCTTTGTGGTTTCAAATGACAGGGATGGTAGAAGCCCTGTAGATAAAGGATCACAGTGCCCATCCAGCATGGGAGACCCCAGTCCTACAAACTGATCATGAGCCAGTGGTCTGAAGTCACCTGCCTCTCTGGGGAGTCCGTTTTATCATTTTAAAATAAAGGGGTTTAAAAGTGAGGCTGCTCTAGGACTAAAGTTGTGTGGATCTCTTGCCTTTCTATGCCACCTTCTCTTTGTCTTACTATAACTTTAAGAGGTGTCTCTTTACATCTACCCCTTTTCTTCAGTTACGTGCTAAAATTCTTGGAATCACTCTTGAGATTTATTCCTCCAATATTCTCCATATTTTCTGTGGAATTATGTATTGCTCCAAGTACCCTGCTATGGGTTCAATGTATCCCCCACAAGTTCATGTGTTGGGAACTTGATCCCCATTGTAATAATGTTAAGAGGGTGGGAAATCTGGTAATGGTATTTGAAAGGAAGGACCTTTAAGAGGTGATTTGATTGTGAGGACTATGCCCTCATGAATGGATTAATACATTCACAGAGTAATGGTTTAATGGTTTAATGGGTTATCATTGTAATGCCAATAAAAATCTCAACGGGGCTATTGTGTAATATTATAAGCTAATTCAAAATGATTATGGAAATGCCAAGGACCTGGAGTAACCAATAATTCTGGGAAAGAACAACAAAGTCAGAGGGCTTATTCTGTTATTAAATTTCAAGCCATGACCTGTGGAACAAAAATTCAGACTTTAGAAATAGACCTAGAACTCAGAAATAAGCTATATATGTACTGTCACTTGATTTATACTAAAGACACCATTGCAATTTAGTGGGGATAAGGTGATCTTTTCAATAAATGGTATGGAGCAATTGGATGTTTGTAGGGTGAAAACGAATCTTGATGTATGTCTTACATCAAACATAAAAATTAATTCAAGATGAGTCATTGACCTTAAATATGAAAGATATAGCAATACAACTTGCTTCTAGAAGAAACATAGTCAGATAGCTTCATGCACTTGGGGTCGGCAAAGATTTCTTAAGACATAAGAAACACCAGTCATGACGTAAAAATGTAATAAATTGGATGTCATTAAAACTGAGCACTTCTGTTTATTAAAAAACACTAATCAGAGAGAGAAAAAGCCACAGCCTGGGAAAAGATACTCACAAAACATATAGCCAACAAAGGAATGTGTAACTAATTTGTACAAATTAGTTATGAATGTATAACTAACTTGTACAAGTAAATTTTTTTGAGAAGACAAATAGCACTATTTAAAGAGGGCAAAGGCTTGAACAGGCATTTTACAAAAGAAGCTACCCGGATGGCTAGTCATTAATCATTATAGAAATGCAAATTAAAACACAGAGAAATTCTGTACAGCTTACCTACCAGAAGGGCTATAATCAAAAGGACTAATAGAGGGCCAGCCCGTGGCTCACTCGGGAGAGTGTGGTGCTGATAACACCAAGGCTGCGGGTTCGGATCCTATATAGGGATGGCTGGTTAGCTCACTGGCTGAGCGTGGTGCTGACAACACCAAGTCAAGGGTTAAGATCCCCTTACCGGTCATCTTAAAAAAAAAAGGACTAATAGTACCAGTTGTGGATAAGGTTGTGGAACAAAAGAAGCTCTTATTCATTGGTGAGAATGTAAATTGGTACAATTATGGAAAACTATTGGCAGTATCTACTACAGCTTAACATAGACCTGTCCTATGATCCAACTATTTTACTCTCAGATACATGCCCTACGGAAATGAATGCACATGCCCTTAAAAAGACTTGCACAAACATCGTTATAAGCAGCCTATTCAAAATAGCCAAAAACTGGAAACAGCTCAAATGACCCAGAACATCTGAAAGGATAAATACATTGTGATATATGCAATGGAATAATATTCAGCAGTAAAAAGGAATTGAACTGCTGATATATGTGGTAATATGGATGAATCTCATAGGTGTGAGAAATGCCCTCACCCATCCAAGGCCAAAGGATGGACACGGAGACACGAGGTACAGGGAAGTGAGACTTTAACTACGGCCTTGCACTGAAGAGCAGCCATAAAAGCATGGTATGTGGAAGCCAAGTAAACAAAGAATTTCAAGACGAATGCACGGTATACAGATTTTATAAGGATGAAAAAAGGAAATAGTGTACTGTCATAGTTAAAAGCATGAAGCTAGACTGTTCGATTCAGATCCCAGATCTGCCTTAAGTTATTTAATCTTTCTTCCTCAGTCCCCACACCTAAAAAATAGGTACCTTTATGGTTTACAAAAATACCTATCTGCCTTGTAGGGTTATTGTGAGGATTAAATAAATACAAGTAAGGCATGTGGAAGAATGTCTGAAAATGTTCTTTAAACATCACCTATTGTCATTTAATGTTTTTCATATAGCATGATTTGGGGAAAATAGATTCTGGGTAATTGTTAGGTCAGCTACAATAGGTTAATGTCTATGTGAGTAGAAAAGTAATGAAGACTGAGGTAAGACAATTCTTTCAAAAAGTAATTGAATATGAAGGAAATAGTAATAGTATAGTAGCTTTAAGGGGAACAAAATTGAGGTTTTTTTAAAAAAGCTTTTGTTTAGTGACTTCAGTAAATGATTTTCTTAAAGTGTTATGTTTGTTTTATAAATTCTGATGATCACCTTTTGTTGTAGTAATGGGGGGGGGGAATAAAGATAGATGGTCGTTGAGATTCTTTGCTGCCTTGAAGTACTTAATAAACCCAGTAAGTTGTAGTAACTTTTTAATTTTCAATCTTCAATGGATTTCAAGCAATGCAATTTTGGTTGTTAATGATTTTTATTAGTGATTTGTGTTTTGCAAACTTACAACCAAATATGGCTTATAGCTGTGTTATGGAGGGATTTCTGGAATCATTTCCAATATTAAGAAAGTTTTGTTTTTTCTTTTTAGAAAAGATTGGCTTAGCTACTTTAATCTCCCTTATTCAGATCATAGACTAATCTGTTTCTTTATATGATTTTAACCTTATGATTTTAATTATTAATTTCAAGAACTGGATTTTTATCATCAGATGAGCAGATAAGGAAAATGTGGTATATCTACACGATGGAATACTATTCTGCTTAAAAAAAAAAAAATGAAATACTACCATTTGCAGCAACATGGATAGACTTGAGAAAATTATATTAAGAGGAATAAGCCAGGCACAGAAAGAGAAATGCTGCATGTTCTCACTTATTTGTGGGAGCTAATAAAAGAAACAAATAAATGGGGGTAGGGGGAAGAAGACACAACAATTCCTTGGAATTGTTAAGACAACTGAACATTTATGATGTTGATGGGGGGAGGGGGAAAAGGGAGGGGAAAAGTTGGAATAAAGGGACACGAAAATCAACTACATTGTATATTGATAAATATAAATAAAATAAAATAAAAATGCAAACATAAATAAAATAAAATTTCTACATTAGTGATTCCCAGAATTCTCAAGCTAAAACAGCAGCCTGAACGGCATAGGAGAGTGAATCAGTAATACTCCTTGGGGACCTCAAAGCATAGATTAAAATAGCCCTAAAAGCTCAGTGGCTTAAATGGATTTGAAATTTCATTTTAAATCTCATGTAGTGCCTCCCAGGCTTTAAGTGTGGAAGTCTTCTAATGATGTATACATGTTTATTTTAATGGCAGAATATTTTAAATTAGTGTAAAGGAGACAATCCAAAAACAAAAAAAACAAAAAGCACTGGATTTTTCCAGCATCAGTGAACATTTGACTAAGTGCTGTGATAGCAAAATTTTATTTTATGTTGTAGAAAATTTTGTTTATTAAAACAATTGGAACTTTGGAATATTTTGATTTTGAACGATTTTCATTAATCTTTAATTTTTCTCATCAGTCAGTAATTGTCTAGCATTATAGTTACTCATGTTTTATGAACCTTTATGGTTTACAAAGCATTTTCATGTACATTTTTGTTATTCAATCCTCATAGCAACCTTATTGATCAGCATTGTCATCCCTATTCTTTATAGATGAGGAAGCAGGATCAAAGAGGTGGTGACTTCCCCGAGACTATTCTGTTACTATTGGTGGTTAACCTTTATTATTTTGATCATACTATGATCTTTCCTCTATAGTTTCCATAAAGGTAGCAGTTTTGTTCTTGATTTTCAAATTTATGTCATTTTGAAAATTAGGTAAATTTCTTGTGAAGCAGTTGTTCTCAGCCAGTTGAGATTTTGCCCCATCCCAGCACATTTACAGTGTTTGGAGAAATTGTTGCTTGTCACAGCTGTTCGGGGTAGGAGACGCAGGTGTTACTGGCATCTAGTGGGTAGAGACCAGGAAACTGCTAAACATTCTGCAATGTGCAGGACAGCCACCACCACAGAGAAAGATCTTGCCCAAAATGTCAATAGTGCCAAAGTTGAGTAACCCTGCTGTCAAGAATAAGACTTGTGAACCCATTCTTAACCTTGATATCCAGACTTTCCATCCCTTCTTATATATCTGTAATGTTGTTCTCCTCTCTCCCCCACAAAATTATTTAAAAACTAGTTTTTGAGAGAGTTTAATATAAAGGTGACTATTCTTAGCACAGGAATTATATGGTGTATTTTAGTACTGTTGCTAAGAATAAACATTAATACTCCTTTAAAAATGTTACATATAAATTAGAGTTTTCTGAAATATAGTTTATGTTCTAGGATGGGAGAAGAAAAATTAAACCAAAACACAAATATTTTACTTCAAACCAATGTTTTTAATGATGTTTTCTTTATTTTCTAGTTTTGTTTAACTTATGTTGAATGCCAATAAAAAAAACATATAGTATTCTTAACTTGTATATAAAGCTTTCAGTTTTTGTCTGTTTTATTTGATGCTCTGCCTATTCAGTTATACCAGGTATGTTTCTTAGAATTATCCAGTCTGTACATATTTGAGGAGAAAATTTGACTTAGAATTGATAGTGTCCTGTCTCTTCCAAGCAAGGTCTTCCAAAGGGACATTTCGAAAATATTTCTTAGACTAGAGGTGATGACGTTATATAACCTAACAATTGACTTGCTATTAAAAGCTTATAATAACTGATAGAAAAAGATATGAGTTACAGATTTTATATAAACACTACATAATTTTTACAGAGGTTTTATTATCAGGTAAAAAAGAAAATCACGTGCTATAGCCCAAAACCCAGCTCTTATGAATAGCATCTGTCAAGTTGGTAATGAACACATACTGAAGGCTTTATTATAAGAAAAAAAAGTTTTAAATGTAAAGACAGGCTCTAAGACATGAGAATATCAAGATGACTATATGAAACCATACTTTAACATGATTAGAAATGCTACAGTACTATCCAAGTTATTAAAGGAAGAATAAGACTAGTAAAATGTACTCTTCATATAACTGTTCTTGTCAATGTTGTTTTTCTAATGGCAAATGAAAGAGCACAAATTTCGCTAGGTCAAGCATTTCATATACAGTACAGTTCTTTTTAAAATGTGCTTGATAACAAAGTATTAAATACTGAATGTCTTATTTTTCGTAACTGAAAGGAATGTTCAAGCATGAGATTTATGCAAAATCACTTGTACACAAAAAGAAACTGCAGTAGATGCTTGTTTCTCTTAATCCTTATGTGCTAATAGTTTGGCAAAATTCTGTTGAAATTTTTTGTCATAAAATAAGTCAGTGGACTTACCATGTGGGAATAGATTTTTGCTTATGTATAATATTACCATTATTAATAGACTTCAAGTATTCCAAATGTAAGCACTTTTTACTTTTATACTAAATGGACATTACCAATTACTAATTATTACTTTCTAAAGTTCCCAAGCTGAACACTCATTCTGCTCAAAACACAGCGAAATGATGCAGGTTGTATTTCCCAGTACTTCACCGGATTGTTGAATAAACTTATTGCACTGTATAAAGATTTCTTCATCTTTGGCACTGTTGGACAGAAGTCGTTCACTCCCACTTTTGTAATTGAATTAGAATGAAGGAAGATTATCTGTTGTAGTAGGAAAAAAGAATGGGTTAAAAAATACACACTAAATATAAAAGGAAGATATTCTGTTTGTAGTTAGCATTTGCTTGTGGGTTTATTCATTTATATTGGTTTGAATATATTTTTCCTTAAAGTAGATATACTCATTTATGCACGTTAAATACCTATTATAGCAACTTGGGCTCATGCAGTGGAGGGTGGCATAGGGCTGGTGCCGAGGCCCGGAGCATACTGCCTGGTCAGCTCAGCCACTTTCTCTCTCTCTCTCTCTCTCTCTCTCTTATTATATATATACTTCAGTGCCATATTTACTATACTGTGTTTAAAAAGTATTAGATATGAGCAGAATAAAATTTAATGCTCCAAATTTAAGCTCACAGTATGAATATGAATAATTGTTAGCTGGCATTTTCTGTGATCAAGGAGTGTAGAACTGCTTTTTTGTAAGTTGTTTTTATAGAGTGAGCTGTCTGTCAGCACCTTAAATGCATATTTGTAATACAGCATCAATAGCTGTATCTTTCATTTGCACCAATGGACAATTCACAATTTTATAAGCTGTGTACATGTCTTTTAAAATTAAATTATTACTCAGAAAGAATGGTGAATGTAGGATCTTTCCTTCGTTCCCTTTAACAGCCCTTCTAATTCTTCCTTTGGCCTTTTCTGGCAAGAGTGAGATTTCTGAGAAATAGAAGCAATCTTTTGCTGGCAAAGCTGAGATATCAGTTCTGACTATTTTTACCTCTACATTCTGCCTTTACATCTTGCTAATGTTGATCGTGAAAACTCTAGGCATTGCTAAAATAAGTTTAAGTTTTGTGTTCTATCCTCCTCTGTCCTATATTAGTTTCGGCGATTTTATGACAGATACTTTATATGCTTCCTGTACATTTTCCCAGAGCAAGATATAGTTTAGCATAGCACTGACCTCAGTGGGAATGAAAACGTGCTGGATGTGGGTGTGTTTACTTTGTGGATGTTTATTGAATTGTACACTTATGACTTGTGTTCTTTTCTGTTTGTGTTATAATTCTATTCATTAAAAAAGAAAAATGCTAGCAAGAATATAGGTAGATTTAGGAGAGATCGGAAGTTGGGATCAGCGTTGTAGAGCAAATTGAGCAAAAATGAGATCAGGGATGGGACAGCTTGAGAGAGGACAAACTCAGGTCATGCTCACTAGCTAAACAGACATCCAAATGCAGCATTTGGAAAAGTCAAAGCAAAAGATGTTGCTTTGAGATGAACACCTGCCTGTAGCACATCCATTTCAATGGCTGTGTCTCAAAAGAATGCAGTGAATAAAACTTGTTTAAGACAGATCAGAAAGAAAGCTAGAAAAAGCAAAGTGGCTCAACACCCAGTTTTTGTTCTCAATGTGTCTTCTGCTTCTTGGAAGATGAAGACTTTGTATAGCAAGGAAAGCACAGGGGAAAAATGGATTAAGATGAAGTTGTATTAAATAGGGATTCTTAATCTGAGATCTATAGATGAGAATCACAGAGATTGTGAAAGTCCAAAAGTTACATGCAAAATATTGTCTTCATTTTTGCTCTTGGGAGGATGTAAAGCTTTATCAGATTCTCCAAGGAATCTGTGACCCTCTCCCAGCCAGTTAAGAGTTGCCAGATTAGAAGGAGAAAAGGTTTTTAATAAGAAAACAAACGACAAAACGTGAACTCATGATGCTCCAAATAGTGACTTTCAGTTAGTTATATATTGTGGTTTAAATGTTTAAAAAAGCATACATACTTCTAACCTAGCACCACACTGATGGTAAAAATACATGAAGCCTAGTCCTCTTTCTCTCACTTGTGAATGTTTCTAAGACAAAAGGACATGTGATCCTTCTCAGTGTCCTCCTGACCAGTCCTGCCTCTGTGTAGCCACCCCCATCCGAGAAGTCTGAAATTATCTGTGTCAGCAACTTTGCCACTACTTTGCAGTTTCAATAGGAGAAACCAGGTGGAAATGGGTCCTGAGGTTTTCAGGGGATGTCTGTGTAGAAACCACTCTCTTTGCATATTACAAAATAGCTAGAAAAGAGGCTTTTGAAAATGTTCTCACCGTAAAGATATAACTGTACGTGGTGATGAATATGCTGAGTACCCTGATTTGATCTTTATACAATATATATGTATTCAAACATTATATTGTGTCCCATAAAAATGTAAAATTACAATGTGGCAATTAAAAATTTTTTTTAATTAAAAAATAAAGAAGAAAGAAACCACTCTCCTAATGCTCTCTTACTTCATAAAACACCTCAATCAACCTGGGAGTCATTATGTTTGAATTACCCTTGCTGCTTGCTTGGTCTTTGCTTGAGGTATACTAATGTGTTTTATAAAAACCAAAGAAAAGTACTAGCTAATATCTACCAAACACAGGTAGAATGTTTTACCTGGAGGTATTTCAACTCCTGTAATCCGGAAGGGATTTTTTTTAGTTTATTGTTTTCCAAGTGTATTTCTCTCACACGTGGTATGTTAGCAAGACTTCCATTTTCAATATCAGCGATTCTGTTGTTTCCTAAGCCCAGCCTAAAAATGATATAAAATGCATCGACTGTTATGCAGATAAACCTAGGTTAGCTGATAGTCAGCTAAAAACACCACAACGTAGTTAGAGTATAAGCCTGTCTTATTTTTGTATACGTTCAGAGAAAGGCATTTCATGGCTTTATGTAAGAACCTATTTTAGTAGGTAACAACCCTCTCCTCCTACTGTCAGAACATTCTTTTTTTATCTAAATTCAACAAAAGGGAAATTTGAAAAGTGTTATTTTTCTTTTTCTACTTGGTTTGCCTCTCCCATTATCATAGACAGTAATAATAGTGGTTCTTTCTAGTTTTCCCTTCACATTCTCCAGTAGCAACAGTGATGATCTTGACTAGGGTTCCTGTACACATTCTCTAAGAAGTTTCATTAATATCTTAATCATACGGACTATCCCTTCTAAGTTAAGATTTTGGGAACTTTTACCTTTGCAGTTCTTTGTATCGTTTAAAATCCTCAAGTTCCACAGTTGAAATTTTATTAAAATCTAAATGAAGCTCCAATAAAGTTGAAGGTAGTTCTAATAAGAATAGAAAGATGTATGTTAGATCAAGTAAGACCAAGCCCCATTGAGTTTTTATTTACTTGTCAAATTTCACGTTATGAATTTAGGCAATTTTTTAGGTATCTACTTTTAAAAAATGTTTTATTATGGAAAATGTCAACCCATATACAAAAATAGAAACTAATATTATGAGGTACGATGCTGTTGCACAGCTTCAACAATTATCTTCATTTTTCTGATCTTGTTTCATCTACTCCATTATTTATTCACTTATTTATCTAATTGTTTTTATTTGTTTAGTCTTTTTTGTTTGTTTTGGCTGGGGTATTTAAAATCAAATCTCATATATAATGTCATTTCACCTGTAATTACTTCACTAGACATCTCTAACTGATAAGGTCATCTTTTTTTGCATAACTACTGTGTCAGTATTACATCTAACAAAATTAACAATAATTCTTTACTGTCATCTAATATTCAGTTACCATAGTTGTCTCACATATATCATTTTACAGTTGATTTGTTCAAGTCAGGATCCAAATAAAGTTCACAGAATACATTTGGTTCTTAACTCTTAAAATTTTTTTCTGTAACGTACTTTCTCCTTTTTTATTTCCTGTTGATTTGTTTCAGGTATTGATTTGATTGAGACACTCATTTTGTGGATTTGGCTAGCAACTTCCGCATATTTGTTTATCAGGACCCTCTAACCCCTTATTTTTTATGACCTGGTAGTCACATTCAGAGACACGATCAGATTTAGGTAGATCAACCTTCCACCTGATGGTCTTTATTTTTATAGCATTTATTCATGATTGCTGTATAAATCCATTCCTTTATTAGGAATTGGAAAGTGGTACTCTCTGATTTTGTCATTCTTTGTGGATTGATTAGCTGGAATTCTTCTCTAAAGAATTTTCCCTTGTCAATTATTTAGTTACTTTGTAATACAGTTTTTACAGAAAAGGCAGCAAAAAAGCTTGATTCCATCACGTAATGAATTGGTACAATCCCCAGAGGTGACCAGTTAAGGTTGTTTGTTTTTTTAAGACATATAAACACAAAGATATTTACTCTATTTAATATGTTCAATCCATTGCATTATTTATTCTTTCAATTAGTCGTGGTGTTTATTTAAATAGAGAAGCACACCTACAGTGCCTGGCACATGGAAGTTGCCCAGTGAATGTTCTTTCTTTCTTTTCTCATACCAGCATAGCCTTACCCCATATTAGTATAAACAAGACCATGCTGAGCGAGACACAGCCTGGAACAGCAGCTCCCTACTCCTGTCCTTCAGGGCTCCCCTCATCCCCTCCCTCTACCGTCACTCCTTTCCTTGTCCTGATTCCTCTTTCCTTGATGTCAACTTCCACCATATGATAGGGATTTTATGTGTAGCATTTGTATTTTTTATTGTTCAGAAATCGGAAGGTAAATATAATATTTTAAGTTTCTTGTAGAAAAACAGCCATCTCCTTCAAAGCTAAATTAAGGTGGTTTTTAATTTGTGTAGTTCTGAAGTAGACATTTTTTCCCTGGGTAGAATTGTCTTCCCACTTTTACTTTAGGTGAAAGATCACCACAAGTGATAATAACAGCTTAGCTGTTCTTTGAATTTCTGTTTATGTTTGTTTTGTTAATCTCTGGATCAGGTGAGTAGTAGAGAGGAGGATATGATGAAGTTGCTGCTTTTACTTGTGGACACTGAAAGATAGAGTTGTTTGAAAGTGAAAATACGTTATTAATCACAGGGGTTATTTCTGACCCAGTGGTCATAAAAGCAGAGCAAGAGAGTGAGAGCAAGCCCTTGTCGGGGACAAGGAAAGCAAGACTTTGAGTATGCGTTCCAAGAAAGGCATACCCTATCCTGCTAATCATCAGACAGGGAGCTTGGAAGTAACAGTTTAGAAAACTGGTCATCTAGAAAACTTAAAAAGCATTTTACTTTGAGATACCAGGCTCTGGCCACATGATAAAGAGCGCAGTGTTCATTCTGGTAATGATTATTGTTATGAGAGGGCATTTCCTATGTGCCAGAGAGTGTCCTCAAACCTTTCTATGTATTGGCACATGGATCTTCACAGCACCCCTGGGAAGAAGATGGATACAGAGTGCCTTGCCCAGAGTACCACATCCCTTCCTGCCAGAGCTGGGGTTGCCCCAGTCTGGCCTCAAAACCTCCACTTCAAACTGTGGCTGCATAGCTGTGGATAGGATCTCTGGCTCCATTCATCTTCCTCTGCTTTCTTCTCTGCAGAATTCTCTACCTCTAACAGGTCCTTCACAGAATGATGGGTATAGATGAGTAAGTGTCAGGAAAGAGAAGGAAAATAAAAAGTTCATTGCTTCTTAATGTTTATTCTCACTGGGAGAAAAAAAGATTATGGTTTAATACTGTTAAAAAAAAAAAAAAGCACTACATATGGCTGTTTATGTGTTTATGAGAAAATGCTAAATTTTATGCACTGAGCAGATATACTGATACAGGGATTTCTAATTGCGTTGTGGTTTTGACAATGTATACTGCACTGTTTTACAACATTACATTTAGTGTCTGTTGAAAGCTGACAATTTGAAAAATACTCTGTCTTGAATAAAGAAAATACAAACCTTTAGGAATTGAGGTCAGTTTTGCTTCTGCAATTCTGATATAGAACACCGTCACCCCTTCAAATGCTCCTGGCTCTATTCCATTATTATCAAGAGGATTTGCACTCATTTCTGTGGGGAAATGACATGATTTAGGACCGATAGGTTGTATATGAAGAAAACACAAAATGCAGAGACACATGCCAAGAATATCCCAAGAAATATGAGCTTCATCATTCCAATTCATTTTCACCCAGTGTATCTGTTTGTATCTATCTACTTTCCTTTCTGTCAGCCTCAGAAAAATACTACTTTGTATTATGTAAACTAGAATGTGTATAACAAGTTCACTAGTTTGCTGTGAATTACTAAATCATTGACATTATCATTCTCTTCTGACCATGGGCATGATAAAGGTTTTGTTGTAGTAATAGTGCATCAGAAAAAAAGACCATCCTTCAGATGATTCAAAATGTTTGTGTTTTCCAGTTACATTTTGTTTGTCTCCTAAGCTTTTTAAAAATTATAAGTTAATTAGAAATTATTTGATTAGCAGAAATATACTTTTGAGGAAGTGTCAGTAAGTGGGGCTATTTTGGTAAGTGCCAGGCACTTGGTTGAATTAAATGAATAAATGAATGAGAATCTTGGTTAGGTATTTTGAATGGATATTGTGAAAAATAGAACAGTTATATGATGGGTGTTAGAAGTAAAATAATGTAAGGCTTAAAATATACAACAAAAATGTTTTCAGCTCAGTAAATTTAAAGCAGATAACCAAAAGTTAGGTGTACATTTCAAGTAATATCTGAATTAACTTTGTACATTATATTTGAGTAGTTTATACAGTATATTAAAAGTACTACCTTTAAGTTAAATAAGAATAACATAGGTTTATTAATTAGGGTCCAATCAGAAACAAAGCACATTAAGTGTTTCAAAGGAGATTCTTGAGAGAGAGAATTACAAAAACCATGTTTTCTTTTAAGTGCTATAAATTTTGTTTAGCATTTTAATTAGTTTTATAGATGTCTTAACTAGGTAAGGATTATTAGATTAAAAAATTAATTTCAGAAATTACCATTCTTAAAAGTTAATTATGGTAAAGTGTTCTACATCTGCATGTTGATTATAATTTCAAGATGTCCCATTCATTTGAAAAACTTACCCAAAACATGTAAAGCATTCATTCCTTTGAATGTGTCCTTTTGTATTTTCTTAAGTTTATTATCATGAATTCTGAGTTCTGCTAAGGATTTGGGAAGATTAAGTGGTATTTCACTTAGTTGATTGTGGGACAAATACAGCCTTCGCAGCTTCTTTGTGGTTAAAAAGGTTTTTGGGTGAATCTTTGTTAGCTTGTTGTTGTTTAGAATTAGAGCCTGGATAAAGCATAGAAAGTGACACAATATTAGAAGTGGATTTGATTTACAAGTATTCTACAATAATTAATCAGTCGTGGAAATCGACATAATTTGTCATTTGTGTACTTGATCAATCACATGAAAAACTTCCCAGTCCATTCTAAGCTTAAAATAAATATTTTCTACTGAGTTAGAACAATGCGAAGCTTTAATGATTGGTGTTATGCCTTCAGTTTAAATACAAGCTCATCTTTTTTATCTTTGAGTAGGTGGTACATGCACATGGTTGCAGCTCCAAGCTCTGTCCAGCCTCCTGCTCACCTTTGTGGAAGTAACCAGTGATATTTTCTTTATCATAACTTAAAATCTATATATTCTACAAAATTATGTTTAGTGCACACCAAATATATATTTGCATAATTGTATCTGTGAAAACCTTTCTTCTTTCATGTTTACAAATGTTTACTATTTCTCTCAGAATAGAAGTCTATAACGAAAAAACTCCTACAGAGTGCCCTCAGCACTCTGGTGTATTTTCAAACAATGGGGAAACAGATCCTGAGAAATGGCTCAATCCCTTCTCAGTTCTTTGGATATTTCTCAGGGCAACATGGCAGCACCCTTGAGAAGGGATCTAATGTCAGAGAGTAAAATAGTTAAACCAATGCGACTGCACTCTCTGCAGCCAAGTCCTTCATGACATGTCTGAGGGTGTGTGGCTATTTGGTGACCAGCTATCTTGGTCTGCTCAGACCATGAGATTCTGGGATGTGGGAATTTCAGGACCAAAACTGTAAAAGTCCTGGGCAAACTGGGACATGTCAGTCACCCTAATAAGTATTTTCATTGCAAAATGTACATAGCTCAGTCTTTTTCTCATGGTCAAATTGTGCAGGAATATTTTTCGGTTTTTCAAAAAATTTTTATTGAATCATAATTGATTATACGTATTTTTGTGGTTCAACATTGATATATGTTGATCAAATCAATATTACTAGCATATATTGTTACAGATTGTACTTATTCTTTATGACCCTTGTCTACTCTCTCCCTAATCCCCTCTTCCTCCCCCCTCCCACCTCTGATAACCCTAGATTTCTTCTCTCCTTCTGAAAGAGGAATGGTTACTCTGTTGATTTGTTGCCTAGATGATCTGTCCATTGCTGAGAGGTATAGTCAGCTCCCCCAATATTATCATAGAGGAGATGCTTCTTCTGTTACTCTGGAATGGGCTTTATGGAGAGAGATATCCTCTTCTTTGGTCTCTGCTGGTGACTCTCCTTGTGTCAATGCACTCCAGTGGCTGATGGACTATCTCTGTGGTGGTTGTGGCATCTAGCTGCTTTCACAGCAACCGTGGTTATTGTGGTGGCTGTGGTGGACCACCCACATGGAGGTGATGTTTTTGGCATGCTCCTTGGCTATGGCGGTGTGCCTGGTTGGGGGGGGGTGTCCAGTGTCCACCTCCATGCCTCAGGTCCCCAGGCAGGCCCCGAGGCACTGGCAGTGTGCCTGGGCCAGAACTAATTTTTTGTCCTTTGCTTACTTCTAAAATGGGGGAACTTCTGGTGGGGACCAGAACTTGAGCTGTGTGGTTTAGCTAAATTGCTGCTTTGCTGCTGATTCCCTAGAGAAGGCTTTTTGTGCAGCTCAGGTTTTAATGATTGACTTTATAGGTACTTCTGGCCCTCCAGAGACCTAGTGCACCTGGGTTGTGTAGAAACTCTGATCTGGGCCTGAGTCTTTTCATCAGACTGCACCCCATGCAATTCTATATTCCTGACCAGTCTCCTCTGAGTGGTCCTTTGCTGATTGGGGTACCAGTCACCTGTCCTTACTGTGCCCCAGTGTTCACCTGGTGGGCCCATCTCCCCCACTGCCTATGCTGCAAACACTTCCAATGAGATGGGCTGTGCACCAGTCCCTTGCAGTGACTCACCAGCCTCCATATGGCTCCTTTTTTTCAGTTGTTGTGGCTCCTTGCTACTTTGTGGGTCCACAGGAACCCTATTAGTGGTCTTGCGGGTCTGGGGGCCACCAAGGCCCTCTTCTCTCCTGCCGCCTTCAAGCAACTTCATCCGAATGGCACAACTGTGGCTTTTGCTGGATCCTGCTCTGTGTGCTCAGCAGCTCCAGCCTTAAAGCAGCCTCAGCACAAGATGATCAGAGCAGTTTTTTCTTTCTCTCATCATGGCTTCTCCTGCCTTCATGCACTCCGTAGGTCTCTCCTCCTCTTCCCCTGAGCTCTAGTGGCCTCTGCTTGGCTGTTGTTGCTTTTTTATAGTTGTAAATTGGTTCATTTGTGGAAGAGAGTGACTCTGGGGACTGTCTATTCTGCCATCTTGACCAGAAGCCTCCTATCTCAGATCTATTTTGAAAGTGGCCTCTGCAGTGCAATAGTGCTGCGCTCAGATACAGGGCCTGTGCTTGAGGCTTGGGGAAATATCATTGCCTTTGATGGCTCCTGCTAAAAGGGTGGTATGCGTAGACACCTTACGCAGATCTGTTTGCTGCTCAGGGTTCCAAATCCCTGCTATGGGTTTCCACCCAGACATAATTTTTGATATTTATCAAGGATGATGGCAGGTTGCTTAGCATCTTCAGGACCCTTTTATCCTCCTCTGTTAGTCCAGATCATCTAATGTTCTCAAGGAGCAACTCTAAATTCATTTCTTTTGTGAATTTTGTCTCCAATCCCATTCTACAACAATTTCTCATTGTTTCCAGACTGATTTAATATGCCTTACTGATATTACTTACATAGTAGTTGTTTTTTCACAGCAGAGATATACACACTTTGGCCAGTCAGAAAACTCCCTTATCTTTTACTTGTTTTATCATTTACCTGTTTCACTCTTGGCCCTTTGTGTCTGTCTCCATTTCCTTACCCTCCTTCCAGACATATTGTTACTGTTAAAAGTTTTATCTGAGAAAGGTTAAGCCTAGGAGAAGAGGTGAAACTACATTTTGTTACCAACTGGTAAAATATACACCTTTCGAAGTGTATGGTACCAACTAAGATTATGTTCTTTCCTTTGGTTACACTGAAAGATGAAGTGGAGGGAATTTAACAATTTGATCACAGAGATGGTTTGTGAACCCTCACTTCACCCATGAAGTATATTTTGCAGAAATTACTACTCTTCATTTAATGATAAGGAAATGGGTAAAGAAAAATAACTGGCTTTTCAGCAAATAAGGATCAGAGCTGGCTCTGCTCCAGCGTGAACATGTGCCTCAGGGAGATCCAACTAGAGTACATAGGGCTTTGTTCATTTTTGTTTTTCCTCTTTTCTGGTTAGAATATGCAGTTGTTGGAGCTGCATAAAAGGAAGGATAAGTAATCCATAGTAGGCTAGGAATTCTTATGTAGCACTGTCAAATGCTGCCCTGGCAGGACAGGGCTGGCAGAGTGACTCCAGTTAAAAATTCCCCAAATGGCTGTCACAGAGCCCCAAATTCATCATTAACAAACAGTGTGGTTATGTATAAGGACAGAAGATGAGAAAAGTATAGCCTTTCAGAAGTAGGACAGCAATTCATGATGAATATGTCTGTGATAACCACAGCTGGAAGTGAGCCGGGGGGTCTGAGAGTGTTTGGGGACCTAAGTCATTCTCTAACTGCATTGTCCTTTGTGTAAGAACCTGAATGCCAAGCAGGCAGCTAAAACATAACAGAGAATTTGTAGAATATCTTAAAAATGTTTTGATTCTCTTTAAAGGCAGGTACTGTGTAAGGTGATATGATTAAATAAATGTTTTATAATTATACAATATACCCACAGTTCCAGTATAGAGCATATACTTTAAAAAATGCTTTACATTAGTACGTTGGGTCAGTCTGCTAATACTAGCCAGACAGTAGTACTAGTTAACAATTGTTGAGCACCATACATGTGTTTTCTCATTTAATCTTAATAACCATTCTATGAAGTCTGTGCTATTGTTACCCTCCTCCTACAGCTGAGGAAGGTGAGGCCAGTTACCCTATTTTATACACCTGGTAGAGCCAAGATTTGATCCCAGGTCCACCTGACTTCAGAACACTCACCCTTAAATACAATGCCATATAAAAGTCGACTAAAAGAAAACCAAGGAGGCTGAAGAAAGCTCCTGACACCTTTATTTCCCAGAGAATAACAGGAATACATGTAGACTAAGTCTCTGGAATACTCCTAAAATGTAATAAAATAATGATATGACAAATTAAATTAAAACCTTTTTATGGCTCTGTGATTAAATATGCCATTAGTTATTATTCTTGTGGTTATGTAAGCTGAATATGGGTTGAAGTGGTAAAAGCATTCATAGGCCATATTTCCAATTTCTGATGATAGAATAATGGTCTTGCTGTTCTCCAGAAGTTTCATTGGTCTGAAGTTAGTGAGGTAGACTGGGAGCATCCTCGGTGGGATCCATTGTGTTATTCCCAATTGTCTTAATATTTAAATGAGGGCTTAGTTATAAAACAAATGTGTGCATATACATGTATATAATATACATGGAAACTGCATATATATATGGAAGCTGTATTTTATATGGATACTTACCAAATCTAAGCTGTCTGCACAGTTTAAAAGGGAAAAGAGCAGTCAAGGCCCTGGCTACTGGGCAGTGCAGTACAAGAGCATGGGCTTTGCAGAGAGGCTGACCCAGGCTCCCTCTGGACATGACTCCTTGCCATGTAGGCTTGATGTGAGGACTGAGCATCCCCCAGTATGCCTCAAACTTGATTAGTGTGCGTGTCCTTAACCCCAGGTGACAGGGTCCCCGCCTTCCTATCACCTGTCACTGTCACCTTCCCGTCATTGGTCATTGGCAGGGTCCACTGTGCTTATCCCAGGTGACCTCACATTTCTCAGATATGGGAGCAGAGCCAGGCCAATGCATGGCAGCAAGGAGCTAGTATGGTTCTGGTATTTTCCACCTTTTTCTGTTTGTGCTTACCTAGTGAAATGGATTGTGTATTAGTAGTTTGACCCCCACTGAGACTATTACGAGGGTGGGAAATCCTATTATGGTAATTGAAAGGTGGGGCCTTGGGGCTGGCCTGTGGCTCACTTGGGAGAGTGAGGTGCTGATAACACCAAGGCCACGGGTTCAGATCCCTATATAGGGATGGCCGGTTAGGTCACTTGGGCGAGTGGGGTGCTGACAACACCAAGTCAAGGGTTAAGATCCCCTTACCGGTCATCTTTTTTAAAAAAAAAAAAGAAAGAAAGGTGGGGCCTTGAAGAGGCGATTAGATTGTAGGACCATGCCACAGTGAAAGGATTAATAATGGTGGTCAGGGGCATGGTTCTAAGGTCTTTAAAAGGAAAGTGCAAGAACTGTTTCTGCTCTTTCTGCCCCGTTTTCGCCATGTTAACACCTTGCATTGCTGTACTCACCTCGCCAGATGTGTTCCCTGGACTGTGGACTTTCCAGCCTCCAAGACTAAGCAATAAATTTTGTTTTCTTATAAATCACCCATTTTCAAGTAATGTATTATAAACAACAGAAACGGACTAATAACACCTAGAGATGACAGGTTTAAATCTGTTTTCTCCAACATAGGCTGAGTGTTTGGGGAATGGCCCCTAAGAGCCATTCCTGGCTTATCATCTCAGGTAGTGCAGAACTGAAGCTTTCCTCTCACAGCACACCAAACTCAGCAAGGCAAGAGCAGTGCTGAAGGGAAGAGATGATACTGCCACGGCTCTGGCTCTCTCTTCAAACCGAATTTCAGATTAAATCAGAAATTTTACTTGCTAAAATCTAGAAGGCTCAACAGTTTAGATAGAGAAATAGTAATCTTTTAAATCGTAGAAAATTAATGTTGTTAATAAGTACAGTAAGGAAAAAATTCTTTTTCATCTTCAAAGTCCAGGAAAGAAGCCATATACATATATGTATGTAAGGGATACACGTATACAGAAGTCAATTAGACATATTCCTTGTGCTGCTGTGAGAGATTTGTGCTATCTTAAGATAAGTCAACAGATTTGGGTAAAGATTTCATACATTCTTTGCTAGTGATTGCTGTAAATAATTATTTTCCTGTTTGTTTTAATGTATAGTGACTGTTATTACCTGAACAGATTTTGAGCTCATTTAAGGAAACTTTAAACTCTTAACCCACTGCCTTTCACCTGGCTGTTATTCAATAAACATCAGTTGAATTAAATTATTAATTGAATTAAATCTATAATTTTTAATTGACTAGAACCCTGCCGAATTCAGGGATTTTGTCGTTCTTCTTGCACAGAAAAATAAGACTTGTTTATAGTAATGTGATATAATTAATCATTTTAGCAATAATATAGATAGATGTTCATTTAAATATTTGAAAATTTGAGCATATATTCTTACGTAAAGTGAAGTGAGTCCTTTAAAATCGTTTTCTTTGATTTCCTTAATTTTATTGTTTTGAAGGTCAACCATTCGAGTATCAAATGGAATGTTGCTTGGGACTGAGGTCAAACCTGAGAAATAAACAAACATGTCATGTACTACGAGTCATGCTGAAAATAAGATTACTAATGTGGTAGAAATGTACATTTTAAAAATTCGTAGTTATTAAGTAACAGGTGACAACAGTTGTAACAGATAACAAAAACTTTGCTTTCTGGAAAGGCCTCAGGACTTTTTAAAGTAACTTATTTATTTTTCCAAGGTGTCTAGCTGTCACCACTCATCTGCTCCAAGGTGAAATAAATGGAGGTAAGTTAGGGCTGCTTTTATGACTGTGAGGAGGTGACCAACAGCTGAGGTGCAAGTTCTAATGATGCACTTTTGGCTGAGGAATATTAGCTATACTATTTATACTGTTCATCCATCAATCCATCTTTATTTATGTATTTAAAGTGAGTTGCAGATATTCGTACACTTCTGACAGAAACACCCTTACTCCTGAAGAGTAGTCATGTATTTAATAGCCCCAAATTGAAGAACTGAATATCAACATTCTACTCTACAGACATATGTACTTCCCCCCTCCGAACATTAAAATTGACAGCTCTTTTAAAAATTTAAGCATACATAGGAAGAGCAAAAGGGGAGTAACGTGATGAATTAGCAAGGTAGAGGGATGGTTTCGTTTGTTAGAATAGATCAATTTTTCCATTTTATAGGAATAGGAGATTATTTGTGTTTTAGGAAATGAAGCGGAAGTCTTGTAGGAAGCTGAAGGTTCCACAGAAAGGATTGTCTTGGTAACACAGATTTTTACAAACCTATTCCTGCTCTGCCCTTTTTGCAGTCAGTTGAAGCTCTGAAAAGAGTTTTATTTCCTGATGGAGGAAGTGTAACAAGTGCACAAACTCTTTTCATCATATGTTGTGGGGGAGGGGAGGTATGTGGGTCTGCTGATGGCATATCTGACTGTCACATGTGTCCTTAAGGTATTTTGTTTACCAAAAGCTAAATGTTCAGGAGACTATGTAATAGAAATGCTACTGTCTGCCATGAGGCAGCTTGGCTTTCTTAGGTTTTTGATGACAGGTATGTACTGGAGCAGCTCTATAATGTTTCCTTCAATACTTTACATTGGAAGCAGGTGACTGCCCTGGAGCAGCAGATATGGAGGCCAGCATGTGGGGATGATCACACTAAAGATAAACGTCTCCTAAAGATAAACATTCTCCATCTTACCCAGAATCTACCCAGTTTACATCTAGCAGGGTCAAAGCAGATACACACATTTTTATACTGGATTTTTTTATTTACATAGTTCTTTGACTCTGCAAATTGATGGTATTGTTTTTTCTTGTCTGAGATGCAGCGTAGTACATTCTTATAATTCCCTAGCTCTAACCTCTTCTCACACCCAGGATCTGTCTCAGCTTCTGCGTTTCTCGTTCCTGCTGTTCATTCATTCTGATGTGCTTCCAGACTTGTTTTCCTAAATGTTACTTGCATCTTGTTATCTCTTTCTCACGAGAGTGCCAAAGGTAAAGCTTAAAACTCCCTTTTTTTCTAGCCTGTCTTTTCTGTTAAACTTTCCCAATTACTCTAGCTTATGATACTCTTCCCTTTTTCTGAATGCTGTTAGTTCACCTCTCTCATTTTGTCACATAATTGCAAGTTTTATGAAAGTCTCTAGAGTGGACTGTAATGTGCTTTGACTCTTACCATGAATGCTGACAGTAGTAAATGAGTCTAAAGCTATTAGGGGCACCATCTTCTCATGTGGACTCATGAAATAGCCCTAAATGAGCCATCAGCCCTGGATGGGAGTTGTGCATAGACCTTGACCTCCACAGAGAGCAGGGCATAGCTGTCCCCTTTTTTTGGAAATAGCTGAGGATAACAACTCTTGATGTGCATTCCCATCACGTCCCTCTCTGAGCAGGGCATGAGTGTGCTTTTGAGTGCTCCTTCATTAGCAGTATTAAAAATAATAAAAGACTCAGAGAATTATAAATTTTAAAGAGACTTTAGTTCAGCCACTTTTCTAGGCAGTTCTAAATCCAAATCATTCAAGACAAATAGAACATTATGTTTAAAATATCTAGATTACAGATTTCACAGACTTTCAATAACCCATTTTATTTTTCTGAACAGGCAAGTTATTTCATCATAGATTTTACTGGAAAGCACTGTCTCAACCTGCTAACACCCTGCAATGAAACTTCAGTGATATCTATTCTTTCTGTAGGAAATTAAAATGCAGTGCTTTGATTTAATTCGGAAGAGAAGGAAATGTTCTATATATAAAATTCCCATTGTTTCCCTCTGATTTTCTGGATTTTTAAAATAAGTTTGGGTGTACTTTGGGGTTTGCTATACTTTCCACCTAAACATTTATTTATTTATTTATTTATTTTTTAAAAAGATGACCGGTAAGGGGATCTCAACCCTTGGCTTGGTGTTGTCAGCACCATACTCAGCCAGTGAGCAAACCGGCCATCCCTATATAGGATCCGAACCCGTGGCCTTGTTGTTATCAGCACCACACTCTACCAAGTGAGCCACGGGCCACCCGAGTGAGCCACAGGCCGGCCTTCCATCAAAAAATTTAAATGAAGAAGTCATTTATAGTCAATGAGATGATTTTTGAAATTTCAGTGAGGACTTTTCCCATCCTTTAAATTTTGTCAGAACAGTATCATTCCTCAAAACAAAGTTGATTAATGTTCTTACCTAGATCAGAACAGTGTACAACTCGTGAGTAGCACTGACATCCAAATGGACACATTGGAAACAGATCGAATGGGAAAAAGGAGTTTCTTGGCTCTCTTGTTGGAAAAAGAGAGTTGTCGTCATCATCGTCATCTATGTCTTCCATGTCCTTGAGCATCATATTCTTCAGTGTCATGTACGAAGGGCTAGAGAAGGGTTTGGCAGAGCACAAGACCAGGAACAGTAGGAGCATGTATTCCTTCATGTTGTCTTAGTGTGGAGGACCAACCTAAAGACTAGATAGACATTGACTATTAAGTTAAAGTTTAAATAGATATAATTCCGGCATCTGTACATTTCTCGGTGCTGGCAAGAGTACAATGGAATGGCATTCTTATCCATTGCTATCTAGTGTGCGAGTAAATTTATAAAAAAACTTTTCGGAAAGCACTTTGGCAGTATGCATTGGGAGCTTTAAAAATATCTGTAATTTTCACTCAATAATTTTACTTTTTAGAATCTAGTCTCAGGAAATAATTCAGAATTGCACAAAGATGTTCATCACAGAATTATTTATAATAGTAAAATAAAGATAATTCTAATGCTTAAAAGGGAATAGTAAAATAAAATAGGGTATATTTATTCCATGAGATATTTTGAAACTCACAAAATGTTTGCAAACACATTTAGCAATATAGAATATTGTTTTTGTGAAATAAAAATGGCCAATATAAAAAATCCAGAGTACTTGCAAACTCTCATAAGCAAACCAAAACCAAAAACAAACAAACAAAAAAAAACTCTGGCAAGAATATACTTGATTGGTGATAAACTCTGAGGGGTAGAACCATGGAGGACTTGTGTCTCCTTTTTTTTTTTTACTCTAATTCTTATAATGAGCAATAAGTATTTTACAATTAGAAAACGAATCAATGTTTTTGCAAACAAACATTATTTATACCTAAGTCTCTATTCCCCAAATCCTTCCATTTCCTTAATATCTATATCTTTTTCAAAGAACTGTCTTCAGCCTCCCCGTAGACAATATCTGGAAGTTTTCCTTAACTGATTTCTTTCCAGTCTCCCCAACCTCACCCTCATCGAGTTGGTCACTTTTTCCACAATGTCATTGGGATCATTATCCTTCTCATCTGTTCCATCCTTTAGTACCTGACCTGATCCATCTGATGTCCAGACTGTTCTTTCTGATTCATTTTTCCACTGAGGTCTGTTTGTTTGTTTGGTTTTGGTGGGGGTCAGGTGGTTTTCAGTTGTATTTTTTAAAGCTCTCACAAAATCGAATATGTGAATGAGAACCTTCAGAGCGTAGATTCATTGCCATCTGATGGGTAATATTCCCACAGGTGTATTTACAGATCATAGTTTCTTAACTATCACCTGTGAGACTTGCACATCCTTAGAAATTTTCAAGAATTAAAAACATTATGAAATCATCCAAAACAGGTGTATCCCAGAGATGCCCATTGGTCAGACCAAGTCCTGGCAGGAAGGCATCCACTCACCACCAAAGCAGAGGGCTCCTGAGAATGTCCTTCAGCCATAGTCACCTAATAGTCCACAGGGCCTGCCATTGTCTGAGTGCCAGGTAGCAACTGAGCTGCAAGAGACTTCCAGAGTCAGAGTTGGTCCAGCTCAGGACCCAAATCCTGAATTATACCAGCTGGTTATAATTTCCTAGAGCCCAGGAATCAGCTCTAACATCTCTCCATGGGCTTGCTTTTTCCTGACTTAGGAATCAGAAATGAATTTATTAATTTTATTAAAATATTAGTATATGGTATGCCTTTTTCAGTCACCAGAGGAGGGTTTTAAAAAATCCTACTTTCATTAGTTATTAATTTGATAATTACATTATTTAGTTCTTCATATGCTCCAAAAATCTAAATGGTAACGTGAACATTTGCCTGCTGGTAGCTGGATAGCACTGGCCAGGTATGTGTGTTATCCCTGCAGTAATCTGCACTTGATTGTACTAGGAAAGAGATTACAGGACAGATGTGAGAATAGCAAGAGCTTTTCATATTTTAATAATTCTATTCTGAATGTCATTTCAAAACTAGCCTCCCATCTGTATACTACGTTGTGGATCTCTCAATTGAGAGCTTATTCTAGGCTCATTCCTCACGTTAAATAGGAGGTAATAGGGCTTAGAATTTAAGTGACTTCCCTAGGGTCACTGACCAAATAGAAATGGGGCCAGAGCTAGGGCTCATGTGTCCCAAATCCTTGTTCTGTGCACTTTCTGCTATAGCCCACACAGAGGGTCTTAGTTCTTTTATCTAGAAATGTAGCGGCTTCAGAGGCACACTCTGTTCTCTCTTATCGATCCAGCCCACAAATTGCTGTTCTGTATGCATCTATACAAAAAGGGGCACCAAATAGCTTGGACTGGGAGGGCAGAGGGTAGAATGATTGTGTCAGATGTGTGCAGTGCAGAGTGAGATTGCGCCGGCAACACAGGGCTCAGTGGCTTCTGTTGGACAGCCCCAGATGAGAATAACCAGCTGCAGCTGACTATCGTACCATAGCAGTTGTAGGGCATCCCTCCCAGCAGACAGGCTGATATTCCATATTCTGGTCATCCTGGGAATCCTGGCGTGGGATACTGGTGAAGGTGGCCTGGGCTTCGCTTTTAGTATCACTTTGTCCCTGGCACAGTGTCTCTGCTTCTTGGCTGCCTGCCTAACTTTGACCCATTGTATTTTTTGACCTCAGGCTTCTGTGTGATTCCTGTCTCCTTAATGCTTAGTTCCCAGCTTTGCCTTGACCTTCAAAAGGCACACTCGGTAGGAAATTCTGCTCTTGGGCCTTAGCTAAATCAAAGCTTGTCCCTGATTCTACTTTATTCTTTAACATTCTCACATTACAGCTCTATCTTCTAGGTGCACAGCTGCTCTTGACCTTGTCTGACCTCAGCAATGGGAAGCTGTAGAATTATAGTGTCATCGGAGGTCCTGACTCTAGCTTTGTCTGAGGTTGCTGGAGTTGTTCAGTGGGCATTTCATCAGGCACCCACCATGCCCCCGTGTCAGGATGCTGAAGCACACCTCCCTCCCCATCCTCTTCTCTCCCACACTTCCCTACTCAAAAAACAAAAAAACCACAAAACCACAACTCCTAATCAACTACTCTCAGGAAAGTATGGATTGTTGTTGAAGTTAACACTTGAATGTCAGGTGCATTAATAGAAAACTAATAAATAAAATGCCTAGATTAGTAAACAGAACAGTCAATAGACAGCGTCCACTATATATACTGTGACTTGAGGAGGGGTGGGATCTGGGAACTTTCACACTCGTTGTGTGGTACCCAGAGCTGTGAAAGTAAAATCCTTCACCATTTGCCTCATAACCCGCAGTTTATTGTTTGAGACCCATAGAACTAAAGACATCTATAAAAACATACATGCATATGAAAAAGGATTGAAATAGAATATACAAACCTAAGTAAGAGGGATAGTGGGATTATGAGTGAAGCATTTTTTTTTCTTGGGCGTAGTTTTTTAATTATGTTGCTTTTAAAATATTTTAAATATCAGTCTGCCAACAGAATTTCCTTTGCTTTGGTTTTACGTATACTTTTGCCTTTTCCTGCCACTTCTGTGGCATTAGACTGGTATCACAATTGGTATAGTTAAAGGTTTCCCATATATACTCTTCTGGTTTGTCTCCCCCCCAAAATTAAACAAAAACATTTGCCTGGAAAATTGTTCAGGGGTTCACAGTTTCTTGAGGCCTAACCCCATTTACTGTGATCTATGATAGATGAAGATTTTAATGAAGTTATTTTTTAAGTCAGTTGGTTGTTTTATTTCAAGTGTTTTCTCATAGAAACTTTGAGCCATATGGGTTTTAGATTCCCAGTCTAGACTAGAAAAACCTATTTAACACATAATATACCTGAAATATAGAACGAAGAAAACTATGGAACTTACAATCAGTATGTATAACAAGAGGAAAGTGTTAGAGATCCAAAGTGGAGTGCCAAGAACACATCTTGGTTTTCCTTGTGGCCTGGCAGTGGGACTGAGGACTGGCCTCCACTCCTTTGCATACCACATGCTGATTTCCCAGATTCCTTCAGCCTCATGCAAAGGCAGGAGAGTCTCCCCCAGTGCTGGGTAGAGGTTTGAGATGAGGAACATGATCAGGAGCAGAGATGGGAGCTGAAAGGATAAGGAGAAGGCGGGGAAGGAGAACAGTGGTGGGCTTGCTCCTCTTCTACATCAGCTTCTGGGTTGCTGACCAGACAACTCATGGCATCAGGAGAAGCATCAGCCAGGGTTCCTCCCTTTCACCCTCTCTTCTTTCTTAGACTAAGACCTTCCCTGCCTTTAATCAAAACTGAGGTAAAATGGAAATGTGAATTTGAGACTTCTGCCTGCTAGTTTAGGCAATAGCATTATCTGTAGCAGTTTGGAAGCATTCAATTGCTGATGGTGGGGGCAGGCTACCTGTGTACAGTAGCTAGGCCCTTCCCCTGGTGAGTGAGTGATGGAGCCCTGTGGAAGCATCTAGTTGAAAATCCTTCCCGGTGGTGGAGGTTCCAGAACATTCTGCACCAGGGAGCATATCCACTGTGCTTGAATAGCTCCAGTGAAAGGATTCATAGGGAGTGCACCACCTCCAGGCATCAGCTTCCCTATTGCCCATCTATGGCTGTTAGAAAAGTCTTTATATTGAGGGCCGAGCCCGTGGCGCACTCAGGAGAGTGCAGCGCTGGGAGCGCGGCGACGCTCCCGCCGCGGGTTCGGATCCTATATAGGAATGGCCGGTGCACTCACTGGCTGAGTGCCGGTCACGAAAAAGACAAAAGACAAAAAAAAAAAAAAAGTCTTTATATTGAGACCAAAAATGCCTTCTGGCAAACTTGGGTTTTTGTGCTATTTCTGGCTTTTGTTAGCCATATAAAATTAATCTACTCTTTTTGCATTCTTATATCCTGGTTGGTTACAAAGAAAAGTCAGGCCAACCTTTTCATCTCATGTTCCTGGGTCTCTTCCACAGCCTTGATAAGTACATGTGATTGTAGGTCCTAAGCCTCTCCCTATTCCAGCTATGCAATTGTTTACCAATAGAAAAATATTAGAAGGTATAGAAGGGAACACTGTATAGCAGTGTTTTTTCCTATTATTCAGACAATATAGAGAATGTTTTTTCGTATTTAAGATGATGTGACTGACTTACTTGTTTTATTTTTAAATTTTGAGTTTATTAATATGGCTCAAGCTCTGTTTTATTGGTTTTGGCAACATTTAGATTGCGTTATTTTTAAAACCTTTAAAAATATTGGTATCTTGTTCTCAGTAGGACTCAATATTTCCCTGATTTAGACCAGTTTTGCCAGTGTTATCTACCCTTGGAAAGCTTTGGACTTTGGTTTCAAATTTCTCTTAATTAGAATACTGTTTAGAATATTATTCCAGTGCTACTGCTGTTACTAATAAATCATAGTAGTTTATAGCTAAGAGAGGCCTTTCGAGACTTTCCCTCCAGGGCTCTTTTTACAGAGGAAGAAGCTGAGGCTTGGGGTGTCCAAAACTTACTGGAGGTAGTGGAGCTGAGGGCTGACCTCCTCACTGCTCATAGATTATGCTTTCCACCATACTGCACAGCCTCATCTAAATGGATTCTAATCTCATAGTTACCTCCAGACAGTAAACAGACTTTCCTCTGCAAAAGACTCGGTGAGAAGGTTTGACCAGGTTCTCAAAAGAGTTAATAACAGGACTGGAAATATACCTAAGAAGTATATAAGCTTCCTTTTTTCCACTTAACTGATCCACAAACTTAGAATGGAAAATTTGTCTAAGTGAAATGGTATTTCCTTTCAGACACTATTATTAGGTAAAGTCACTGTGTTTTTAAATCTCATGTTTAAAAGTCCAACTTTTTCCATTTAGTCCTGTCAGTTCACAGGTACCAGTAGTAGTTTTCAGTATATAAATGTGATACAACATGCTCCGTATCTCACAGAAGGCATCCAAACTAAATTCAGGTATAATCAAGGCAAAGTCTTATAAGCTAACAAATGAGTTAAAAATCGAAGCATGCTTTTAGAAACTTATTCACAGTGTGATTTGTTCCTGGATACTGATATTTTTAAAGACAACAACTACTTTCTTAAAGAAGTAGTTAATTTTACCTTAGAAGTATAAGTAGCATTGTGATTAAAGAACTTCTGGCTGCTTTTCCTTTTATACTAATTTTTCCCTTCATCAGTTTTTCATTATGTCTAGCAACCTAGCTGCTCTCTTAAACAAAAAACTCTCACTTGTCTGTTCTTCTGATGTTGTCTAAAGACTTGTGCTAGTAAAGTTTATTGATTTTGTCTCCAACCTCAGTTCAGGTATTGGAATATTCATTTTTAATGTAATGGTTAATTGTAACAGAAGACTGCATATCCTCTCTTCTTTCCTTTACTTCATTATATTGCTTAATGCCAAAAACAAACTAAAAAACATCAAGATGTATTTACATATGTGTAGACTTGTGATTTCTTTTTCTTTTCTTTTTTTTTTTTTTTTTTTAACAACTCAGTGATTCTTGGTGGGATTTAAAAAAAAGCCACTTTATTTTTAGAGAGATATAAACCCCTCAGGTTCTTTATGACTCACTACACCATGTTGCCTCTGTTTCTTGGCTGCCACACCTCCAAATAGATTAACATGAAAGAATGCCATGCTCTGTTTAGATTACTAGGGAGTAGAGTACCAAATACATTATTATTGCTTTTTTTTTTTTTTTTTTTTAAATCTAAGATTTAATGAAAATTTATTTTGGGAGGGGACAAAAGAAATCTTCGAATGTGTTAAATTTTGACTGTATGGATTCTGTGGAAAAGAGTCCCTAATCTTTAATATTGAATATAGAGCTTGTTAAACTATTGCTGATAAGTATTCTAAGAATTTCATGGAGTTCCATTTTAACTGTCCAGTACCACTTCATTACATAAGAATAAAAGACATTTGTTTATCAAAGAAAAATATGGATATTCAAATGTGTAATATTTGTATAATTCACACATTATAGAAACACATAAGGAATATCATAGTTTTATATTTGGAAAAATATTTAGTGTTCCACTTAATATGTCTGCGATATCTTCAAACTTCATTAATTATTAAAGTAATATTTTCTTGAAAGAACATGCAAGATGTTTATTTAAATTATTTTAAAAATCAATCATGTTAACATTTATGGTAATGCATAATAACAGGCTTTCACTTAACTCTAAAAAGAGGTCACATAATTATATTTAAAATAAATTCATATATATGACATAAAACAAGTAATTTTAGGTACAAATTTAGGTTTGTATTTAAATGCTGATTTTTAAGAAATATAGAGATAAGCTTTAAACTTTATCATATTATTGATAAGCATTTAGTAATAATATTAAAGTCTCCATAGCATTGACTATAAAATAATTGTACACTGGTACATGTAAGTCAGACATGAAAACATACCTTGTCAGAAGAAAGCAGTCCTCTTGGAATTAGAATTTATCCACCATGTACTACTTGTCTATAATGTAAATGTTCTTAGGGACTATTTAAGAAGAAAAGATGAGAAAGTGTTACATTTAAAAGAAAAAACACCCTTCAACACAGTCTCTGGTGTGGCTGCACCCTGGGTGATACTGAAATAAGCTGCCTCCACAGATTAGTCCATGTTAGTACTGAGGAGCGAGATTAAAACTTGTTACTGCTCATGTGTTTTCCATCACTGTTTGTATCGTAGCCAAGACTTTTAGCTAAACTCTAGACGTCTACTGGAAGATTCTGAAGAAAAAAATGAGTTTAATAATGCATGGCAAGTGGCCATTGAGAGTGCATTCAGTCATTTAAGAAATACCTGATTTGAAAAAATAGTTTATGAAATTCTTAAGTGAATGAATACTTACAAGTTAGTTTCAAAAATCACTCACCCTATCTAGACTAATAAAGTATTTATCATTCTAACTAAAGAATACCGATATTATTGAAGTATAAACCCAAACTCCACATGTACTTGAGAAAGAAGCCATGCTTTTGTTTTCTTTGAGTGACTGAAGCTATTATATTAAGCATATTTCTCAAGATTTTTTAAAAAATATTTTAGCTTTGAAAAGTTTTTAGCCCTGCTATAGGCATGTCAGGGGAACTGCAGACCAGGCTCTGCAAGCTGCTTCCTGGCCCCAGCATATATTGTATGATAAGACAGGCATGTGTGTCCAGGTGGCATCGGGATCTGCACAGCTTTCCATTTTCAAGAGAATATCAGCTGAAACCTCACTGGTGTCTAGGGAGCCTTGAGAGCAGGGACGATGCCATTCCTGAGAGGAAAATCATTATTGGTGCCCCCTTTTCCACTCACCCCAAGAGATTGCCCAATTCCCACATCAACTAAGACATAATTCTTCAAGAGAGGATGTTTTTCTAACTCTAGTAGCAAAGACTAGTGACAAAGACTCACTGGTGTAGGCGGATCTTCCTGATCGTTGTATAGGTTTGGTAGTCTGTTTGCAAAGCCCTTTTCCAGTGAGTTAGCAGAGTCGGTTCTCTTCTGTCCTGAAGAATCTGACATTCCTTTGTCCCCTCTCTCCAGAGAAATGGCACAAATTGTTGAAGCAAGGCAGCTACAGCCATAGAATACTTGTGCCTCAGATGTGCAGGGCAGCTAGTTACATGTTCATACTCCACTCTATTAAATACTCTTTCTTGGACCTTGTGTCTGACAGTCACAGGCAGCTCAATAATTCTGCTGGCCCTCAGCACAGCTTAGGCCCTGCTGTAGCCCTACAGCACCTGAGGGGATGGCAGCCCTCCTGTTTGGATTAGAATGCTCATATTCTCATTTATTCAATTATATTTTAGTTGCAAATGTATCTGTTAACTTCATGAATGGGGAACACCGTGAAAATATAAACTGGATTTTATTAATCTTTGTATCCAGAGCATCTAGTGTCTGCCTGAATTCTAGCAGAGCACAGTCATGTACAGGAAGCCCTTTGGGTGAATTCAGTTTGTTCTGCACAGTGTTTTGTTTTATAACTTTTTGTTGAAGTGTATATTACAAAAATAAGCACATCATAATGGTACAGCTCAATTATTTTTGACAAACTGGTCCCTGATGAAGAAATCCCAGCACTCCCAAATCCCTCCTCATACTCCTCAAGTGTTGGGGCGTTGAGGCCACACACCTCCTCCGGGCGCAGCGAACTAGCCACGACCCCACCCACATACGCGTATGTCATCTGTTGAAAACATTCGCCTGCACAGGAGAGATAAAGATGGTGCCTGACGGAAGCCGCGGGGGAGTGACCAGGGAAAGACATAGTTTAAAATTATTGGATAAAAGATATTTCCATGCTCGTGCTCACCGCGTGATTGCAATAGCAAAGCATTAGAGCAAGATGCATGTTCACATGACCTTTAAGATGACAGTTTGAAGTTAGGAAATTCCCTTGCCATATGCTTATAAAAGCAGGTGCTTGTGTGAAAATAAACGGAACTGCTTGACGGAACCCCTGCCGCATCTGAGTGTCTCTCTGTGGGCTGAATAGGCGGGCAGCAGACTCACCTTCCTCCCGGGCTCTGCTGGCCACTAGGGTGGCAGGAGTCATCCTACCGGTTCCCTCTCTTGCTCATCCCGTGGCAGGGGGATAGAAGGGGCTACTGGGAGGTTCGGGTCCACCGCCCCTGAGCCCCCGCACTCAAGGAAGCCGCTGCTTAACTTCAGCCATAGGTTACTTCCTGAACCTTATATAAATGTAATCATACTGTGCATTCTCTTTTGTGTCTGTCTTTTTTCATTCGAGGTTATGTTTTTGAGATTCATTCATGTCACTGTGGTTAGCCCTAGTTCATTCTCATTACTGTATAGTATTCTTCTGTATGTATGAATATGCCACAAATTATTTACATATTCAACTGGGCTAATTACCTTTGGGAGAGCTGCTATGAACATTATTTAATCTGTCATTTGAGGGTCATATGTGTGCATTTTTGTTAGGTGGAATTATCATATTTTAAAGTTATAAGATTTCAACTTGTGTTGAAAACTCGCGTTTTGCCAGTGCATGGTTTCTGTTTTTGGGTGGCAACAATAGTCTGGAGCTGAGGCTTCTCCTCTCATTGAGTTGTGTGTTTTATACTTCTCTGCTCAGTATGTTCATGTCACCCACCTGAGCTAACTCTGTCAGTCATCTACATGGCCCTTCTGGGTACAGTTTTGCCACCATTGTCTAGAGAAATGGGAGGCAGTTCCTGTAAGATTGTGTCTCTAAAGGTATGTTACAGCTACTTTCTCTTCTCCCCACTGTGAGCCTTAAGCTAGTCTTCCTCTGATATCGTGCTTTGATCTTTGGTCAGAGGGATTGGGGAAAGAAATAGGCCCTGGAGTATAATGCTGCATGGGGTGAGTAGGGGTGGGTGGTATATTTGGCTTATTCATTCTACTCTGCAGGTAACATTGTAGAAGCACGAGCCTGGCCCAACCCTGCACAGTCTTTGGGCTGTGGCGTGGGAAGCTTCACCTCGCATCTGCCAGAGATGGTGCAGCAGGCACCAGCATGCCGTCTGGGAAGAAATTGGAGGTTTTTCTCCACCCTTTTCCAGATTGTCATTCCAAACACAAGAGTGTACCTCTTCCCCAAAGTATTCTGAGGAGAAAATCTTCCATGTTTTGTTCCTGAAGTGGTCCTATGGAAGGGACCTAATTCTTTGCTACATGTTTGTTATGGTTTGATTTTTGCCTCATTGGGTTTTGGTCTAAATATTGAAGAACTCATTATATTATTACAGTATCTTTAGGAATCATGAGTAATCTGCACATTATTATGTTACAAACAAGAAGATAAATTACAAAACTGAAAAATATTCTCTGTACTGTTTATGAACAGAAACATTTATTGCCAAAAAGGAGCTTCAATATAAATTTATTTTTCTTTTGGCCCTATATATTCCAACCATTGTGAAAATAAAAATAAATTGCTTAAGCCAAGCTCACATATGATTTCTCAGACTCTCTCCAGACCTTATCCTGGTCTAGACATGGACAGCAGTAGTCAAAGTCCAAACACAAATAAGAACAGGAGGGACCTTAGAAACCATCTCACACGAATAAAAATTTGATGTATGAGGCGGGAGCTGTAGCAGCTGCATGTGGCAAGGTAGACTGTGCGGCACACACAACGCTTGCCAGAGCTCACACAACTGAGTTTTCCGATGTTCATCAGCCTGAGTCAGGTATCCCCTGACCTGCTAAATCAATCAGAATGAATTGTGTAATGTTCTCTTGTGGCAGTAGATATAAGAAGACCATACACCCATCTGTTCATTCAGCAAATGGTGTGAGTGCTGTAGAGAAAAGTAAGAACGGGATGGAGGTGTCAGGGAGCCCTCACTGTTAGTGACATGGTCACAAAGACCTGAGGGCTGTGCGGGAATATGCATGCAAATGCCTAGTATAAGAATGTTCTAGGTCATTGAATCCTAGGATGTAGATAGGCTTAACATAGGATTTTGCACATAATAAACATTCACAGAAACTTCTGTGAAGGAATGGATAATTAAGGTCTTATGGGTAGTTTTAATATTTGAATGTCCCTCATGGTGGATTAGGCACTTTGGTTTATAATGAATTTATTTTATACTATAGGTTGTGTTCCATAGGCAGTATTCATCCTGCAGATGTGTTTAAAAGATATGGTATTTTTAAAAACCAGGAAATTTTATATCAAAGTCCAAATTTACAGCATATCTTGAAAAATCTGATCTGACAGAATCGGCCCAGCTGGACACATAGGGTGAACCTCCCTGGTTCTCTGAGCCTCCTGCTCACAGCCCTGTCCTCGCATGGACTTGCTTCTGCAGTGTGACCGGGCTGACCTCATTCTTGTTATCCTACCTGAGGTTTCCAGTGCTGAAAAATGAATAAATGTCATAATTGTCATTTAAAGTTAATTCAGTTGAATTTATGAAAAACAAGGGACTTATAACAATATAGTTTATTATGTTGTATGGGTGTCAGATATTTTTAAGGAATATCCCAAAAGTCAGTTCCCTTTGAGGAATCAATACAGGTGTGGTTTTGTTTTAAATAAATTTCCCAGCTCTGTCCACTGAGAGGACCTGAGAGGGGTGAGCTTATCTAGCTTCCAGATCTGTCTTTCTAAGTATCATTTCCCACTAGAAGGAACCAGGGCTCCTTGGAAAAATAGTAATTACAGGTCTGGGCCAGAGAAAATATAAGGTGTGCCTGAAACAGCTTATTGTGCCAAGAAGTATAAAAGTGTGCACGGATTAGTGAGGACTTGCAGAAGGAACACAGAAGCCACTATGAAGGGGCAGTTTGAGCATCTCAAAAAGAATAAGATGGCAGTGGATTATAACACATCAAATACAAAATCCTTTTTATAATAACAGGGGATAGAGGGTTAAAAGGGTCAGAGCTTTTCCTTAGAGAACACCAACAAATGGATACAAAAGGAATAATAGAAAATCACCACAGTGAAACCTCCAGTGTAATGATGACTTAGGCAAAGATAATCAATGAAAGCTAAAACCATAAAGTGAAAGTTTACTGGATGGCAGGACATTCACAAGGGGGAAAAGATATCACCCTAAGAAATGACTCCGCATCACCAGTAATGGGACAAACTGACATTTTGTGCCTCCTGATATGATATGAAAGGAAATACATGACATTGTCTATTCAGGATTCATGCCAAAAATGTTCTATCTAAATTGAATCCTGAAGAAACAATCAGACAAATGCAGATTATGGGACATTCTACAAGGCAGCTGGTTTGGACCCTTCAAAAGAGTAAAGGTGTGAAAGACAAAAACGTAGGCAGAGAACCACTACTCTAGATAAAGGGAGAATAATGGATCAGTGTGTGAATATTAAGTCTGAAACCTCACACATGGCAGCATAGGACATTATTGGGACGATTGAAGAGATCTGAATATGGACTGTATGTTAGATGATACTGAATCAATGTTAAGTTTCTTAGGTTTAATAATGTGAAAGAATGTGATAATTGTTTCATGGTTATGTAAGAAAATTTTCTTGTTCTTGGGAGATTCATACTGAAGTATTGGAGTGAAGTGTTAGGATGCCTGCAATGTACATTCAAAGAATCCAGACCCCATCCCCCATAGACAGATGGATGATGCATAGATGGATGGATGGATTGATAGATGTAGATATAGATAGAAATATACAGACAGATGAATAGATAGACGGATGAATATAATCAGTTGACCTTCTGTATCCATGGGTTCTACATCCTCGGATTCAACCAACCATGAATCAAAAAACAATTGCATCTGTACTGAACATGTAAAGACTTTTTTTCTTGTCATTATTTCCTAAACAACACAGTGTAACAACTATTAACATAGCATTTACATTGTATTAGGTATTATAAATAATCTAGAAATGATTTAAGTGTACAGGAGGATGTACATAGGTTATGTGTAGAAACTACACCATTTTATATCAGAGACTTGACTATCCATGGATTTTGGTATCTGTGGGAAGTCCTGAAGCCAGTCCCCTACAGATACTCAGGGACAACTGTATATGGATGGATGGACAGATGGACAGACAGTTATGGATATGGAAAGAGAGACAGAGATGAAATGACATCGACAAAATACAGGTGTTCCCAACTTAACGTGGTTCAACTTTATGATGGCTTGAAAACAATACTAATTCAGTAGACAGCATACTCATACAGCCATTCTGCTTTTTGCTTTCATTGCAGTGTTTAATAAATTACGTAAGATTCTCAACAGTTTATTATTAAAAAGGTTCATGTTAGATGATTTTGCCCAACTGTAGGCTAATTTAAGTGTTCTGAGTACGTTTAAGGTAGGCTAGGCTAAGCTGTGATGTTCAGTAGGTTAGGTATATTTAATGAATTTTTGACATACAATATTTTCACCTTAGAGTGGATTCATAGGTATGTAATCCCATCATAAGCTGAAGAGCATCTGTATTATTAATTGGTAAATGTAAGTGAAGGATATGTAGATGCTCACTGTATTATTTTTTCAACTTTTCTGTGGCTTTGAAATATTACTGAATAAATACTAAATAATTGGGACAAATAGGCAACTTGCCTTAAATTAATTTTAACCCTTTGATTTATCCTTCATTCTAGTGAAATATTTATGGTAAAAATTATTTTAAGTTAATTAAGGTGTTACTGTAGACAGGGATTCTTAACCTGTGTACATGAATCCCTACAGGATTTGTAGAAGGATTTTATGAGTCTTTTGATACATGCAAAATGTTCTTATGTGTGTACCTTTCTGCAGAGAGGGTTCATCATAGCTTTCATCATATTCTGAAAAATGCCCATTCTTCAAAAAGAACTACTGCCTCAGAATAGGTTTACAATTTATTATGCATTTTTTATTCTGAGTGTTGCAATACTAGTTAAATTAGCTTTCCAAATGGTGCACATATAAATTTGGTAATTGTGAATGTAGTTCCCAATTTATGCAAAACAAATTAACCTTCAGCAGATTTCAACTTATAAAAAATTTTGCTTATATCAGCTGATAGTTTATTTGACCACAGAGATTCTGTTACTTAGAAACATACTAGGACATTTTAATAATATGATGTATTCCTTTTCTTTTCCAAACTAATACGTATCTAGTGTAATCACATGTTATTTTTAATACAATCTTGCTTTCTCTTGTGTGGATTCACATTCTTCACATTTTATGCAGAGTAAAAATATGCGAGACTGTAAATTTTGGTTTTATCCATTTTCATGTAGAAAAGGGAACATAACTTCATAGAAGAACCAGTCATGCTTTTATCTTTTAGTGGTATAATCACTTAAGTTCTTACTGAGTTAGAAACATTAACTCCTTTATACATAACAGTGTGTGACAGACTGAATTCCAACAGTCTCAAATGTTTCAGCATGTCCAAGCAGAGACATGAGAGTAATAAGCTGATGCTTTGCATAAGACATGTAGAACCAAACATGTACTAGTACAGGAGATTTTCTTTTGTTTGAAAATCTTTTATAAATGCCTCTGGTTCTGTTGGATTAGGTTCAATTGGAGCTGACGGTTATAGGGCCAGTAATGAGATAGGAAGGGAACAAACTCGCCCAGGGAAACTTCTGCTCAAAGTTTGCTACGTGGCTGGGTTTGTCTGGCGGGCTATTATGCTCTACTGTCAGAGACTCAATTGTTGTTTCTAAGGGAGGAATCCATCTATAAGACAGGCTTATGGATCAAATATTTTTCTAGTTTGGCTGGCTGTTTTAAATACAGTTTTCTTCTTTTTTAGGTGTTACCAGTAATCACAGTCAAACTTAATTTTCTTCCCTAAGGTCCGGACTTTTAAAAAAATCTTGTGATAGGAAGTAGTTTAGACTCTTTTGAGTTCCGTTTTCCTTGCCTGCTGGGCTCCCTGAGCCTGGAGATCCTGTTTGAGGATGTTCCACACCAAGTTTCACTCTGCTCTGTGCCATGGCCATACAGTGACACAGTATAAAGGTGGTCAAATCCACGACCTTCTCCTCAGGAGAGATGCTGATGTGGCTGCAGGGTCCCCGCTGGAGACCTCCTGGCCTGCAGGCCTGAGCTGTTTACTCTGTGACCATTTACAGGGCACTATGCTGAGCTCTGCCCTAGGGTTCTAGGGCACTCCTTTTCCTACTGTATTTCACACCAATATAAGGAATCAGTTACTTTAAATAATTAATATCCACCATACTAAGAGGTCTGGCAGTCTTGAGCAATTCATATAGCTCCCTGTGCGCCAGTTTCTTGAAGTGTATTGAAGAAAACATTGACACTCACCCTTACTGAATGTCTGCCTTGAGCCCTACGTTTTCACAAGACATCACCTTGTTTAATCTTCCCATCAGCCAAGGGAGGCAGATGTTGTTTCCCTGATTTTGTGGACTAGGAAATTGGAACTCAGGGTCTAAGTAACTTGACCATGACCACTGCTAGTACTGATACCAGTTCCGAGCCATAACACTCGCTTTTGTTTTTTTAACTATGGGAAATAGATCTCTACATTTCACAGGGATATAGATCAGGGATATAGAACTCTTTCTTTATTCAACATCTATTTTAGACTTACTTTGCACAGAATGCAGGGGTCCAAGAAATGAATTGTCTCTGTTCTCCCAAGTTTTACATTCTTTTTGGAGAAACAAGATACACCTCTCTACCCAGCTACTGTGCAACACCCACATATACAAAGAACCAACTGATACCTGATAATACCAGATAGACGATTAGTATGGACCTAACTAATAATACCAGGTAGACAACCAACACAGACCTAACCAATAATAGCAGATAGACAGTCAACACTGACCTAACTTAGAATACGAGATCTGTTGTGAGGCAGTGGCACAGACACTGAGTGCTGGGGGAGGCTTCCTGAGGAGCTGGGCTTGTAGGAGCAGCTCATTCTGTTTGTGGAAGCTGGCTCTGAGAGGTAAGAGGCTCAAGTCAGATGAAGAATGCAGTGAACCTGACTTCTTTGCTCCTCCCTTAAAATTGGTGGTCAGCGCCCATTAGGGTTTGGCTCAACTGCCCTTCTGTTCATGGGCCCCCAGGTGCACATCCTTGCCTGTGTATTAGGCTCTGACCCTGTGCCTTTCTGTCTTTAATGTCCTCTTGCCTAAACTCCACAAAATGCTGCAAGTTCAACATGTTCTCTTGCAGACAGTCCCTTTCTCTCACCTTCTCTCATTTTCTCAGCAGCATCACAAGACTCAGAGCGGGTTCCCTCTTTGGTCACTTCTCTTCTGCGTGTCCCTTATCTGGTCAGACAACTGTTCACTGAATTCCTTTTGGAGTCTCTCTTGTCTCTATGCTGTGTAGGTTCCCAGTCATTCTGTTGTAGATTTGTGCAGTGGTTGATTCTTTTCCCTTTCTTAAACTATTGTTTCATGGGACACCCCTTCAGAAATTTTCAGTGTTATACTGCATTTTGCATCACATTGAATCTGATCTCTTCTTCCTGGCCTTAGGAGTCCTCCCCTTGCCTCTTGTTTCCTGCCATAGTCAGGCCAGACTCGTCCTGATCAGTGGGCTCAGACCTAAGCTATGCTTGCCTCATGACCCCTTCATTCTCTCCCTGTTTCAAAGCCCAGCTCAGACCTATTGATCTTTTCTCCTCTAAACTACGCAGATGTGTTGTATGATTTCATGTTCATTATAGGCTGTATTATGTCACAGGTGTCCTTTGTTAGTCCCCTTCTAAATTTGTGAATTCAGGGAAGCCATTTTGCCTCCCCCACTATGCTTAACACAAACTGTGCAACCAGTAAAAATTTGGGGTTTTATTCTTTAGCTCTAATTTGTGGCTTAAATTTTTGTACACTCACCAGATCTATAGTGATCTTAAAACAAGCATTGTCATAATTTATTAATACTTCCAAATGAATATAAAGGTTTGCAGTATGTATTATTAAACAATTATTGGAGTAATTATGTGTGAATGGGGATAATTATCCTGTGTTGACGACTCCAAGGGGTATCCATGCCTACCAGAGGACGCTATGCATGTACAGTTTTTCAGTGCTGTGCAATATTGTGATTTTTTTTACATTATAATGAAAACAGCTATCTTAAGGAGTAATTAACGTTGACTTGATGAGGATGATTCCTAGGAAGATGTACATGGAGCCATTTGATGATGCCAGCTCGCGGAGAGGAGGTTTTGAGTGTCTTCCTCCCTACTGTTGGCAACACCTACCATACCACGTGCCCTGTGCCTTCCAGTTGAGCATCAGCTTCCCAGATTTGGGACCTTTATCAGGTGGCATGCTACTCAGGTTCCCCAGACTTTTCATCCAAGCTCTCAGAGAGGCAGCTTGGTGCAGTGGGAGGAGTGCCCATTTCAGAGTCAGAAGATACAGGTTAAGTTCAGACTTGGCCACATACTTCCTGTTGCTCCCAGTTGCCACCTGCCCTTGCTGCTATATAGGGAGGTTGGTGAGCTCCACAGCACTGTCCTCCTTTCTACAGGGGCTCGCTGACTGGCTTTTAAGGTGTTTCCTGTCAGGGAGTCACCAGACTGCTCAGGGCTAACTGGAGCTCGGAAGGAACAACAAACAGCCTATTCCTGAGGTCAGGACACTCCAGTGTAAGTGGAGCTGGGAACAGAGGGAAGCCTGCATGTTCTTTATGAATTTTAAAACCTGGAATGTCATTTAGATGGTACCTAGTTCATTGGTTTTAAGAAGGAAAAACGTGGTTTAGGGACAGCCAATCCTTTCTAATGGGAGCAGAGCTGCTTTGTTTGTAGGGAGAGGTCTATTCATTTTCTCTCAGTGACACTGAACCCCTAATGAGCCATGTTTGAAAATTGTTCATCTGTTCCAAACATGTTATTTTATAATTTAATCAGTTAGATCCCAGAGAAGTGAAACGACTGCACAATTAGTCATTGAAGAACAAGATGGGCTCCCAGGTCTCCTGGTTCCTGGTATAATTATTTCCTTATCATACTAGGCTATATATGAGGGTACTTCAAAAAAGTTCACGGAATGACTCATGTTATCCTTTAATTCTGTTTTTCCATGAACTTTTTGAAGTACACTCATGCGTCTTTCACTATATCATATCTTTAAAATACTCTTTAAAAATTAAGAGTTTAAAAATACTCTTATCTACGATAAGCCAAGCCTCATAATTAAAAATGTAGTTAGCATTCCTTGTACATATGCAAAGACGAAACACACCACTAATATCTTCAGATCATGGCTAAGCCAGGACTTCCTTAGTGTACATATATGTTAGTAATTATAGCATATTTATGAAGCCAAACAGAGCATCTGCTTGTTATAACATTATATCATGAAAAATGTTTGCTATAAGGACATTTATTACTTTTCTAATGGAATTAAAACTTCCGATTCAGAAAATGATAAAATTTTAATGCTGAACATGTCTCATACTAGACATATTTTTAAAATTATAAATTCAAAATCCATCTTCCAACTTAAAAGAGTAAAGCTTAAAATCAGTCATTCTCATTTCCAGCTTTGTTTGGGATTCTGCTGCCGAGGCAGAGTTGGGAAGAGACGTGCACAGCAGCCTCACAGTGCCCCTGTCACACATATGGGCCTGGGTCTGCTGTTACTCCGGGATGGTGGGGGTGGCTGCATCCTCCCCAGGCCCAACATGCTCATCGCATCACCACCTGTTTTCCTGACTGCACAGCACTTGCCTGCTTACTTGACTGTCTGCTTGATTTCTTGCTTACTGCCCCTACCAGAGAGGAGAGGCCTTGTCTGATCTGTTTGTCACTGTCTCTTGCTAGAATAGCATCTGAAACGCAGCTGATTAAAGTCAGAATAAGAAATTAATGAAGGAATGGTTCAATGTTCATCTCTGTGTCGTCTCAAAATGCTAATTCTGTTGACTCACCTTGAGTTGCCTTTGACACTGATTTTGTTTACAACCTGGATTGCCTTGAACTATTTATGTCAATGGATTTATATCCACACATCAAGAAGTATCCACAAGGGTTCTTGTTACATGGATGTGTAACCTTCTTGTTTATACCTGTCACTTAAATTCAACTTGGCCAATTTAAATTAGTAATGCTCCTACGTTCCTACCCTGATTATGAATCTCAACTTTTTATTTCATAAGATTCCATTTCTGTTCTTAACCACCTGCTCTAAGCCCTTGATTCTTATTCCTGTTCATGTTGTAATCTCAGAATCCTGGATATTAAGAAAGGGGACTTAGCAACAAGGTCTTAGAAATAACATTAGCTCAAATAGAGTAAGTCAAACTTTCACACCTTGAAAGTCACCCATGAAATTGTCACTTATGGTTGTATATGCCGATTCATCTCCATTTTATGTGAGGTTGGTAATAATAACTACACTCCTTGTGGACTGTACTTTCCAAGATGCTTTACGTTCTTCCCTCGTTCTCATAACAGCCCTGTGAAGTGGGGCTGGAAGGTTCCTAGAATGGTAGGAGAATTATTAAAAGATTAAATAATTAAAGCTTGAAAAATTAGAGTAACCTGCCCATGGGGGACAAGAGTGGAACTTGAGTTCCTAATCTGGTGTTTTTTCAGGGCACAAAACTGAAGGTAACACAAGAAGTCAACAATTTCCATATGTGTCTTATAAATTATTTTCACAGTACAAAGATGAAAGATCATTATGTTATGAAAATTTTAATATATTGTTTTAGTAGGGCCTAGTACATAGTAAACACTAATAGCTTTATGTTCAGTTGAACTAAATGAAAGGATACATTTCAGCAAATTAGGGCAAAGGAGATAGGTGCTAACTATTACCAATGGGGCAAAAATTTTCAAAAATTCATGCGTTAGGTTTACGTTTACAAGGTTAGAGTCAAGAGTAGTTAATTTGTATTTTAAGCAAACAGTACTGCTTTCTATAAAATCTTGGTTTTGAGTAAAGAATAGTGAAGATGATCTTAAAATACTATTTTTAACTTAAAAAAATAATTTTAGATTTACCGAAAATGGTATATAATATACCCTTTTGCCTGCTTCTGTTAATGTTAACAATGTTCATAACCATAATATAATTATCAAAATCAGGAAATTAAAATTATAATAGTGTTTTAATTTTACACATGTAATTAATAGAGGGAACAAAAGCTAACCCAATACTTAAGTATATTTATACCAGTAATTATAACACAGGATCTTACGGAAAACTAATAAATGACTGTTTTAATAGAGTAATGAAGAACACTGATTTATAATTTCTACCTGGTTTTTGGTTGTTGTTGCCAGTATGCTTCTTGGTCTTGAATCATAACATCAATAATTTTTAAATAGACTTAAGGAGTCAGCAATTAGCAGTACTCAGGTCGATTGTAAAAGGTGTATTTATTTTGTTCTAGGTATTTTGGTCTAGCTCAGCGTGCATAATATCCTATTCTAGTGAGATAGCTTCTTTCTAGTCCTGTGTTTTTTTCCTTTACTAAAACTCCTAGAAGACTATACCTTATAGGTACGTTTTTAGTTGTTTATCAGTGGATTGGTGAATCAGGTTGACAAGCATAATGATATGGATTACAATGTGAGGATTATGTCTCTTTTGTTAATGACAAATGCTACTGCTATGAATATATGAGTAAACCTTATAAATGGCAAAGAAAAACTTGGTATTATTTGATGTTTTGGGGTTTAAGAACCACACTTGAATATGATCTTATGCATGAAAATGCATAGGATGATATTTCTCTAGTTTTAATGTAATTGTTTTCAAGATGAAGATGTTCCAGAGTTGAGTCACCATCCTCTTCAGCATTGCAAATTTGTTCTGGAAGAATATTCCTAAGGAAAAATGAACACAAAAGTCACAAGTGGTTCAAGTAACCACAACTTAGGAGTTAAGTTTTACATTTTTTTAAAAAAATGTTGTTTTTAAAATAAAGTGGATCTTTTTCTAGTAGTGTACACCAGAATAAATTCCAAATATGTCAAAGATCTAAATGTGAAAAAATGAAGCCATAAAAGCATTAGAACTAAGCATGGTCACACCCTGTGAGTGGGGAAAATCTTCCTATTTATGATTTGAAAACCAGAAGCACTGAAAGAAAAGATTTATAACTTGACTATAGATTTTTAAAAAAGCAAAGTTAAAAGGCAAGTGACAAACTAGGAGAAAGTATCTGCAACTTATATCACAGATAAAAGGCCTCCTAAAAATCTAGGAGGAAAATGGAAAAGAGCAAAAAAAAGATAAAAATACTTGGGTAACCAGTTCACTGAAGAATAAATGAAAATGATGCATAAACATGAAAATATGTTCAGTTTCATTTATAATAAGAAAAAATGTAAATTGAAACTTTACTGGCACACCACTTCTCACTTATCACTTATCGGGTTTGCCAGAAAAGAAGAAAAAAAAATCAAAAGCCTGTTACCATGCACTGATGATGAAACTGGGAGGATCAAACATCATTGAAGGGAAAGCAAAATGGTGCAACTCCTATGGAGAGGAATTTAGTAATATCTAGCAAAATTACATATGCATTTTTACCCTTTTCACCTAGCAATCCCACTTCTAGGAATCTATCCCAAAGTTAAACTGGAAAAATACAAAATAACATTTGCAGAAAGTTATGTATTGCAGTATTATTTGTAGGGAACATATCTATCAATAAGAAACTGATTGAATAAAGTATGGTGCATCCAGATAATACTCAGTTCTAAAAAGGAATGAGCACATTCTCTACATACCCATATGGAGTGATATACAGGATATACTAATAATTTTAAAAAGCAAAGTGTAGAAAAATTCTCTCTCTCTCTCTCTGTCCCCCACCCCTACCCTCCATATATATATGGAGAGAGAGAGAATCTACCTTTTGTGTAATAATTTGTATAACTGTGGGTGGGGATGGGGGAATATATATGTATGTATGCTTATATTTGCAAAAATAAATACTGGAAGAATAAACTAGAAATTAATAAAAATTTTAACTTATGGGGAAGAATGGAATAGGGTGTAAGGGATAGGCATAGAAGTAAGACTTCTCTTAATGTACCTTTCCATACAGTTTTGACTTCAGAGTCATATAAATGTTTAACATAGTCAAAAATAGTAGTGGTTAAAGGAAAAAAAAAAAAAATTACTAAAACCAAAGCAAACTAAAGACCCTATCTGAATCTTAATTTGTTGACATATTGTCACAGAAATAACCACTACATTTCAGTTCTATATCCTTAATGAAACATATTCTAATGACAAATAGAACTACCAAAAAAGTTGTAAACTTAATTCAAAGCTTTTGTTGTTAGTACTAATAATGTTATCATTTTGAAATTATTGTTTATATATTGTAAGATAATAGAAGTAAGTTAATATTGTTCGGAACCTAGGATTTTAGTGTAAGAAAAATTTAAAATGAGGAATCAAGTAAATACTCTGTGATGTCAAATTTGAATTGGGAATGTCAGTATGAACTTTTTTTTTTTCTTTTCAAAACATGCAATTTCCTGTCAGTCCACTGAAAGGCTTCAAAACAATAGCAACACAATTGAAAGGGGCATGTCCAGTGCCCACTTGGGGGTTCTGAATACTATTTCCCAAAGAAAGGAGCTGGGCTTGTTGAAAGAAGGCCTGTGTGGGTCTGCAGCAGGAAATGCAGAAATGGGCCTAGGCCCGTATGTGCCTGAAAGTAAGTGTGTGGTCCAAGGACTGAGGGGCCAACTTGAAGGCTGCCAGTGGCCAAAGATGGGACAGTTTAAGAATAACAACTGCAACTGATGGAAACATACTGAATATATGAAGTTGGTAAGAAGTTGGTGTATAAGTGCATAAGTGTTTTTGCTTTATTATTTGTTTAAGAAGTTGGTGCCGAAGTGTTTTTGCTTCGGTATTTGTTTTGGTGTTCTTTCTTCCTCTGGAGAATCAGTATGCACTTATTTATGCTTTTATATGAAGGGTCTTCAAAAAGTTCATGAAAAGATCTGTGTTATCTTGTAATTCCATTTTTCCATGAACTTTTTGAAGACCCCTCATATAAAAGCATAAGTGCATATTGATTCTCCAGAGGAAGAAAGAACACCAAAACAAATAAGGATGCAAAAACACTTAGGCACTGACTTCTTACTCTGACTGGCAGTTTAAAGGAAAGACCTGAGCATTCGTTCTGCCTTTCAGAGTAACAAAATAGCCCTACTTGATGAGCAAAATTCTTTACAGAGGAATTCCAGCTAATAAGCATGGGAACAATGACAAAAATAGAAACTCATCATTTTATTATCTCTAATGAAGTAATAGATTAAAGCAACAATTATCTGTGAATGAAATCATTGGTTCAATGAAGGAGGGAAAAGTTTGTAATGGAGATACCACACTGTGACCATTTAAATCCACTGATAATAACAGTGGGACAAACATCATGTGCCTCCTGATGCAACAAAATATAAAGCATATAGCATGACCTATGAAGTATTTTTGCCAAAAAATTTTAAAACTGAATCTTACAAAGCCTTCCCCACCCTCACCTCTTCCCCCAGTGCTTTTAAAAACTTTTGAACCTTTATCTGTTTTGTTTCTTGTTGACGCTTTGTTTGTTTGAAATTTTAGAGATGGGAAAAGACTAAAGGTGATAATCCTCAGGAACAGACAACAGAGCTTAGGTTCCTGTCTCTCTCATTGCCAGCGGTAAAGACCGTACTAGCAAAGTATCTGGATTAATTCTGAAGATATCCATGCTATCTAGGCAGGGGAGATGATTCAGTGGGTAGACTGAACACCTGTAGAAAAATATGTCCCCAAAGTTGAGGAAAGCTGAGTCTCAGTAAGTTTATTCAGAATTTTGCCCTCAGAAAAATCTAGATAGAAGCAATTTTAATTTTAGCATATATTTAAGTTTTGTGCTCTACAGATTAAAACTTTTTTTTTTTTTTTTTTGACCAGTTAGGGGATCGCAACCCTTGGCACGGTGTGGTCTGCACTACGCTCAGCCAGTGAGCGCACCGGCCATCCCCATATAGGATCTGAACACGCGGCCTCAGCGCTACAAGTGCCGCACTCTCCTGAGTGAGCCAGGGGGCCGGCCCCAGATTAAAACTTTTTAAAAATTATGTATGGAGGTGGGAGTAGTAGCATAATCTTCCTATTACTTCAAAGCCTTATTTGGACCTGTCTCTGAGGTTCTAAATATCATGTATTAATACTCCATTTAAAAATTTTTACTGCTGGCCAGTTAGCTCAGTCAGTTAGAGCATAGTGCTAATGACACCAAGGTCCAGGGTTTGATCCCTATATTGTCCAGCTGCCAAAAAAATAATAATAATAATAATAATGAGTCTTCATGTACCTATTGCCCAGGTTCAATAATTATTAATATCTGCCACTCTTATTTAGTCTACCCCCTTAGCATTTTTTTCCCTCAAAGTAAAGCCCAGAGATCATGTCATGGTTATTTAATCATATATTTTGTCAACCACATTTAAAATTGATAGTTGAAAAAGTCAAAATTTACCTTATCTTGTTGTTATTCAGCCTCAGAAAATGTAGTGCTTTCATTTCTTGTATCCCAGGTGGTATAGATTTTAAGTCATTGTGATCCAGAAATAATTCTCTCAGAGAATGATAGGCCCCATAGAATGAGACATGGTCCATGCCGTCATCAGTGAGTTTGTTAAATGACAGGTACAAGTATTCCAGGCCTGGCTCCATATGGCCAAACACATAGCCAGGTATCCGTTCAATCTGGTTCCCCATGAGCACAAGGTGCAACAAGGACTTGGGTAGGTAGGAGGGGACATGATAGAGCTTGTTGTAGGAGAGATCAATGGATTCTAGATTTCTGCAGCAAGGAAGAAAGTTAGCAGGGTAGTGACCATCAGCTCTACATTTTGACAAAGCCAACCTTGATGCTAGTGTGTTTTCCTACAGGCACCCTGTTTGCAGTGCAATTCTGTATAACTGTCCTGGGTCTGGCTGGCCCTAAAGCTCATGACTTCACCAGTGCACCATACTGCCTCCTAGCTGTTTATCCCTGGTGGTGATGGTGAGACCCAAAGACATCCCGAAATGTCTGTAAGGTTGAACTGCTGAATGAGAGGTGAAATCCAGGAGTCCTAGCCTGCGTCAAACCTCCTGTCCCCAAAGTTGTCTCTGGTTCCAGTAAGGGAATTTTTAGGGGTTTTTTTTTGTTGTTGCTTGTATTGGTTTCTTCCCCCCTTCCACCCCCCAATTTTTGTCCCACATTTGATTTGATGACCCGGCCCCACCTGGTAATTGGGGTAAGTTTGAGGGATCTAGAAAATGTTGTTAACAGGCGCTGGCCCCCCTTTTCACTTGATGAGCTCTCCTCTGCCCTCAGGGGACTCAGTCACCCTTCTAGTCCCCCTGGCAGCTGAACCCAATTGGTGCTAAAGGTCTCTTTTCATCTCCTTCCAGCCTACTTCTGAAGAACACGTGTCTCAGCTGTGCTGCTCAGGCACCGTGTTCTCAGGATACACAACCCCAGATCCGGATCCAGATTGTCCATCAGAGCTACAGTGGCATTTGACCACTGTGGTCAGACCTCGGGGTCAGTTGGCTAGGGCTCAGTTCTTGCTAGCTCAGCACGTTGCACGTGGTAGGATATCCACTAGGCAGTAGTGATGGCGGCAGCCGTAATACCCTTAGTAATCCTAACACCGGTCATATAATGAACAGCTTGGAAACGCCCTGAAGTAGCTGTGGTTGGGGGTGGCAGAGGGTTCACTAAGAAGGGATGCTGTCTCTGAGCCCTCCCATGCTATCACCTCCCTCACTTGTTCCATTTCCAGTTTTCATACTCATTAATAATAGCAAAAGGAAGAAATGTCTAATAAAGTTAAATTGTAGCATATACTTACTCTTGATTTATCCAGGCTAAAGGAGCAATCCTATTTTCTTCTATTTTATTATAACGTAGTACAATGACATTGATCTTTCTGGTATGATTGAAACAAATTTCAGTTATTTCTTCGATTTGGTTATTTTCTAGGTATAATTCCTATAATTAAGAGAAAAGACTATTAGTTTTCTTCCATTTGAGTTAGTTGACAAGTTCAATTTCACAGAAGTCTAGAATGGTAATGTAGACTATTCTCATTAGTATTATCTAAAGAGCCTTTTATTGCTCTTTCAAGTGAGTTCATAGTTTGAAGTTGTCAAATTTTTTAACTAGTAAAATGTACTATGTCATGGTCATGGAATTAAATGAATTTTATTTACTTTTATTTAGCTATAATATGTTGTAAGATATAGCCTACCATGACAATTGTATAAAGCTTTCAAATTTACAAAACGAATTCACATGAGTGATCTCATTTGGGCTTTAGAACTCTGGGAAGTGGTAGAAATTATTATCTTCACTTACCAATGGGGAAACCGAGGCCAGGAGAGGCAGCAAGGCTCGCCCAAGGTTACATGGCTAGTGAATGAGAGGGCCTCATCCTGGCCAAGCCTCTAGCAGGGCAGCCTTCTCCCCGCTATGCCATGTGGCCTGCAATTTTTTTAGGCTCATGTTTTTTAGACTTGCTTGTATTGTAATTTAATTAAAAGTTAATTATTTAAGTTAATTAAAAGCCTTAGTTTAAGATCAGGGTGAAGTTTGCTAGAACTATTGGTAATTTTTAATAGTTAGCTGCCTTTAAGTTAAATTTAGTTAGCATTAGGGCCGGCCCTGTGGCTCACTCGGGAGGGTGCGGTGCTGATAGCGCCGACGCCACGGGTTCAGATCCTATATAGGGATGGCTGGTGCGCTCACTGGCTGAGCATGTTGCAGACCACACCAAGCCAAGGGTTGCGATCCCTGTACTGGTCAAAAAAAAAAATTTAGTTAGCATTAGAGGGCGTTTGTCATTAAAGTATCTGAATTATAAAATTCTTCTTGTTCTCGTTGCAATTCAAAAGTAGAATTGGCACATATCTTCAATGTAATTTTCCATTCCTGTCGTGATAATTTCCCCCATTTGCCACTCAATCTTGATATTTGTTAGAAATAGGTAGAGCAGTTTTCAACTTTTTGCTTTTACCCTCATCCACATTTAGGGTGAGCTAGATCTGTGGTTCCCAAACTTGGCTGTACATTAGAATCATCCCATGAGCTTTTTAAAAGTACCGATTCCAACCTAAAGGTACCCCAGTAAGAGATTAGTTAAATAAATCCTGTCCTACCCATTCATATGTTGAAAACTCTGCTGCTGTAGGAAAGAATGTAGTGAGATGGTCTTTGGGATGTGTAGCTCAGTGAGGCAGATGTGCAACAGGGATATAAGAAGGATTCATAGCACATGCCATGCACTTGTGCATGTGGCTGCCCAGTGCTTCTCACACTGGCAGGAGTTGATCCCTTTGGACAGAGAGAAGACAGTATGTGAGGTTCAGGCATGGGCACATTGCTCTTTTGTATTAGCCAAGTTTTGTGTGTGTGTGTGTGTATTCTGCTGTGTGCATGCATTATCTATTTAAAATTTTGATTTTTTAAAAAAATTATAAATTTCTGGCACTGCCCTCCAAAGAACCTGACTTAGTGTGTCTGGGATAGGTCCAGGAGTCTTTGTTTCTTGAGAACCCAGATGATTGTGATGTAAAGCCAGGTATTGGTAAATTCCAGTGTTATGTAACTGTGCCTCTTAATCTGGAAATAGGAAGGAGAGGAAGGGTGGTAGTTGTAGTAGCAAAAGATCACAATAGATGTCTCTCTCTTCTGGCTTGCTGGGGCCACAGCTGTGGGAAGCTCTGTCCTGACTTCTGGCTGGATGATCATGTGATGTGGGAGAAACAGAGCTTCTAGCTCAAGGTTCCAGCTGGGCCTGCCAGTGTATATAGACTCTCTGGACCTTAGTGTTCTTAATGCAGGAAATGAGGGGTATTGATACTCATCAGCCAGAGACCACTAGAAGCACACCCTGCAGCAAGGAGACCAGACATCTGGGGATACGTGGACATCTCTAGTGGGAATCAAACAAGGATGAGCCTTTGGGCCTGGAGTTAGTCACAGGACAGTCTCAGTAGAAAGTGCTCAAAATTTGTAAGCTATAGAGTTGCTGGAATAGTTGGAGGTCTTCTCTGTACAACACTCGTGTCTGTGCAGTTATGGTTTGGTCAGAGTATCTGTGGTTTTACCTAGAATTTGTGAGTGTGGACAGGCTGGTTATTAACAGTCTGAGCCCAGTCTGTGATGACCTTCGTGGTTCTCACTTGGAACACTTTAAATTGTCTTGAGTCAGGGTAACTTTTGAAAGTTGTGGTTTCTGTTTGAATTTTCAGTTCCTCTTCCCCACACCACATTTCACTTTATCAGAGGTGTCTACTTGTAGTTATAATTTTGATTCATAATTTTATATTGTTTGAAAGAGAAACAATGCTCAGGTTATAGTAAATTCTATATACAGCACCAAAACTCTACTGAGTTTAACATACATTACAATAGTTTTTAAAAATATATTGTTTGTTTTGTTGTAGTTTACTATACTTAAAATATAATACATTTAAAACATTAGAAGAAAGATATTGGTACCTCAACAGAAGCAGGAAGACCCTGCGGTATAATTCTAAATTTATTTTTTCCCAGACGCAGGTAGGATAGGCTCTTTAAAGGTTTGAAAGCTAAAGGATTGATGTTGGCTTCACTGAGATTGTTTCCTTCCAGCTCTAAGGTGACCAAGTGATTTAAGCCTATAAAAAATAAAATTATCAGAATATTAGGATAATTGAAAACCTTGCAATTTCTATAGACTTTCAAAAGGTCATGTGAAATGTTCAGTTTATTTGGAGGGCAGATGTTGTAGTTTCTTTATCTTGTATCCCCCTGTAGAGCCTTTTCCCAAGTACTTTAAACATCCTAGATGCTCAAATCAGTCAGGAATAAAATGCATGGTTCACTAGAGAGGCAGGCCTGTAAAGAAATCATTGAAATGCTATATGGTAGAAATATAAGGAACAGAAGCAAGAGAGAGACTTAGGGAAGTACCCACAGAGGCAATGGTGATGAGCAGGGACTTGGAATTCAGGTGGGCAAGAAATATAAGGTAGTGAAGTCCTCATAATCATTTGCAAAGACATGTTAGATATGAAGTGGCAGTGTGATAGGTAATGGATTGGTGGGAGTTTAATGCAATGAGTGATTTCTTTTTCCAGGACACAGAAAAGAACACTCTTTCCCTAGCAAACCCTCAATCTCTGAACAAGGGAGTTAGAAATAAAGCAGAGCAGTGAATTCCCATCATAGTTATTCACTTACTGGCACGGAGTGTAGCCACATGGAAGCTTTGAAAGAAAGATGATCAGGGGGCCGGCCCGTGGTTCACTCGGGAGAGTGTGGTGCTGATAACACCAAGGCCACGGGTTCGGATCCCATATAGGGATGGCCGGTTAGCTCACTGGGTGAGCGTGGTGCTGACAACACCAAGTCAAGAGTTAAGATCCCCTTACCGGTCATCTTTTTAAAAAAAAAAAAAAAAAGATGATCAGGAATTCTCCATGCATTCAGATTGAGCTACCAAGACAGGCCTTTATACAAACAGGTTTTTTCCACACTGTTTCTCCTGGCCTCAAGAGTGGTACGATACAGGTCAAATGGAAGCTCAGTGCTGGGGAACAGAGGGCTCAGCAGTAGTGATGCCCAGAGGCCTGAGTCAGAGGTCAGGGCATGGCCGAGATTCCCAGAAGAGGGGTGTTTTCCTGTTCAGCCGTGCACAGCTCAGTCCTACTGTTAGGCACTAGCAAGGACAATCACATCAAGAGTAGAAATAATAAATGCCAGAAGATTAAAAGACGAGAGAGAAATGTAGATCTGAGTGGTGTGGAAGTACTAGGCTCTTAAGGGTAAAAAGATTTAGATAAAAATGGGAGGAACTTCCAAGCTGAAGCAGCCGGGTGAACACACACAGATGAAGGACCCTTGTGAGTATGCCTGGAGCGAAGAGACCAGCCCTGGAGCGGGCCGTGTGCAGTGGATTGTAGGCTGGTGTGAGGGGAAGGCCTTCATGCCAGATGGATGTCATCCTTTAGGCAGTGAGGATCAGGACAGGATGGCAGGATGGCAGGATGGAAGCCACATGCTTCATTGACGATTAATCCGGTGGTGGTTTTGAGGCTCAATGGGAGGTCTGAGTGACAGGAAGTAGGGAGACCAGCCAGTCAACTGTGATAAGTGTTGTATTTCCTTATGTTGTCTTTAATTTCCCAATCTAACGGTACTGAGAACCCGGAATACTTCTCTAGTACATTAGTGAGGTTTTGAAATGTATAAGTTTTCTGTTGAAAAATAGATAATAGATGTGGACTAATGGCCATGACAGGCCCTCCTGAGAGAAAAGAACAGTGCAAATTCAGGACACTGTAATTCTCTGGTGTGTGTGGAAACACAAGGTAACAGGAGGTAGGGTGGAATTAGATAAAGTTTCTTGTAGGCTAGACTTGAGGTAGATGTTGAAAGAAGGATTCATGACAGGAAATAGGTAGAGGAAAGGAGTCCCTCTTTGGTGGGCAGGTGCCATGTTGGTGGTCCTGGTGTGCATCAGTTTAAGGTCAACGTTGGAGTGTCATAATGATCATGGTTTGGTTGCTTTCATCATTAGTGATGATGGCAGTGTTTTTGAAGTATATCCAGTTTTTCTCTGCTCTCCCTCCACCTACCTTTAATACCATTCCCCTCAACATCCACGTGTACTCTGTACCTCTTCTGGGTCTTGTCCCTGCCCCTCATGCCACTCGTCACCTGCTCTCACCCTCATCACACATTCCTCCCAGCCCACACCTGCCTGCAGTTCCCACAACATCCACAATCGTCTCATTTCTCCAAACCTTTGTACATGCTGTTCTCCCTCCCTGGTGGGCCCTCCTCCTAATTTTCTGGAACTGTAGTCTGAATGGTCATGTGTGAGGAGCTCCCATGAGAGAAACAACAGGAGAACAGTGGGCTACGGACAGTCAAGTTGGGGGTTTCTACACAGAGGGAGGGCTGTGTTACGACACTGGGTGGGCTGTGCACAGGCTCACCGGCTCACTGCCCACCAGCCTGCCCATCCACAGCAGCAGCAGAACCCACAGGAGCCAATGAGGGCCCATCAGCTGCCCCAGTCAAGGGAGAACCCAGCTTCTGAGGGGCCAGCATCGCAGAAAGGCCAAGAACCCAGCACCAGAGGGGCCTGTGCCACAGCAGGACCAAGAACCCAGGACTAGAGGGGCCAGTGTCACAGCAGGACCAAGAACCCAGCACCAGAGAGGCCAGCGCCATGGCAGCACTAAGATCCCAGCCCACTCAGAGAGTGCAAGAGCACAGTAGAGAGCCTCCACTCTGGCTACCTGGGTAGGACCAAGGACTCCTCAGGGCTCGGACTGTGGGGATAGGAGGACAGGCAGCTAGTTCGCCTTGACTCATATGTTGATACTCTGGGATTATAGAAGCATTTGTGCAGGAGGGAGAAGTGCATGCTGAGAAGCAGGTCCATGGATGTGTGAGAGCACGTTCAAAATCAGGAGTTTATGTTGTATAACATGTCACTTTGACAACACAGCTAGAAATGTGACTTGCTTATAGTTCATATACAGCCTATTAGTACACTTGTTCTAAATTAAGTGTTCCCTTTGGTCTCTGTTTAACCCAGCAGTTAGAAGCTGAATTTTTTAATGTCTTTTTCATAGGACAAAGCCCATCAAAATTTGTGTTTATTGTTTTTCTGTGTGCCCTGAAATCCATCTGGAAATTAAGTATTTCCATAACAATGTAATCCTCAGATTTGGCAATTCTCGTTATTATTCTTCTTTTCTCATCACCAGAAGTGTCTTGTTCCTATGAAGTGTTTTGGAAGCTATAGGAAATAATCAGATTGTTTAATTCATTTAAAGGCTTGGTTTATCAACATGTACATAATAAATGTGTTTCAAATCAAGTAAAAGTGTTAAGCACTGTATCTCAAGAGCTATGCTAGATTATAAGGAAGATAAAAAGAAAAGTTAATCAGTCTTTGTCTTAAAGAAGCACACAGTGTAATCAAAGGCATTTGTTAGAATTCGTGAAAAGTGAAATATGGTAAAGCCTCTTCTATGCAGAACCACAGAATGACAACTTCAGCTGTCTAGCAAGGTCTGGTAGGTAACAAGCTTCAGCAGAGCTAGTTCCGGCAATGTCAAATACATGGAACGCAGGTTACCCTCTCTGATGTCCATCCATCAGAAAGCCAGGCCACAGTGGCAGCCACACTCCACACATCATGGGGTGTGACATGTAGTACCAGAAGTTCCATCCTAAGCCCTCTCAGGAACAAAACTGCCAAGATTGCCAGCATGAAGTTCGTGGGCTTTCATTGTAGGATAGCATCTCAGCCTCAATACAGTGCCCATTTATTCATATTTTATACATAATTCTTACATGCTAGGTTTTAGGTTCTAACATATGACGAATTAAAATAGCAAAATGTGTGGAGGCAAAGAATTGTGGGTGGGTGTATTGACAATGAGAGCAATAAAGGAGATCCAATTAACAAACCACAGTCACCACTAAGAACCAACAAAAATATTGATACAGGCCACCAAGACACATGGCAGTGTGGGGGATAGTTAGTGTAGCTCTTCAGGTGTTATGGACTAGTAGTAGGGTACTGTGAACGATGAGAATCTGGAATCATCGAGTAGAAGTTTTGTTTATGGTTAGGGTACTTTTTTGAGACTATAGGTAGTTAAAAATACATTTTAAGTATTACCAGCCAATTGTTAAAACAAGTTTTTTTTCAACTTAAGTAGTAAAGTGACCACTAAAAATTTTCACTCGACTATAGAAGGATTATAAGGACACATATCATAAAAAAATAAATAAATGTTAAATACCTGATAAGCTTTCTTCATCGATACCCAGAAGATTGTTCTCATTGATTTTAAGTTCTTCTAATGTAGATGGTAATTCTGAAGGAATCTGTACCAAATTATTTTCATCCATATTCAGACGCGTTAACTTCTTCAGAAGCTGAAAAGGCAAATCTCAAAATTGCTTTTTTATCTGGTCACAGCTCTATAGTAACATTTCATATAATGGTCAGTTTAAAGTGGTCAGTAAAAGTCTCACAAACCTACACTTTCTTAGTCTTAGACAGTAATGTCTAGGCCACATGGCAGTCCCCATATTCACCCTGCCAGAGAGATATTGATCCTGGTGATAACATTGATTGTCACGCATTTTCAGCATACCATATTTGGTGATTTTGTAACCCACTTAATATTAACTCAGTCGTTTTATTGCAGCTTTAGAAAGTGAGAGAAAGCTACTATAGCTACTGGATCGTCATGTTTTGCAAGACCATAGGATTTCACCTTCAGAGCAAGAGACAGAAATTTTATTAAACCATGCAGTAATCTGTATCTGTTATGGAAGCTAACAGGACAATGATTTTAATCCTTTTATCATTTGTAAACCTCAGTTTCCTATCTACACTAATGTCTACACTAGAAAGAAGGTCATAAAATAGCACTGTGTACTGTGGAAATCTTTCAAAACAAAATGCTACAAAAACCACACGCTATTTCTGCACACAGTTGACTGTCTGGAAAAGTACATTTTCACATTTGTATTTGCATGCTTTTTGGCCAAACCTAGCTTGCACCACCAGAAATAGGAAACTGAGGTTGGGCAGGTTTTAGTGAAGACATATGAAATGAGTCACTTCTCCTGTGATCATACTCAATTTCAACAGGTTTGAAATGGGAAAGAGAATCCCAAATCAAGAAAAGGAGGTGATCCCCTGGCTAAGTTTTTCTCTTGATCAAATATTGGAAATAGACTCCCTAATACCAGGCATTTTTCTAGCAGAAGGATGGGATAGTGTGAAGCAGGCACTCAGTTCTGTGAAATGAATGCAGAGCCCTCTTATCTGCCAGCCTAGACTCTGGATGAGAACCAGGAACTGAGAATACAAGAGTCCAGTGATGTGTCCGAAGAGTGGGCAGAAGACCCAGAAGACTGTCCCAGGGAATAATAATCCTAGTAAGATGTAGTGTGTTTTACTGATGGCTTTTAAAGCATGCACATTTATGAGTTTTTGTTTACACACACAAACCCCTCCTCTCTGGCTTCTGTCTTCCTTTCTCTGAAATTTCTTGATCCTCTGTTTTCTCCTTTTTTTATTTTTTATTTTTTTGGTATCAGGACTTTTTTCCTTTTTAAAAAAACTTTCTAAAATCTGTATCTTAAGGGTTTTTTTCTGAACTGTTTTGCTCTTTCTTTCCCTCTTCTTTCCCAGCCTATCCCATGCTAATTTTCATCTGAGCCCATTTGTTTTTCCAGAACCCCCTTCTGCCAAAGTACCCTCCTTCAGATTTGCCCATTGCACAAAAATAAGAGAGCAATGTCTTCCTGGCTTGAAAATGTTAAAAGAGGTTCCAGATAAGCTCTACTATATTCCCAGAAAATACTTTATGTGCTGAGAGACCAGATTTCAACATGTTTTCAGCTAGTTGGGGAGAAGCTACTGCATGAATTTAAAACATTAGTTTTGTCACTAATAAAAATATGTGAAACAACAAACAGTATTCAAGAGAAAACTTGAATGCACCTTAGGGAAATCAGAGAAGAAACTTTCTTAACTTAGAAGAACACTACCAGTTAAAAACATTATGCTTCTGCTGCCTCCCCCACATCCACTCACTGCCAGTGCAAGTCTTAGTGAAACCGTGCAAAATATGGGTTATGATGCACAACTTGGAGTGTGTACTTACCTTGAATGCTTTTGGACCTATGCCTGGAGAGGTGATATTATTTTTGCTCAGATCAAGCCTTTCCAAATTCGGTAGTCCATTAAATGCTTCATCCGGGATGGATATGATGGAGTTGCCTAGGATGTGCAGCAGTTGTGTGTTAGTTGCATGTGCCTATACATACATATACACACATGTACAGATGTGTGTGCATGCCTGTGTGTACATAAATATCAGCAGAGAGCTTTATCTGGAGGAGAAAGCAGTACTCAGAACAAAGATAGAATATGTATTATATAACAAATGCATCTTCAGGAAAATAACAAGACTGGGACTAGACAGTTTAACATAGTTGAAATTTTCTTTCTAAGGATCTATCTCTCTGTAGTACATCACATATTAGATGAGGCCACTTACAACAGCCAGAATGTTGTCTTCTGCACAGCACTAGTAGCATCATGCATTTACAACAGAGGTGTGTTTCTGGAAGGTGTACAGAAACTGATTTTTATTCTTCATATTTTTCCATTGCCATTTCCCTGGATTGGAATCATGATGCTATTTTTATCCATGAAATCTCAGGCAAATTACTTACATCCTCTGAGCATGTTTCCTTCTCTGTACAAAAAGCTTGGGAAGATCTTTCATACCTCCCAGATCTAATGTTATACCTCTGTGATTTCAATCTACAAAGGTTTGTGCATGCTTTAATTTTATGGATTTTTGTTTTGACATTTTAAGCCCAGAAAGCAAGCTTAGCAGAAGTAGTACATACTATAGAAGGCACCCTCTTGTAAAACCACGATAGTGTAGCCCAGCACGGATCATTCATCCTTCCCAAGACTTTAGACTTTTACAAATTGGTTTTTCTAAGGGAAGAGTGTACCTGGCACAGAGGCTGCAGGAGGAGGAGGTCTTGCTGGGCATGAGAGGAATTCCTTATGATCATTTGAAAGTAGGATGAAATCCTGTGTCAGGGAAGCCATGGAAGCTTCTTGTACACTTGACACTGGCAGTGTCCTGTCTCAAACAGCTATTGTCGGGCCTTAAAAACTAACGCCACCTTAAGTGACATTACAAGCGGCGCCATTAACGTGGCAGCCTAAGAGGGCGCCGGGAGGAAGTAGGGTGGGAGTGTCTGCGGGAACCTTGCCTTAGCCCTTATCGGCCAAATACACGCTTCTGTGCTCGTGAACACTGCGTGATTGCAATAGCTAGGCATTGAGACAGGATAGATGCTCTCGTAACCTTTAAGCTGATTGGAGGATATAAAAACCTCCCCCGTTTGCCTTGAAAAGCAAGTGCTTGTGCGAAAATAAACGGAACTGCTCTACAGAACCCCCCGCTGCATCTGAGTGTCCTTTAAACCGGGCTGGTTGGGGCCGGCGGCTGTGCTCACCTCTCTTCACGGCTCTCTTCCCCCATCTCCTTCCAAAGGGGACCAGAGGGAAAGAGTAATCTGGGCCATTCGCTCGCCCACCAAAAGGAACGAGGGTAGGGCTGTTCGGATCAGCCGGCGGCAGACCCAACAAGTTATCATTGCACAGATATGTCGGACCCATTCAGATCCCCTCACCCCTGCATCTTCAGGGTTACCCCTGGTATGGGCTCATCACCCAGACAAGTGCCCCTACTGCTCCTAGAGCCCAGGTGTGTCCCTGCTAGCCAGCCTCTCATACCTGGTGCTGCTATGCCTCCACTCAGGAGCCTCCCAGGTGGCCCTATGGAAACATGGGCAACAGGTCTAGACCACCACATTCCCACTAGAATGGCTAAAATGAGGGGAAAAAACAACTGACAGTACCAACTGTTGGCAGGATGTGGAGCAGCAGGAATTCTTAATGTTGCTGGTGGGAATTGTGCAGCCACCTTAGAAAACTGTTGGGCAATTTCTTACAAAATTAAACATGCATTTATACCACATTACCTAGCAGTCCCACTCCTGGGCATTACCCTAAAGAAATGAAGACTTAGGTCCACACAAACATCTGCATGTGGATGCTTATAGCAAATACATAATTGCCCCAAAGTAGAAACAATTGAGATGTCCTTCAGCTGGTAATTGGGGTCCATCCAGAAAGTGGAACACTACTTGACGAAAAGGAAGAGTGGACTTTTGATGCATGAGACAAGAGTTAGCTCTCAAAAGTATTACAAGCCTTACTGAAAAGGCTTCATACTGTATGTTTCCACTTAAGAGATGGTCTGGAAAAGACAAAACTGAAAGGACAGAAAATATCAGTTTTCTGTGGTGGTCAGGGCCGGGTGGAGGGAGAGACAGGAGGAATTTGGCGGGAGATGGGGTGGGGGGGAGCGGAGTGATGGAAATGTTCTATATCTTGATTGTGGTGGTGGTGGTTTCACAACTATACGTATTTGTCAGGACTAATAGAACTATACACTGAAAATAAATTTCACTATATATAAATTACACCTCACTAAACCTGACTTTAAAAAAAAGTCAATGGGAAATCATCATTTGATTTGAAGGTGTTTGCTTTATACCTAACTATGCTATTGAGCAGTAAATTTCTATCTCTTCTGCAATGTTTGTTTATATGTTTGAAGATGATGAAATTAGTCTAGTCAACGTCACTTTTTATTATGAAATTAAAATATAACATTCATAGAGCAATGAGAGTCATTTACTTTTAAAGCACAAAATAAAACAGAAGTCAACATCTCTTACCAACGAGCTCCAGGCTTGTTATCTCTGGTGCTGTCAGAGGTGGTATCTGGGTGAGGAAGACATCAATGCAGCTGATGGTCCTGTAGGACAGAGAGCACCCATTTGGCAGGCATGGCCTGCCTCTCGGGGGAGCAGGAACTGGTAATCGAGAGGGCATTCGGAACACATCTCCTCTCACAGGGTCCTCTTCCTCGTCCTCCTCGTCGTCCTCCTCTCCTTCCTCCCCTTCTTCCTCCTCCTCTTCCCTTCCTTGGTGTTGCGGTTGTTGTGCTGACCTCTCTTCCTCTCCAGGCCTCTGCTTTCTCTCTCCTCCTCTGCTCTCCCACTCATTGTGAAGTTTCCCCCAATCTCTAGGTCCAGGGGTCTCTTTCTTTTGTTCTGTCTCTTCTTCTTTAATTTCTTCTTCATCCTCCTCAGGTTGAAGTGCTTCCTTTTGTAATATTTGGTCCATTTCCACCTGAGGAGGTGGCAGTTGCTTTTGAAGTAATTTGATAGGTTCTCTTTGCTCTGAAGAATCACCAGAAAATTCAGTTCTATCATTTAATGCCATACCACTGAGTAGAGGATAGGAGACTAATGACCACGAAAAGAGCAGGTAGCAGGGACAAATTGATGATATTAATAAAAGGAAAAATCATGATGAAAATGGGGTTAGTAAATATTATTCCCTCTAAGTATTTGAGTGCAATTTAAAGGTGAAATGCATCTTGAAGTCTTTGCTTGAAAAGTTATAATACTAACTTTGTTTCTATTTTGTGAGATCTGTATAGACCTTTTTTTTTTTTTGGCCTATGGTTCTTAATATTAATTTTTGTATTAAATAACAATACTTTTTCTTGCTAAAATATTATGCTACTTGATGACTGAAGAGGGAATAATATTGCCACACAATGCAAAATGGTAAGCAGTCCTATTGTGAGATTGTGATATAATCAGATGTGATATCTTTATAATAGATATTGTTCTGTTATTTGGGGCTATTGATAATCTAAGAATTTATAGGCTGTCATCAGACATAAAAAAAAAGTGAAACAGGTATATATTTTACTTGCTCATGGTAGTGAAGCTAGCTTTTGTTTATATACTTATTATTTTATTAGATTTTCTTTTAGCTCTATGGACCTAATGGCATCCTCTGAAATTTAAAATTATTGATAGAATTCTTTTCCCTCCCAGACTCTACTTAAATCATTTTTACTGCCTGAGACTGATAGATGATGTCCTGGACTTAAGTGATGATTCTTTAACTTAGCCATATGCACAGGAGATCTCTTTATGATGGGAGTAGAATTATATTTAGCTGTTATGTCTTTGGCAGAAAGAGGGGAAAACATGACAGAGACTAGCTTCACACTCACCCTCTGAGTGAAGAGTTGGGGAGAAGTGAGTTCACTGTGCATAGGTTTCTTCAATCAAAATTTATAAATTTATTTAATCATCTCCCTTTGTTTAGTACTATATACAAACTACTCCCATCAAGAACTCAGAAAACACAATTATTTGAAGAAATTATTTGAGATTTCAATTCAGTATATATTATAAAGTCTGTGAGTTATTTTTTCACATCTCTAGCAAAACATGCAGGAGAAAAGGAAAAAATTAGTAGAGGGAAAAACTAAAGCTATCATATTGAAACATTTAAAATCCTTCTTGTATTTCCAAGTTTGTTTTTCCAAAATAACTACAACATTTCAAGAATAGTCCAAGTTCTTTGAAAAATGTCTGAGAATTTCTGAATCTTGCTTTATAAACCTTGTATTTCTCTCCAAGGAATCAGTTTCATTAATACCTTTATTTTCTAATTTTTTTTAAAAAAGCATAATACTTTTAGTGAAGCAATTGGTAGTGTAAAGCAAAATACAGTTTCTAAATATTCTTCTTCTTCTTTTTTTTTTTTTTTTTTTTTTTTGAGGATGCTTTTGGTATGGGGATCCAAACCCTTGACCTTGGTGTTATCAGCACCGTGCTCTTCCAAGCGAACTAACCAGCCAGCCTAGTTTCTAAATATTCTAAAGTTCTTCCTTGCAGGAGGCTTTTGTAGACACTTACCCTGTGATCTGTGTGCATGGGAGCAGTCTACCTTGGCTATAGACAAGAGAAAATGTCCCTATCCCTTCCCATCAAATTATTTAACAAGTATTTATTTGTTTACTTTATGACATCCTGGACTTAAGTCATAAAGGCGTTGGCTAGGCTTTTCTTGGAAGCAACCCAGGCCTTCCTCTCAGGAGTCCTCCACTCAGTTGGGTGTGAGCCTCACTGGAGAAGTGGTCAGTGAGCCACCAGCAAAACCTGTGCTGTGACCTCCTGCTCACAGAAGTGTCAAAGAAGAAAATGATACTCCAGGTCACACTCCTATATTTCCCTGGATACCCAAGCAATGACATGGGCTCCTGTGCTACCTTTGAGTGGTTGGGGAGAGCCAGGAGGGTTGGGCTCCAGATGCAAATTATTTCTCCTTTTTCACTGTACCTTCCGAGTTTTCATTTGAGATGAAGCTGTACCCTTCTTGAGTTGGGTTAAGTAAGATAATGCATGTACAGACCAACGAGGAGCCCTTACCTCATAATAAGAACTCAGAATCTGTTAGTTGTAGGAATGCTATCACTGTATCTCTAAAGCTGAGGGTCAAACACGGGATGTCATCTGGTCCAAGTTTACTAAATCTGATGGAACTAGAAGTATAAAGCCACAATATCTATTATATTTGTCAGCATTGTGCCAGTGTTTTAAGTACCCTGGTGACTAGTTTATCATAATTTAAAACTTAAAGTAGTTACAGAATAAAAACAAATGGAAATTAAAGTCTAAATCACACATGATATTTTGTTTTGGCTGAATCTCTATACCAGTATCAGAGCAGACTGGGCAGCATTCTCCTTCAGGTATAACTGTTTGGGGGCACATCTGGGGGTGACACATGGTTTCATCACAAATCACTCTTCCATCTGAGCAGAGGCAGGTAGTGCAGGGCTCAGGTGACCATACAGCCTTGTTGTACATGATCATGCCCTTCACCAAGCAGTGTCCTTTCTTTCCTAGAAGATAACAGTAATACACATGTAAATTTCATATGTGGTTACCAGCAACTGTGAATGGAAGTCGAACTGATATAACCATACAAGAATAGTGTTCTATTTGCACTCATGCAGAGGGCAAAAATGTCTTATAGATGTAACCCACTGAAATGCTTTTCACTGGCTTCTGAGAGTGACTTCCTCATGGTGACTTGTCTTTGTGAATTGCACTCCCATCCTGTATCTGTCAGCAAGCATATGCTTTTATACAACAGCAAGAAAGAAGTCCCAAATCTCAGCTATTTCTCATTTATAACTGCATGTCCACAGGGGCCTGGCTCATTATAGTCACTCAGAGACAGACAACAGGCTTCTACAAGCAGGCTGTCCTGATCACTGCAGCAGTGGAACGAGAGCTTGCAGTTCACACATGAGCTCTGGCCAGAGCAAATGGACTGTATGGACTTCAGAAGAGGCAAGGCAGTGCAATTCCACCACATGTCCAGAGAGCTGGAGCAACACCAATGAATGACGAAGCCATGCCCACCCTTGTTGATGTGCAGAGGGAAAAAGTTGAAACCCAACCTTGTGCTTTTCAGTGAGACATTGCAGCTATTTCTTTTTTGAGTTATAACATTGTTGAAATATAATTCATGTAATATAATATTCACCCTTTTAAGGTACACAATGCAGTGATTTTCAGTATATTCATCTCTGCATACAGGGTTGCAGATATGTTAGTGAGTGTATCAAACAAGCAGGCCACAGAAAGCCAAGGAGAATATTAGAGAGGATGTTTTCTTTCCTGTCCTAGGGTCATTCCTGATAACTCCTCCAACTGAGTTAACTCACTACTGTCTCAGCCCAGTTTGGGCTCTACCCATCTCTCATTTGGATACTTGCAATAGACTAGTCCCATCCACCCAGTTGCTCCTCCTCAAAAAAAAATATATAATGAGTTGGAGGTTTGGGGTTTTTATTGTTTTGGGGTGTTTTTTTTTTTTATTATAAAAGCACTATACCTTATCAAAATTCCAATGGCTTTTTTTGCAGAAACGTAAAAGCTGATTCTCAAATTCATATGGAATTCCAAGTGATCCCAAGTAGCCAAAATAATATTGAGTAAAAAGATCAAGGTGGACATCTCACACTTCCAGATTTCAAAAAGCTTTACAAAAAATTTACTACAAAGCTACAATAATCAGTTTGTGCCAGTGTGGTACTTATTATAAGGATAGACGTACAGACTGACAGGAATATTGAAAGTCCAGACATACATCAATGGCCAACTGATTTTCAAGAAGTGTGCCAAGACCATTCAATGGGGAAAGAGTATTCTTTTCAACAAATGGTGCTCGGAATATTGGATATCCACATGCAGAAGAATGAAGTTGAACCCATATCTTACATCAAATGGTACTAATACATACTACAACATGGATGAACCTTCAAAACATTATGCTAAATGAAAGAACCCAGATACACAAGGCCACATATATTATGCGATCTATTTATATGAAATTTCTGGAATAGGCAAATTTGTAGAAACAAGACAGATTAGTGGTTGTCAGAGACTGGGAGGAGAGAGGAATGAGGGATTTATGTACAGGGTTTTCTTTTGGGGTGATGAGAATGTTCAGAAACTAATAGTGGTGATAGTTGCACAGTATTGGAAATGTACTAAATGCCACTGAATTGTATACTTTAAAATGGTTAAAATCATAAATTTTATTGTGGTAATACAATTAAAAAAGCACTTTTAGACTACTGGAAAACATTTTTGGACAATTCAGAAATGTTTAGTATATATAGCTTTTATACTTTTTTATGCATACCACCCTATATTACATTATTTAAAATTTTTTAAAACAGGGTTGAGGTCACATTATGCTTTTTATTTTCCATTATTATAGCTTGGGTATCTTTCCACTTAACTAAGGAAAATTGACCTCATCATTCTTTATCAGTTATGGGTACACTATTATTACAGTGTCTTTTTAGTTGATTTTTCTGCCTCTTTTCCCACCCATGTTGTAAATGTGGCCTAAACTGCCTAAAATAACCATTGTATGTTATTTATATTAACTTCATGGAAGTAATAATTTAGAAATATTTGGCTTCATTGAAACAACATATGAAGTGTTGGCCACAGAAAATTATATGGTAATATTTTCTTTTGTCTTTTGAGAGTTTTCTTTAATGATGACATACCTAGAATATAATTATTTTTTTCTTTCAAACTTAGAAAAAACTAATTTTTAAAAATGCCTAATTGAAATCTTTGGCAGAGTTTCCAGTCTTTTCATCCTTTAAAAAATCAATAGTTTAGTTTATATAAAGTAAATTCAGTGACTTTAACTCCATTGAAAAAAATTTCGGTTGAAAATATTTAGCAGCCATGTGCTTATATAATCATCTGCATAATTTACAAGTATTTCCATATTTTAGATGATCTATCGTTATAAATGAAAAAGCAGTTTATAAATTTATATGTACCTTATCTATATTACGATTACAACTATTTAAAATACATGCATAGTAAACATACTGGAAAGAAATAAGCCAAAATGGTAGCTATGATTTTATAAGTATAGTGGAAGGACAAGTAATTTTTGTTCCAATAATTTTGTATTATAAGTATATTCCTTAAATTATTTTTTTTTAATTTATCTTTGCAGATTAAACCAAAAGGTAGTATGATAACTTGGATCTTTCTCTGGAGAATTGTCCTCATGGAGGTTCTCGCTCTCTCTCCCCACTCCCCTCTCTTTTCTCTTTCCTCTCTCCTCGCTCTCATTCTCACTGTTCTCTTACCTGGTAACACATTATAGCTTGATTCTACTCCAAGAAAACTTAAAGAGGATTCAAACTTCTCTTCTCTGCTGTAATCAAAGTTAACAATGGGAAATCTTGCTGTTGGTGCAACTGTCGTCATTTGCTGAATTCCAAGCTGCCTATTTGACCTGTGGTTGGGTGAGGAACTTTTCCTCAATCTTCTTCGATACATCTTTCTCCTTTGCTTCCTAGGAATTTCTTCATTTTGTCCAAAGTCAGTTTGAATAATGATAAGCAGAACAAAACAAAACAAAACTATAAACTTCATGTTTAATTTTTCACCAGTCAATTTCTGGAATGAAACAAGATCTCAAAGTTAGTGGTGACTAAATTTTTACCTCTGAAAATTGGCTTGTATAATTGCTTGTATGCCTCAGTAGGCAAATCTTTGAGAAATAACACTTAGATGATATATGGGCTATATGCTATAGTATTACTGGCAAAACAGAATCAAAGAACTTTTCATATCTTATCTTTATCTCTAGACCAGGCATGAGCAAACCTTTTCTATAAAGGGCCAGACAGTAAATATTTTAGGGTTTATAGGCTATCCATTCTGTCATAACTTTTCAACTCTGCCCTTGTAGAGTTGGTCTCCGGGCTGGGCCATATAGCCAGCCCCACTGTGGGCCCCACTGTGTTGTAGGTTGTTTCAAAGGTTATTTGGGAGATTTCTTACCATCTGTCTGGCAAGGTATGACTAACATCATCCACAGCCCATCTTCCCAGCCCTTCTGTTTTGTTCTTTTACTTTCTACCTTTATAGTTTTCTTTGTTCAGGGGCAGGGCATGATTGTACCATGTAAAAATAACAGTAAACTACCGTCAGTTATAGGGAGGTAAGAGGTAGGAAGAATAACTCTCAATCAGCTAGTTTGAAGGGCAGTACAGGGTCCTGCACATGGTAAAGCTGAAAAATGCATGTAAGAAATGAATATTTAGGCACTGTTGGTACGGCAGTAGCATTGTGGTCAGACAGGTTGGCACAGTCCCTGTAAAATCAGGTAGCAGGGACAGGTAAAGAGAAACCTCTGCAAGATGATCACAGGGGCTGCTTGCTGTCAAAGGATTCACCCAGCCAAGCTTTCTGGGCCTGAAGTTAGTCCTGCAGGGGAAGGGGCGCAGTTCCCACCCCCTCTCAGAATGCATCAGCTGAGACCCACTTTTGTCAATAATCCCCACCCCCTCCCCTGCCTGGCAGCGCTTCCCTTGCTGCTCTCTACTCTGTCCTCTCACTGCCAGTATTCCCTGAGACAAAGAGCCCTCCCCACACAGCCAGGGTGTATGAAGGAAAAGCTAAAACCCCAAGGATTGTGAAGACCCAGGATTGCAAAAGCTTTGCTGCTGTCATCTTTTAATGAAGATTTAGGGTATTTGGTGATTCTAAAAGGTTAGTTAAAGTAGCTGCCTTGCTCAGTGATGAGATTTATCCCAGTGCTCACCAGACTGCATTGATCCACTTTGTTGACCAGAACAAATCTGTATTATATTTTAGAAATAGTCAACCTAACTGGTGATGGACACCAATGGTAAAGGGCTCAAGGTGATGTTACATACAGAGATTAAAACCCTATACTGCAAATAAGGGGCTTTGAAAGGTTAAGGGTTAACAAGTTGGCCACAGACTGTCAACACAGCCATCTTGTTGGGACCTTATTTTAACTAAGAGCTCCTCTAAGCATTTGATACACCTTTCTGTCTGACCATTGGACTAAATAAAGTAATCTGTTGATGTTCAGATGCTACTGTCTTAGACATCTGCTTCACTACTGAAGGGCAAGCTGTGGGAAATTTCAGGGGCATCTAAATGGAAAAACCGTGTGCTGGGGTAATAATGCATGCCTTCTCAAGCCACAGCGTCTACCACCCAAATGATTAGGAAATGCAGGATGATCAGTGTTAACTCTAGACAAATATTGTATCTCTCAGTAGAAACCTGTAATTGTTGTAGCAAACAGAGGGTTGCCAACCTGGGTCATTGGCCTGTGTACAAACATCACTAACTGACCTATTTTTGACACCCTACCATATGGTGCATCACTTGAAGGCCTAAAACATGAGAACTGTTTTGCGGGGGTTCCCATCACTGCGTTGCATAATAATGTTCCTGCCAGTTGGGCAACTGGTAACCAGATTGGCTCTGTGAAGTACCAACTCTTGGAGAGGCTATGAAGTTATTTCGTGGTTACTTCCCAGAGAACCAGTATTAGCCTTTACACCAGTATCATGACAAAACCTCTCAAATCTGACTTCTGTTTCCAGCCACAATGGAGTAACAGAAGGACAGAATATATGAAATGTTTTCCAAACATTAGACGTAGAGCAGTTCAGGACAGTGATCCCTGAGAGAGGGGACAAGCCACATGAGCCCTATGTTTGACTTGCTTGCTGTCTAGAGGGAATTTCCAGGCTATAGCATAGGGAAGGGAACTAAGGCAGAGCTCAGCAGTCTCCCTGAGTTGAAATGACAGAGCTGGGAATCTGGGTACATCAAAAGAGGCTAATGTTTACAGAGCAAAATACAGAAAGGTGCGAGCTACCCAGAGAAAGCCTTCCAGGGACTTGAAGTCTTTAACTGAGTACTGAATAGCACATGTGTATGTGTAAACTACTCAAGACTGGGTAAAGAACTACCTAAAGGACAAGGGGGAAACACCTGGAGCTTGAAAAAGGCCTGGAAGAGCTTGTATTCCACCACCAAAGTGGAAAACTTTATAATTCACAGGGCATCTGGTAGAGTACTCAGAAGGGCATTAGTTCAGAAGAGGAAAATAATTAGCCCTAGGCTAAAGGCCTCTCATCCATTTCACAAACCTTAAAAGCACGCCTTTCTGAAAGAATCAGTGTATAATAACTTAACCATGTCTCAGAGCATCCAGCAAGTGTTTTAGAATCCAGTATAAACTTACCAGGCACATAAAGAAGCAAAAAAAGTTAACCCATAATGATGAGAAAAATCAATCTATTGATACCAATTCAGAAATGACACTGCTGATATAATAACTTTTAATGGTCTACTCAATAATTTCAACTATATCACATATGTTCAAGAAGGTAGTGGAAAGATTAACCATGCTAAGTAAAACATGGAAAATATAATATTTTTAAAAATTCAAATCAAACTTTTGAAGATTAAAACTGCGATGTGAGAGAGGAAAAAAACTATATCACAAGGGATGGAATAGCACATTAGACATTGTAGAAAAAATTAGTGTCTTGTTTTTAAGAACTGCAAAAAAAAAAAAAAAAAAGACATTCACAATTAACCAAAATTTCAATACTCCTGACTCAAATATTAATTTTAAAAATAATAGATTGCAAATTAAAACAAGATACCACTACATACCTATTAGTATGGCTAAAATCTAAAACACTGACAATACCCAGTGCTGATGAGGATGTAGAGCAATAGGAATTCTCATTCATTGCTGGTGGAAATGCAAAATGGTACAGCCACTTTGGAAGACAGTTTGTCAGCTCCTTACAAAACTCAACATACTCTTTGCTAGCTATTGTGCTCCTTGATACTTACCCCAGTGAGTTGAAAATCTATGTCTACACAAAAACTTGCTCACAGATATTTGTAGCAGCTTTATTCACAATTGCCAAAAGTTGGAAGCAACCAAGATGTCTTTCAGTAGGTGCATGGATAAACAAACTGTGGTACATCCAGACAAGAGAAATGAAAGCATATGTCCATACAAAGACTTATATATGAATATCTATAGCAACTTTGTCCTAGACAAAAACTGGAAACAATTTAAATGTCCATCAGTGTGTTAATCAATAAACAAATTGTAGTAAAGCCATACAGTGGAATACTCCTTAGCAATAAAAATGAGTGAATCTCAAAATAATTATGTTGAATAAAAGAAGTTGTACACAAAAGGATACATTTATGATTTCATTTATATAAAATTACAGAAAATGCAAATTGTCCTATACTGGAAGCATATTAGTGATTGCCTCAAGACAGTGATTGGGGTTTGGCTCTGGGGCAGGCAGAGGAGATTACCAAGGGTCATGAAGGAACTTTTGGGGATGATGGATATGTTCATTTTCTTGATTGGTCTTGACTTTACAGGTATACTTTAAATATGCGTGCTTGAATTTTCAATCTTCACTACCACTATATTTGGACAGGGCTACTGCTATAATGTTTTGAGTAAGAGAAGAGCTATTTTAAATCACATGTCTAAATCATGGAATGAACAAAATTCACTACTTGAACTCGTCTGAGTTACTGAACAATGTACAATCTACAAATACTTTCTTCAGTCAGAGGCCAAGGCATGTTATGAAGGACCTTGGGAACCAGGCTTGGGAAAACAAGAAGCAGGCCCAATGTGACTTCTGGTCTATAATTTCCTGCCCTCAGCTCTGAACTACTATCAAAAAAAAAAAAAAGTGTTTTTAATACTTTTAAATAGTTAAAAAAATGAAAAGAAGAATATTTCATGACAGATAAAATCACGTGAAATTAAAGTTTTAGTATTCCTGAAATTTTATTAGAACACTGCCATGTTCACTGTTTATGGTTTTGTGCTACAATGGAAGAATTTATTAGTTGCAACAGAGACTAACAACATGGCCTGAAAAATCCAAATTAGTTTACAGCAAAAGTTTTCCACCTCATAGTTTAGAGCAGTTTTGCTCAACCAGGGGTCCCTGATTTAAAGAAACAAAGAGTTGCAGAAGATTTTTTTATTTTTATTTTTTTAAAAAAGATGACCGGTAAGGGGATCTTAACCCTTGGCTTGGTGTTGTCAGCACCACGCTCTCCCAAGTGAGCCAACCGGCCATCCCTGTGTGGGATCCGAACCCGTGGCCTTGGTGTTATCAGCACCACACTCACCTGAGTGAGCCACGGACTGGCTCGAGAGTTGCTGAAGGTTTTTAATCAAGACAGTCACATGTTGCTTATAGGCAAAATATAATGGATTATCATGGGGGCGCATAGGGGGGTCTTTTAGTGAAAGTTATCAAAGGGAATAGTGGAAAATAAACAAATCATTTCCATATTGTAATCGCTTTCCCAAGATTTTCTCCTAACTTCAAGACTTTCATTTGCTCTGTTTCCAAGTCTCATACATATCTGTTTCAGGGAGAAAACACTCCAGACATGTTATCTTCCATTTTGAATTTTTGAATTCTTAATGATGGTGCAACTGCTGATGTCATTGTTCACATTATGCACGTGGCTTCAGAAAACTAGTGCTGATGCAGTTAATTTCATGTTCCTTGATTTATGATCTGCCTTTCAGTTTGTGGTATTTCTGGTGATGCCGTTGTTTCCTAGCCATCTACGTTATTTATAATGGTGCTTCACTGTGTAGAAATTGCACTTAGAATGAACCTTTGAAGTCATCTGCTTTTCCAGTGATGGGGACTTCTTTATCTCTTCGTGCCTCACATACCATGTTCACACAGCTCTGTCAGAAAGTTCCTCCATAGGTGAGGTACATTTTTATGGGGTACAGATTGTTGTTCAATATATGCATATATTGTATAATGATCTAATCAGGATAGTTAGCATATCTATCACCTAAACATTTATCATTTCTTTGTTGTTATAATGTTCAAGATCCTCTTTTCTGGCTATCTTGAAATACACAGTACAATATTATTAGGTAATGTCACCCTAAAGCATCAGAACTTATTCTTCCTACCTACCTGTAACTGTGACAGCTAAATTGTATTATTAAAGGTAATAGGTATTACCTTTATTCTGAAAGGATGTATTTGCCAGATATAGAATTCTAGGTTGACAAGTGTTTTCTTTCAGCATTTTCACGGTACCATTACTATGCCTTCTTGTTTTTGTTGATTGTATTGAGAAATCATATCTCAATCTAATTATTTCTACTTTAAAAGCAACATTTTTCTGGCTGCTTTTAAGATGTTCTCTTTGTCTTTGGTTTTCAGCTGTTTTACTCTGATGTCATAGGTATGATTTTTTTGTTTTTATCCTATTTGAGATTCATAGCACTTAAATTTATGGCATGATGTTCATCAAATTTGGAAACTTCTCAGCCCTTATTTCTTCAAACAGTGCTTTCACTCTTCTTGCTCCTCTATCTTTCAAAAACTGTATTCACTTATATAATAGCTTCTCATCATGTCCTTTTTTTTTTTTTTTTTCATGGCTTTCCTTTTTTTTTTTTTTTTTTATTTTTTGTCGATATACATTGTGGCTGATTATTGCTCCCCATCACCAAAACCTCCCTCCCTTCTCCCTCCCCCCCTCCCCCCAACAATGTCCTTTCTGTTTGCTTGTCATATCAACTTCAAATAATTGTGGTTGTTATATCTTCTTCCCCCCCCCCCCCGGTTTGTGTGCATGTGTGTGTGTGTGTGTGTGTCTGTGTGTGTGTGTGTGTGTGTGAATTTATATATTAATTTTTAGCTCCCACCAATAAGTGAGAACATGTGGTATTTCTCTTTCTGTGCCTGACTTGTTTCACTTAATATAATTCTCTCAAGGTCCATCCATGTTGTTGCAAATGGCAGTATTTCATTCGTTTTTATAGCTGAGTAGTATTCCATTGTGTAGATGTACCACATTTTCCGTATCCACTCATCCGATGATGGGCATTTGGGCTGGTTCCAACTCTTGGCTATTGTAAAGAGGGCTACGATGAACATTGGGAAACAGGTATACCTTCGACTTGATGATTTCCATTCTTCTGGGTATATTCCCAACAGTGGGATAGCTGGGTCGTATGGTAGATCTATCTGCAATTGTTTGAGGAACCTCCATACCATTTTCCATAGAGGCTGCACCATTTTGCAGTCCCACCAACAATGTATGAGAGTTCCTTTTTCTCCGCAGCCTCGCCAGCATTTATCGTTCAGAGTCTTTTGGATTTTAGCCATCCTAACTGGGGTTAGATGGTATCTCAATGTGGTTTTGATTTGCATTTCCCGGATGCTGAGTGATGTTGAGCATTTTTTCATATGTCTGTTGGCCATTTGGATATCTTCCTTAGAGAAATGCCTACTTAGCTCTTTTGCCCATTTTTTAATTGGGTTGCTTGTTTTCTTCTTGTACAGTTGTTTGAGTTCCTTATATATTCTAGATATTAATCCTTTGTCAGATGTATATTTTGCAAATATTTTCTCCCACTCTGTTGGTTGTCTTTTAACTCTTTTAATTGTTTCTTTTCCTGTGCAGAAGCTTTTTAGTTTGATATAATCCCATTTGTTTATTTTTCCTTTGGTTGCCCGTGCTTTTGGGGTCGTATTCATGAAGTCTGTGCCCAGTCCTATTTCCTGAAGTGTTTCTCCTATGTTTTCTTTAAGAAGTTTTATTGTTTCAGGGTGTATATTTTTTAATTCTTTAATCCATTTTGAGTTGACTTTAGTGTATGGTGAAAGGTATGGGTCTAGTTTCATTCTCCTGCATATTGATATCCAGATCTCCCAGCACCATTTGCTGAAGAGGCAGTCCCTTCGCCACTGAATAGGCTTGATGCCTTTGTCAAAGATCACCTGACAGTAAGTGTGTGGGTTGATTTCTGGATTCTCTATTCTATTCCATTGGTCAGTGTGTCTGTTTTTATGCCAATACCATACTGTTTTGGTTATTATAGCTTTGTAGTATAGCTTAAAGTCAGGTAGTGTTATGCCTCCAGCTTTATTTTTTTTGCTCAGCATTGCTTTGGCTATGCGTGGTCTTTTATTGTTCCATATAAATGTCTGAATAGTTTTTTCCATTTCTGAGAAAAATGTCTTTGGAATTTTGATGGGGATTGCATTGAATTTGTATATCACTTTGGGTAGTATGGACATTTTCACTATGTTGATTCTTCCAATCCAAGAGCATGGGATATCTTTCCATCTTCTTGTATCCTCTCTAATTTCTCTCAGCAGTGTTTTGTAGTTCTCATTATAGAGATTTTTCACCTCCTTGGTTAACTCAATTCCTAAGTATTTTATTTTTTTGGTGGCTATTGTAAATGGGCAGGCTTTCTTGATTTCTCTTTCTGCATGTTCACTATTGGAGAAAAGAAATGCTACTGATTTTTGTGTGTTGATTTTGTATCCTGCTACTGTGCTGAAATCATTTATCAATTCTAGCAGTTTTTTTGTAGAGGTTTTAGGCTGTTCGATATATAGGATCATGTCATCTGCAAACAGGGACAGTTTGACTTCATCTTTTCCAATCTGGATGCCCTTTATTTCCTTCTCTTCTCTGATTGCTCTGGCTAGTACTTCCAACACTATGTTGAATAGGAGTGGTGAGAGTGGGCATCCTTGTCTAGTTCCTGTTCTTAAAGGAAAAGCTTTCAGCTTTTCCCCATTCAGGATGATATTGGCTGTGGGTTTGGCATATATGGCTTTAATTATGTTGAGATACTTTCCCTCTATACCTAACTTATAGAGGGTCTTTGTCATGAATGAGTGCTGAACTTTATCAAATGCTTTTTCAGCATCTATAGAGATGATCATATGGTCTTTGTGTTTGAGTTTATTAATATGGTGTATCACATTTATTGATTTGCGTATGTTCAACCAACCTTGCATCCCTGGGATGAATCCCACTTGATCGTGATGAATAATTTTTCGTATGTGTTGCTGTATTCTGTTTGCTAGTAATTTAGTGAGGATTTTTGCATCTATATTCATCAGGGATATTGGCCTGTAGTTTTCTTTTTTGGTTATATCTTTACCTGGTTTTGGTATCAGGATGATGTTTGCTTCATAGAATGAGTTTGGGAGATTTGCGTCCGTTTCAATCTTTTGGAATAGTTTGTAAAGAATCGGTGTCAATTCCTCTTTGAATGTTTGGTAAAATTCTGCTGTGAATCCATCTGGTCCTGGGCTTTTCTTTGTTGGGAGCCTTCTGATAACAGCTTCAATCTCCTTTATTGTTATTGGTCTGTTCAAATTTTCTACGTCTTCACGGTTCAGTTTTGGGAGCTTGTGTGTGTCCAGAAATTTATCCATTTCCTCCCGATTTTCAAATTTGTTGGCGTATAGTTGTTTATAGTAGTCTCGAATGATTCCTTGTATTTCAGATGAATCAGTTGTAATATCGCCTTTTTCATTTCTAATTTTTGTTATTTGAGTCTTCTCTCCTTTTTTTTGTTAGCCATGCTAATGGTTTCTCAATTTTATTTATCTTTTCAAAAAACCAACTTTTTGATTCGTTGATCTTTTGAATTGTTTTTTGGTTTTCAATTTCATTCAGTTCTGCTCTGATCTTAATGATTTCTTTCCGTCTGCTAACTTTAGGTTTGGATTGTTCTTGTTTTTGTAGTTCTTTAAGGTGAAGTGTTAGGTTGTTCACTTGCCATCTTTCTATTCTTCTGAAGTGAGTGTTTAATGCAATAAATTTTCCCCTCAATACTGCTTTTGCAGTATCCCACAGGTTCTGGAATGATGTATCATTGTTTTCATTAGTTTCAATAAATTTTTTGATTTCCTGCTTGATTTCTTCTTGGACCCATATGTCATTAAGTAGAATGCTGTTTAATTTCCATGTGTTTGTATAGTTTCCAGAGGTTCGTTTGTTATTAATTTCTAGTTTTAATCCATTGTGGTCTGAGAAGATACATGGGATAATTCCAATTTTTTTGAATTTATTGAGACTTGATTTGTGACCTAATATGTGATCTATCCTGGAGAATGATCCATGTGCTGATGAGAAGAATGAATATTCTGAGGTTGTTGGGTGGAATGTTCTGTAGATATCTGCCAATTCCAATTGGTCTAGAGTCTTGTTTAGATCTTGTGTTTCTCTACTGATTCTTTGCCTAGATGATCTGTCTAATATTGACAGTGGGGTGTTCAGGTCCCCTGCTATTATGGTATTAGTGTCTATTTCCTTCTTTAGGTCTAATAGAGTTTGTTTTATAAATCTGGCTGCTCCAACATTGGGTGCATACATATTTATGATTGTTATGTCTTCTTGATGGATCAGTCCTTTTATCATTAAGTAGTGTCCCTCATTGTCTCTTTTTATGGTTTTTAGTTTAAAGTCTATTTTGTCAGATATAAGAATAGCTACTCCAGCTCGTTTTTCTTTTCTGTTTGCATGGTAAATCTTTTTCCATCCTTTCACTCTTAGTCTGTGTGAATCTTTATGGGTGAGGTGGGTCTCTTGTAAACAGCATATAGTTGGGTCCTGCTTTTTGATCCAGTCAGCCAGTCTGTGTCTTTTAATTGGGGAATTTAAGCCTTTTACATTAAGAGTTGTTATTGAAAGGTGTTGATTTATTCCTAGCATTTTATTGGTTGTTTGGTTGTCTTAAGTGTCTTTTGTTCCTTGCTTTCTGATTTACTGTTTGTTTTCTGTGTTTGTTGGTTCCTTAGGTTGTAGATAGTGTTTTTGTTAGCTTGTTTTCTCTTCATGAATGCCATTTTTATTATACTAGTGGGTTTAGATTTTTCTTGGGTTTTTATGGCAGTGGTAGTTATTTTTCAGGAACCAAACCCAGTACTCCCTTGAGGATTTCTTGTAAGGGTGGTCTTCTGGTAGTGAACTCCCGCAGTTTTTGTTTGTCTGAGAAATATACTATTTGCCCCTCATTTCGGAAGGATAGCCTTGCAGGGTAGAGTATTCTTGGCTGGCAATCTTTGTCTTTTAGTATTTTGAAAATATCATCCCATTCCTTTCTAGCTTTTACGGTTTGTGATGAAAAGTCTGATGTTAACCTGATTGGGGCTCCCTTATAGGTGATTTGACGCTTCTCTCTTGCAGCTTTTAAGATTCTCTCTTTGTCTCTGAGTTTTGCCAATTTGACTATGACATGTCTTGGAGAAGGCCTTTTTGGGTTGAATACGTTTGGAGATCGTTGAGCTTCCTGGATCTGAAGATCTGTGATTTTTCCTATACCTGGGAAGTTTTCTGCCACTATTTTGTTGAATATGTTTTCAATGGAATCTCCATTTTCCTCCCCTTCTGGAATACCCATGACTCGGATATTTGATCGCTTATGGTTGTCTGATATCTCTCTCAGATTTTCTTCAATGTCCTTGATTCTTTTTTCTTTCTTTTTGTCTGCTTGTGTTATTTCAAACAGCCCATCTTCAAGTTCAGAGGTTCTCTCTTCAACTTCGACAAGCCTGCTGGTTAAACTCTCCATTGTGTTTTTTATTTCGTTGAATAACTTCTTCAGTTCAGCAAGTTCTGCTACATTTTTTTTCAGGACATTGATTTCCTTGTACATTTCCTCTTTCAGATCCTGTATACTTTTCCTCATTTCATCATGATGTCTAGCTGAGTTTTCTTGTATCTCATTCAGTTTCTTTAGAATTATCACTCGAAATTCCTTGTCAGTCATTTCAAGGGCTTCTTGTTCTATAGGATCTAGAGTTTGAGATTTATTAACTTTTGGTGGTGTACTTTCTTGATTTTTTGTATTTCTGGTATCTTTTTTTTGGTGTTTATTCATTGTGGCCGGGGGTTTCACAGTCCACCGTTTTGAGACTAATGACTAACTAGGATGTTGCTGTGGTTGCCAATTTCGTATGGCTCCCTCCGTGACTGCTCAGTTGGCCTCTAGTGCCTTGTGTGTGTGGTTGCCTCGGGTCTTGGGCTTCTCCGGCGAGCCACCTTTCTGGTCAGCTTGGACTCTGCTGGGCTGGTGGGTCACGTACCACAGGGTGTGTGATCTCTGTTGAGCTTTCACTTCCTGTGCAGGACTTCTCCCTGTTCCGTGTGCTCTGGCCCAGGCTGTTAGATCGTGCAGTAGCGACCCCACCGGGTGTGTGGTTTTTGTCGAGTCTCCGCCTCCCTGGCCTCACGTTTCCCCACTCTGTGCGCACTGTGCTGGGCTGGGGTGTGTCTTCTGCACCCCTCGTCTAACAGCTGGGCCTTCAAGACCCTGCTCGGCACTGCCTCGCCCAGGAAGTCTACCAGGTTTCTGCTGGGCACAGACGACCGGTCTCTCTGGGTGCCTTTGTAGCACTATGTAGATCTTTCTCGGGTCTTGTTCACCTTTGTATCCCCCCAGTATAAACCAAGTCTAGCGCCCACCTGCAGCCTGGTCTCCGGCAGGTTCAAGCGGACCTGGGAACTCTCCTACCACACTATTCCCAACCAGAAATTCGTTAGGCTTTTTTCCAAACTGGTGGCCACACAGATGGTATCTGCCTCCCAGTAACAGGGAGTTTACCTGGGGCCGGAGTCCAGGGTATGGTGGAGTGACAATCGGCCCGCCCGTACTTCCTTGCCCTCCCGAAACTGGCCCGGGACGCCCTCCGCCACCAGCCCCGCCAGAGAACCGGGGAGGGAGTGGGAGCCAAGGCCGGTCCGCAGGCTCCGGAAAGCCTGGCGCCAGGCCAGCAAGTGGGAGGGCTCAGTGATGGCCGAGCAGGGCGGAGCTGCCCGCACCTGGGAAAATGGAGGCAGCACCGGTGGTGAGTGGCCTGGTGGTGCAGGCGGGAGCCGCGTGGGCATCCACCCCCCGAACAGAGCTGTGCCAGGGATCACTCACAGTGCTGTGCCAGGTCGGGTGCTCGCTCTCTGTCTCTGGTTTGCCGCCTTTCCCAGTTCTCGGCGCTGCCGCCTCGGGCTGTTCAGTCGTGGCGCGGCTCGGGCGCTCCCAGGAATATTCTTTAATGCCGGCCTGAAACCTCGAATCCTGAATAGGGCAGCTGGCCGCCTTCAGCGTGGCCCCGGCCTCCGGGATCCTGGCTGCATCCACAGCAGCCCTGGCGCCGTGTTCCCTGTTTCGAGACTCACTCTTGCAGCTAAGAAACAGTTCTTTTCCTGCTCCACACTTTAAAGCTGTTGTCTGTAAAAATCATCATCATGTCTTTAATGTCACTTTTCTTCCTTGTGTCTTTTGTCCTTCTCTCACTCCATAATTCATCCTGGTGATTCTCCTAACTATTCTTCCTTCACTCTCTTAATCTGTGGTGTATCTTCTATTAAATCCATCACTGACTTCCTTGTTTCTTTTATTATATGTTTTAGTTTTCAAAATTGCAGTGGGTTCTTTTTATTGTTTCCAATTCTCTGCTGAAATTTTTAATCTCATCTTTTACTTTTTGGAACATAATAATCACATTAGTTTTAAAGTCTGTGTCTGAGGACTAGGTTTTCTGGATCCTCTGTATGTCTATTTCTATTGTCTGTTATTTCTTTAGGCTTTTAGCCACATTGTTCTGTCTCTTCATATACCTGATGACTTTTTTTTTTTTTTCCTAAAAGATGACCAGTAAGGGGATCTTAACCCTTGGCTTTGTGTTGTCAGCACCACCAGCCATCCCTATATAAGGATCCGAACCCATGGCCTTGGTGTTATCAGTACTGCACTCTCCCGAGTGAGCCACGGGCTGGCCTTTACCTGATGACTTTTGATTGAGTGTCAGACATTGTATAAGAAAATTATATGTTGAAGCCTGTGATTATGTATTCTCTATCCAAAGAAGATTTACATCTGCTTCAGGCATGAGATTAAGGATACTACCAATCAATCATATATTGAGTGATTTGAAGACAGGCTTCACTATATCCAATTAATAATTACACTTCGGATTCAACCCAAAGCCTGCTGATTTCAGTAGCATCACTTTTCTTCACCAACCTCCACTGCTTGCTTCACCCTATTCCTTGATTTTTGTCTCTCTCTAGACTCAGAAGGCTGTTTTAAAGCTCCGCGAAGCTTTTCAGCCACGTCTTCTGGAATCCATAGATGCTTCCAGAAGAAAAGCTATTCCAAGCCTCTCTGGGTTCCAGTCTTATTTTAAATATTGGCTCTGTTGTTCTCATCTTTTCTAGTTATTCTCAGCAGGTTGATTGGTCTGACTTGCCTAGTCTACCATTATCAGAAGAAGAATCTCCCTCAGATTTATTTTATTTCTTGCAGAAATATATCTTCTTTCTCTCAGAGAATGTTGTAGGTATAAAATTTTGTGATACTTGTATATATGAAAATATCATTGTTTAGTTGGAAATAGACTTATGGTTTCAACATAATTTTAATTTTTTTTCTTCAATACTTACAGATATTGCTCCATTATTTCCTCTTTTTTTAATTTTAATTTTTTTTTCATTATACATGTTTATGGGGTATAGTTTGTTCTTCAATACATGCATATATTGTATAATGATCTCATCAGAATAGTTAGCATATCTATCACCTAAATGTTTATCATTTCTTTGTTGTTATAACATTCAGGATCCTCTTTTCTGGCTATCTTGAAATACACAATACAATATTACTAGCTAACATCACCCTAGGGCATCAGAACTTATTCTTCCTACCTACCTTTAACTGCGTAACTTTATACCAGTCTACCAACCTTTCCCCTGCCTCCCTACCCCTCCCTTTCCCTCATTCTGGTAACCACTATGCTATTCACTGTTTCTCCCCCCCCCCTTTAAATTTATTTTTCTTAATTGACCCATGATAATTGTATATATTTATGGAGTACAGTATCATATTTGGGTACATTCATACTGTGTGCAATGATCATATCAGAGTCCTTAGTATATCCATCACCTGAAGCATTTGTCATTTGTTGTATTAGGAACATTCAACATCATCTTGACTAGCTAGATACACCGTACTTTGTTATTAACTGTAGTCTCCCTGTATTACTATAGAACATTAGATCCCATTCTTCCTATCTCTCTAATACTCAGTATCCACTAACCACCCTGTCCCCGTCTCCCTCCATCCTCTTCTCCCTACCAGTCTCTGCTAACCACTGTTCTACTGTCTACTTCTATGAGATCATCTTTTTCAGCTTGCATATATGAGTGAGAACATGTGGTTTTTCTCTCTGTGTGCTTGGCTTATTTCACTTAACATAGTTTTCTCCTAGCACATCCATGTTGTTGCAAATGGAAGCATTTCATTCTTTTTTATGGTTGAGTAGTATTCCATTGTGTATATATACCACGTTTTCTTTTCTTTTCTTTCTTTCTTTCTCCTCATCCTTGCCAGCACTTGTTATATTCTCTTTTCAATAATAGCCATTCTAACTGGGTTGAGATGATATCTCATTGTGGTTTTGATTTGTATTTTTCCAATGATTAGCAATGTTGAGCATTTTTTCATGTCTGTTGGCCATTTGTATGTCTTCTTTCAAAAAATGTCTTTCAGTTCCTTTGCCCATTTTTAAATTGGATTGTTTTTTATTATTGAGTTGTTTGAGCTCTTTCTATATTACAGATATTAATCCCTTGTCAGATGCACATTTTGCAAATATTTTCTTCCACTCCGCAGGTTGTCTTTTTGCTCTGTTGATTGTTTCCTTTGCTGTGCAGAAACTTTTTAGTTTGATATAATCCCATTTGTTAATTTTTGCTTTTGTTCCCTGTGCTTCTGAAGTATTATTTATATATAAAGTCTTTGCCCAGACCTTTGTCCTGAAGTGTTTCCCCTAAGTTTTCTTCTAGAAGTTTTATAGTTTCGGGCATTAAATTTAAATCTTTAATCCATTTTGAGCTGATTTTGGTATATGATGAGAGATAGAGGTCTAATTTCACTCTTCCAAATATGTATCTCCAATTTTTCCAGCACCATTTATTTAAGAGACTGTCTTTTCCTCAAAGTATGTTCTTGGCTCCTTTGTCAAAAATCAGTTGGCTGTAGGCATGTGGATTTCTTTCTGAATTATCTATTCTGTTCCATTGGTCTATGTATCTGTTTGGCCTATTGTTTTCTTACATTTAGTGTTGCTGATGAGAAGTTTGACTTAAATCTGATTCTCATCCCTTTGCAGGAATCCTTTTTTGTTTTTCTTTCTATAGACATTTTTCAATTTTTCAACACATCTTAGATATTCAGAAGTGTCACTATAATGTGCCTAGGTATAGATTGTTGTTGTTGTTTAAATGTATCCTTCTTGGGATCTTTTAAATTAAAAACTTCTTTCTTTCCTATACAAACTGTTTACTCAGTTTTCTCCCGTGCCTATTCAAGTCTACATTTTCCTTCTTCAAATTCATTTCCGTCTTCTCTTCATTTGTGAAGGACTCTTCAGTTTCTGTCCTATCAGGAGCTCCCCTTATTTCCAAGTGCAGCTATATACTCACATACTTATTGGTTTGTAATATATCTTCCATTATTTCTAGGGATTTAGTGAGAGGAGAAGAGGACACCATGTCTGCTCAGTGTGTCCTCTTGAATTGCAGTCGTTCTTTTTATAACTGCAGCCGCCAGACTCATCATCCTCTATTCAGGTTGCATTTGGTTCATATTCCAGTTTGCCACCATGTCTCCTTAGCTCAACAAACAGCAGCCTCTGACGTATCTTCATATGAGCTAACTTCAGCATATAAACTTTTGTTCAGAATGTATGTACATTAATTAGTGCAATCATTTCAAATCCATTACTGTAGGTCATTGAAATGAAACTATATTTGAACAACTTGTAATCTACTTTAGTTTCAGAAAAGCTAACATACAAAATGTACAGTAGGAGCAAATCCCTTAGCTGACTGACACCTGAAATCATAAGTCAGTTCACAGAGCAAGGTGGTATGTTGGAAAGGAATAGCAATAGCAGCAGAGGAAAGCAATATGAAAAATTGAACTGTGAGACAGGATAGAAGTATAATTTGCCATGTGTCAGGGCCAGTGGGCTCTGATGGACAACAGGTGCTTTGCATTGCATAAAATGTGTTGACATTCTCTTGTGCAGACCCTCCGTCCTGTCATGAGGAGTCAGGCCCTGGACTTGAAGGCTCTGGAGATAAACCCCCGTGAGGGTCTCAGGTATCCTGGGTCCTTGGGCCTCCTGTAGACAACCACCCCAAGGGTAATGCCTGAGCAAGTGCTCAGCAGAGAAGATACTAGCTATGGAATGAGCACACCCCTCTCTCCTGGTATCTTTTTGGAAAACACCTCTCTTAGTCTGTCTTTCTTCCCCCGCAAATTGACTGACTTTTACTTATCCAGAATCTAAATAGATATATATAGAAAGAAATAAATTTACGAAGCTATCTTAATTTTGGCAAAATCATTATCTAAATAGTCTCATTGAAATGTTTAAATCAATTTTACAAAGTGGCCTCTCCATAATAATTTTAAATTGATGTTAGGAATTTTTTATTTTCAGTAATTTACAGAACTTTGATTTGTCTTTAATAAGCAAACTTTATAATTGAGTTGAATATATTTCTAGAGGTTAAATTTTATGTTACTCTGATCACAGTATCATTTTTATCAAGCAGATTTTTTTCTTTCTAGCACTTACTGTGTTTATCCCAACATTAAATATCATCTGTAAACCTTGATTAACTTATGCTTTTTCTCCATTTAAAGTTTTTCATCAGTTGTCTTAAGTAAACTTTAAAAACCATGTTTAAAATGAAAAACATTTTTAATCATTTATGTTCTTTTAGGACTTAAAAATTGAGAAAGAATGAAATTTTCAACCGACTTATACTTCTATTGAGCATGTACTTCTATCTAAACATATAAAAATAATTTAATCCTAATTCTATAAAGTTTTACATGGGAAATAATCATTCTGAAAAAACAAACAGAATAATGCATGCTTTGAACATTTAAAATCTATTAGTAAAGAGCTAATTTTCTCAAGGCTTAAACATATTTGCAACATAAAATACCCCAATATTAAAACCATTCCACATGCTTTAGTAGAAACTTAAAATTTAAAACTTTTTTACCTTGAAATCTAAACTAAGTAGGCTTTGCTTGGTGTCATTTAAGTCTCCAGCTGAAAATGAAACAAAATCAGAGCTTTCTTTGAAAACAAAGAAAGAACAGAAGGGAATGTTGAAAAATGTTAGCTGAGTTCTTAGTAAAATCTAAAATGAATGCTCCCCTTGGGGATAAATGCCTTTCACTTCTTTGTGTGGAAAACCAGCCAAGAAAGTAACCAACGAAAATGGTTACCAAGGGAAATATTTTTTAATCACAGGAAAAGTGGAAAACAGCTGGGGGCGGGGAAGAGATACTTCAATAGTAGGCTGGAAAGGCAGAGTTAGAAGCATAAAAATGAGCTTGATTAGGAAATCTGTGATTTTCAGACTATTCGCATAAAAATTTTAAAGTTCATACCAGCTGGCATGATATCACTTGAGCTTTATCAGACTATAGGGATGATATTCTTGTTCAATTAAAGGGTGCTTACATCTGGAATGCCTTTTAAATTGGGTTGTTATTTAACTCTCCCATCATCTCTCTGCCCGCCCACCCGTCTCACACACGATATTGTTAACAAACCAAAACAGTTACATATTAATGCCATTGGAAATTACGTAACTTCTGATCCTGAAATAATAAAAAGAAAATGTGCAAGGCAGTTGTGAGGCTCCTAATTACCTGTTACTCTGGCAAATTAGTTGTCTACTTTGACCTCAGTGTCTTCATCGGCAAATGAGAAAGTTAGAGACAGACCAGAATTTCAAGCCCAACAGTGCTGCTTATGCAGGACCTTGAGTAAGCTACTTAGTGGATCTGATTAAAGTTTTTCTTCTGTTATACTGGGATGATAATACCGACTGTTCAAATTTTTGTGAAAATAAAAGGAATAACATAAAGTGCCTAACTCAGTGCCTGTCTTAGACCAGGAAATTATGAGAACTATTTCTTAAATGCTTAATATTCTACTTCATGGATCAAAATTATTTGAAGAGAGGAGCTTGTATTAGTCCATTTTGTGTTGCTGTAACAGAATATCTGAGGCTGGGTAATTTATAAAGAACAGAGGTTTATTTGGCTCAGGATTCTGGGACAGCTGCATCTGGTGCAGGCCTCCGGCTGCTTTTCCTCATGGCGGATAGGGGCAGGCAGCCAGCCGGTACCAGCAGATCACATGGTGGGGGAGGGAGGGAAGGTGTCAGGCTCGTTTTGCGGGAACTAATAGAGTGAGAATTCAACGTGAATGTTCAACGCTGGCCTGGAAAAGCCGCAGGCACCAGTGCAGCCTAGTGGGTTGTGGGGCCCAGCAGAGGTGTAAGGGTGGGACTGCCTGAGGCTTTGGGGGCCCGATGTCCCATTGTGCCCAGGATCCAGGACTTGGAGTCAAGGAAGATTATTTTGGAGCTCTAAGATTTAATGTCTACCCTGCTGGGTTTAGGACTTGTTTGGGGCCTGTTTCTCCTTTTTCCTGGTATATTTCTCTCTTTTGGAATGGGAATGTGTACCCAATGTCTGTTCTACCAGTATATCTTGGCAGTAGACGAATTTGGTTTTGATTTTTACAGGTTCACAGCTGGAAGGAAGTTTTGCCTTTGGTCTCAGATGAGACTTTAGACTTTGGACTTTTAAGTTGGTGCTAGAACAAGCTAAGACTTTTGGGACTGTTGGGATAGAATGATTGTATTTTGTATGAGAGAGGGACATGAGTTTTGTGGACTGGGGTGGAATAATAGAGTTTGGATGTTTTGTCCCCACAAAACTCATATGGGAAGTCTGATCCCCAATGTGGGAGTTTTGGGAGCTGTTTGAGTCATGGGGACAGATGCCTCATGAATGGATTAATGCTCTCCCTGAGGGGTGGGGGTTGTGAGTGAGTTCTTGCTCTATTAGATCCCGCAAGATCTGGTTGTTTAAAAGGAGCCTGGCACCTCCCCTCTCTCTTTCTTCCTTCCTCTTGCCATGTGATCTGCTGCTACCTGCAGGCTGCCTGTTGCTTTCCACAACGAATAGAAGCAGCCTGAGGCCTGCACCATATGCAGTCCCAGAATCATAACCCAAATAAATCTCTTTTCTTCATAAATTACCGAGTTTCAGGTGTTCTGTTATAGCAACACAAAACACACTAATAGAGAGCTAAATTTTTATTTTCCCCAAATCTTAAAATGACATGGATAGACTGAACTAAGAAGATGGACTGAGTACATGGGCCTCCCAAATTTCTAAAAATAATGAAAACTACATTTATTTTTAGAAAATGGAAAACTGTACTGCAAAATAAGTAGTACTCTTAGAAGACAGGTAATTTCAAGAAATTCTTTAAAGACTGAAGGCAGATAGGCTCCATCTGAAGGGAGATACCACAGCCCAAAACTTGTGGGAGAGCACAGCTCTGTGGTGTCCAGGTTTGGAAATTACAGATACTGGGAGCAGTGAGATTGGCTGGGGAGCTGCACTCAGGAGTAGCCAGGAGAATGAACCCATCCTCCCGATGTCTCCAGGATTTGTGAGCATTAGCTATTTACCCCACATCAGAGCCCATGTGCTCATTCACTGGCCTGGAATGGCTAGACAGTGAGGTACACAGTTGGTGGAACAGGGAGCCCCTGTGTTCAAAATCCAGACTAGCTACTAATGCAGCCCAGCTACTGACACAGACTTGACAGGCTCTACCCACAGGTTTGGAGCTTTTGGTCAAAGCTTTAATCCTTAGCCATGAATAGATAGGTCAGGATTACCAAATACTTGGGAATATTCTAACATTAGAGTTGAGAAACACCCCCACCCCCCATCCCCTTATACATATGCACATTAGAAAAGAAAGGAGCATTGGAGATTAAAAGTTTGAAACTTAATAGTCACTTTAGGAGATAAAGATAAGGAAGACTCCTAAAAGGTAGGGTTTAAAAGGCAAACAAAAGAGAAAAGATACAATTAAAGGACCAAACAAGGAAGTTCAAAATCTAGTTAGGAGTTCCAGAAAAAGAAAACAGAAAAATGTGTAAATCAGTGAAGAAACAATTCAAGAAAATGTCCCAGAATGGAAGACAAGGATTTCCAATATGAAAGGGCCCACTGAGTGTTCAGCAAAATAGATGAAATTAGACTGACATCAAGGAACATAATTTTGAAACTTAAGAATATTGGGGACAGGCTGGCTGGTTAGTTCAGTGTGTCACACCGTGGTGCTGATAACACCAAGGTTAGGGTTCAGATCACCATAGTGGCCAACTGCCCAAAAAAAAAAAAAAAAAAAAGAATACTAAAGACTTAATAAACTCTTTTTTTAAAAAAAAAAGAAAATTGGAGACAAAGAGAAGATCCTACATACTTGCAGAGACAAAAATAAATCATAGGATCCCAGATTAAAATGACTTCAGACTACCAAACAGCAACTTTGTAAACACAAAGGTAATGGATAAATGCCTTTAGAATTCTGAAAGAAATTTATTTTTCTTGATAAAAGAATCGTTACAAGATAAAAAGAAAAAAATGAGCAACTCAGTACACAAATGGGCAAAAGCCATTAAGCAGGAAGTTCATAGAAGAGGAAATGTCAGTGGCCAATAAACAGAAGAAAATAGTTTCTTAACCATAGTAATAGTCAAGAATTGTAAATTAAAACAGTAATGTTATTTTTTCACTATCAGAGTTAAATGTTGATGACAAAAGTTTGGGGGTGGAGCTTGAGTATCAGTATTTTTGAAAATTTCCCCAATGATTCCAACATGCAGTCAACATTGGGACTAAGATAAACTGGACCCTACTGCTCCTCTTTTCTCTTTGTTTGCTTGGTTAGACATTTAGTTGTGCACCAGTAATCTGAATAAACCTTCCAATCCTTGCACTAACCTTTGGACTTTCAAATCATTTGTTTAGAGCGAGACAGGCAAGCCGAGCCTGGTCTGTCAGTAACAATTGTTTATATTCTTCCTGAAAGTCATTCTTTTCTAATCTGGTTATAAAAAGCTCAAAACATTATAAAAATATAGACTTACGTTTAAAAGTCTCCCCATAATTCCATCACACAGAGATAACTACTATTAACAGTTTGTTGTTGACTCCGTACAATTTGTTCTTTAGTAAAATGCCAGATTAATATATCAAAAGAAGGTAAGCTCATAATACGTGTATGATTTTGAAAACTTTCTTTTTTTCCTTTCATATGTTGTGGACAACTTTGCATGGCAGTATTAATAGAGTCACTTAAGTCTCTCTAAATAGCATTATCATTATCGTAGGTAGCCCAGTGTTCTCTATCAATGCACAATTGGCTTAATTTTTATTTTTTTTAAATCGATGGTTAAGTGCTTCAAAGCACTTCCCTGGAAGCATACTTTTGCACAGAAAGATGTTTCTGTAATGGTGAAGTGAAAAGCTGGGACAGACAGTATAGCTATTCCTACGCTGTCCTTAAAGAATATGAATTTCTGTTTGCCCTACATACTGGCCAACACTGCATGCCATGCATATTTTCTCTTTCCCCCAAAACAATACATGTATTTCAAATCAGACCATGATTTGTGATTAGCAGTCATGTCCTGATTTGAAATTCATATATTGTATGTATTGTAAGGAGTCAACACAAACTGTTAGTAGTAGTTAGCTCTGGGTGATGGAATTATGGGGGGACTTTTATATGTAAGCGTATTTTTATAATGTTTTGAGATTTTTAAAACCAGATTAGAAAAGAGTGACTTTGAAGAAGAATATAAACAATTGTTACCAACAGACCAGGCTTGGCCTGCCCTCTTGCGCTAAACAAATGACTTGAAAGTCCAAAAGTTGGTGCAAGATTGGAAGGTTTCTTCAGATTACTAGTACTCAACCAAGCAAAGAAAGGGAAAAGAGGAGCAGTAGGGTCCAGTTTAACTTAGTCCCAATTGGCAGGGCCAACCTACTCCACTGACACAGTAATTGATAAAAGCAGTTCTCCCCATAGTTGTCGGCACAAAGAAGAAAAGTACCAACTAGATTTAAATCAGAGAAATAAAGCATAGCCAGGAGCCCTCCATGGTGCACCTGTAAGAACAGCAGAAGAGGGCTTGGAAAATTAGAAACAAAGCACAGCCGGGAGACCTCCAGGGTGCACCTATATAGTAGTAGATACAGTCCAACCAAACAGCAGAAGAGGACTCAGAAAATCAGAGAATTTTAGTGGCTTCTGGACCTCCAGTCACTGTGCAGCATGGGAATAATCCCTACCACTCTCATGAGTCCCCTCTCAGGAGGAAACTGCTCAAGCAAGATCTTCATGGTACAGGACTGGCCTTCCCACCTCTGCTAGTTACCTGTCAGGACAAGCCGTTGCAGGTCAGAGGGAGCATGTTTCCCAAAGGTTGGGAGGAGTTTAAGCTGTAGTTGTCCGGCAGTCACTTTCAAGAGGAAGAAAAGGGGAGAAAAAGGAAAGTAGAAGAGAATAAAGCATTGCCTTGTCAGAATTCAGGCTGGGGACTCCAGGAGAGACTTACCAGCAGCAGAGAAATGGGAGCAAAATAGTCCCAGTGGCCACTTGCCTCTTGCAGCTAGAGTCTTCTCTGGTGCCCAAAGCTTTCCAACTTTTGCCAGTGACTGAATTAGGCTCTTGGATTCCAAAGTCATAGAAATGAACAATGTACCATGCAGTAAAGCAAGCAGTGCTTTATTAAAAGAGGAGATAGACTTTTGCATAAGAGCAGTAAGTACAGTAAAGCTAGCCCCCAAGGGTAACTGTTCAGGGTCTTTTATAGGTAAAGGAGTTAAGGGGTACAGGCCAGCGTCACTGGAGGTGGTCCATTCTGTCTTCCTGGTTGCACATGGGTGCATGCTCAGTAGGTCCAAGATGGCAGTGGTGTTCATCATCGTCACCCCAGGCAGGTCATTGTAGCAGTCACATTGAAGCTTTGTGCACATGTGGGAATTCCTAAAAGGGTCTTAAGGTCAATCTGTGACTTAATTTTTACAATTACAGTAAACAAGCCTTGGGGAGTGGTTTTGCAACTCAGTGAATATGTTTCCCCTTATCTCAGTCTATTTTATCAGGGTGGGCTGTGGGGTAGTCATTTGCCCTTGGGGTCTCATGACTGAGGAGTGGAAAAGTAACAAAGTGTCCTTTGCAGAGATAACAGAATCAGTTTGGTTCACAGGCCTAGCTTTACTCTTTCACAATCAGAAAAAGTAACTCTTAGAGCATAGGGAAGTTAACAGTAACTGCCATGCTGAAATTGCCAATGTTGCAGAAAACCAAAATTTATAATTTCTGAGGTCCCTGCTCTAAAATGTTGTGGTTTAATAGACTGTTACATGAGCCCTTTTGCAGAAACTATTTTAACCACACTAGAACATGGAAAATGCTGGTATTATGTTTTTTCCTACTCACTTTGTTATTGCAGACATAATTATGTCCTGAAACTTGTCTACGTTGTGCAGGAATGTGGCACTGGTCACCAAAAGGATGTGAGCTGAGCGAGTGTTGCCCATGTCACAGGGATGTCTGCCTGGGAGGACTCAGGCTCCAGGACATTTCCTTCAGATGCCATTAGCTTTAAGTGAAGTCACCTTTTGAGTATTTACCCCTTGTGGTCTAGAGGATAATGATTTGGTTTTTCTTTTAAGGATGCAATTGCCTACCATATGACAACTTTGTAGATATTAATACCGAAATAAAGCTAAATTTCAGAAATTTTAGGTAGAACCATTCTGAGAAACTTGAATCATCTTGCTTCAGACCTATTCTAGGACTAGCCCTCCCTTCCTCATGCCATAGTTCAAATGTCTTTTTAAGTAATTCACACTGAAGTGTGACAGTTGCTTCACTTACTTTAGTTGAATTTACATTCCCAATGGAACATTTACATTTAAGTGGAGTGAGATGTATAAATATGCCATGATTTATTCAACCATTCCCCTATGGGTGGACATTTAAGTTGTTTCCCCTTTTTACCCTCAAATAAAATATGCTTTTTGAGTTTTGGTGCATTCTAAGTTGCATTCCAAAAAGCTTCTAGTAATGTCTACTCCCACCAGAAATATATAAAATGCCTATTTCCTTGCCACTTTTAAAAAAGATTTTCACATTTTAGAATAGGTAATACATACAAGATTACCAGTACTCAACTAAATGTCTAACTAAGCAAACAAAGAGAAAAGAGGAGCAGTGGGATCCAGTTTATCTTAGTCCCAATTGGCTGGGCCAACCTACTCCACTGATATAGTAATTGATAAAGGCAGTTCTCCCCACTGTTGTCAGCACAAAGAAGAAAAGTACTGACTAGAAATAAAGCACAGCCAGGAGCCCTCCACGGTGCACCTATATAGAAAAGCAGAAGAGGGCTCGGAAAAATCAGAAACAAAGCACAGCCAGGAGCCTTCCAGTGTACACCTACATAGTAGTGGATACAGTCCAACCAAACAGCAGAAGAGGGCTCAGAAAATCAGAGGAAGGTAAAGAGAATTTTAGTGGCTTCCAGTCACAGCACGGTGTGGGACAGAATCCCTACCACTCTCACGCATCCCCTGTCAGGGAGAACTGGCTCAAGCAAGATCTTCATGGGGTAGGACTGGCCTTCCCACCTCTGCTGTTTACACATCAGGGCAAGCTGCTGCTGGCCAGAGGGAGCAACTTCTCACAGGTCGAGAGGAGCTTTAGCTCTAGTTGTCAGGCAGTCACTTTCAAGAGGAAGAAAAGGGGAGAAAAAGGAGAGTAGAAGAGAATAAAGCATTGCCTTGTCAGAATTCAGGCTGGGGACACCAGGAGAGACTTACCAGCAGCAGAGAAATGGGAGCAAAATAGTCTCAGTGGCCACTTGCCTCTTGCAGCTAGAGCCTTCTCTGGTGCCCAAAGCTTTCCAGTTTTCGCCAGTGACTGAATTAAAAGTCATAGAAATGAACAGTGTACCCAGCAAGCAATGCTTTATTAAACGAGGAGATAGATTTATTCATAAGGAGGGTAGCAACACTAAAGCTAGCCCCCCAAGGGTAGCTGTTCAGGGTCTTTTATAGGGTAAGGAGTTAAGGGGTACAGGCCAGCATTACTGGAGGTGGTCCATTCTGTTCTTCCTGCTTGCATGATGGTTGCATACTCCTGTTAGGGCGTTGGTCCTTACGCCTGCTCAGTAGGTCCAAGATGGCAGTGTTGTGTTCATCATTGTCACCCTTAATGGAAGAATTCCTAAAGGGGTCTTAAGGTCAATCTGGGACCTAATTTTTATAATTATGTAAACAAGCCTTGGGGAGTGGTTTTGCAACTGAGTGAATATCTGCTTCTTCTCTTATCTCAGTCTGTTTTATCAGGGCAAGCCTGGGGTAATCATTTGCCCTTGGGGTCTCATGACTGAGGAGTGGAGAGGTAACAAAGTGTCCTCTGCAGGGAAAACGGAGTCAGTTTGGTTCACAGGCCTAGCCTTACTGTTTCAGAATCACTGAGCCCAGATCTGAGAGATTACTGTGAGCAGACTTTTGTCCTGCGGGTGTTTGACAGAAATATTAAAGGGCAAAATACCAGTGAAAAAGAAAACCAAATATATGGCAGACCAGATCAACAAAGTTAAAAGTTGATTTTTTTCCTCTTTTTTCAATCTGTCACCTCAAATACTTATCATTTATTCCTCCTGTCTAACTGAAATATAGTACTCTTTGAGTAAATCTTCTTATTCTCCCAACCCTCAGACTCTGGTAACCACCATTGTACTCTCTGCTTGTTTTAGATACCACATGTAAGTGAGACCACACAGTATTTATCTTTCTCTATCTAGCTTACTTCACTTAACATAATATCCTCTAGGTTCATCCACGGTTGTCGCAAATGACAGGATTTCATTCTTTTTTTATGATTGAATAGTATTGCGTTGTGTGTATATACCATATTTCTTTTATCCATTCATTCATTGATGGACACTTACGTTGATTTCATATCTTGGGTATTGTGAATAATGCTGCAATAAACATGGAAGTGCAGATATCTCTTTGACATACTGATTTCATTTCCTTTGGGTATGTACCCAGTAGTGGGCTTGCTGGATCGTATGGTAGTTCTATTTTTAAGTTTTTGAAGAGCCTCTGTACTGTTTTCTACAATGTGGGAGTGTTCTCTTTTCTTCACATCCTCACCAACACTTATTATCTTTTGTCTTTTTGGTAATAGCCACCCTAGCAGGTATAAGGTGATATCTCATTGTGGTTTTAGTTTGCATTTTCCTGAACATTACAGATATTGAGCATTTTTTCATATGCTTGTGGCCATTTCTTTTTTTTTTTTTTTTGTCTTTTTCGTGACTGGCACTCAGCCAGTGAGTGCACTGGCCAGTCCTGTATAGGATCCGAACCTGCGGTGGGAGCGTCGCTGCGCTCCCAGTGTCGCACTCTCCCGAGTGCGCCACGGGCTCGGCCCTGCTTGTGGCCATTTCTATGTCTTCTTTTGAGAAATGTCTATTCAGGTCATTTGCCCATTTTTAAATTGGGTTATTTGGGTTTACTTGCTATTGAGTTGCTGAAGTTCCTTATATATTTTAGATACTAACCCCTTTTAAGATGTATTGTTTGTGGATATTTTCTCTCATTCTGTAGGTTATTTCTTCACTCCATCGATTGTTTCTTTTGCTGTGCAGAAGCTTTTTGGTTTTATGTTGTACCATATGTCTACTTTTGCTTTTGTTGCCTGGGCTTTTGGGATCATATCCAAAAAATCATTGCATGGACCAGTGTCATAGAACTTTCCCCCAGTGTTTTGTTCTAGTGTTTTTACAGTTTCAGGTCTTACATTTAAGTCTTTAATACATTTTGAGTTGATTACTATTATTTTTTAAATTAATTTTATTTTTTAAATTTATTTTATTTATTGAATCAAAATCGATTATACATATTTTGGAGGTTGAACACTGAGATATGTTGATTAAATCAATATTACTAGCATATATATTATTACAAATCATAATTATTCTTTATGCCCCTGGTCCAACCTCTCCCCTTCCCCCATTCCCTCCCCCTCCCCCCTCTAATTGCCCTAGGTTTCTTCTCTCCTTCTGAAAGAATAACAGTTACTCTGTTAACTTGTTGCCTAGATGATCTGTCCAATGCTGAGAGATGTGATCAGGTCCCCCAATATTCTCATAGAGCACATGCTTCTTCTGTCACTCTGAAATGGGTTTTGTGGAAAGAGACATTCTCTTGTTTTCTTTGTCTCTACTTGTAGGGACCCAAATGTCCCAAAGGATCACACCCCGATCACATAAGCCCTTCTCGGCCACACCCCATCATGGCGCTGGTTGCCCTTCTCGTTGTATTCTCCTTCCCGCGGGCGCGAATTACACACCAATCAGCTCCCCCCAAACCCCATGTGGTATGTTAAGTAGGGATTGTATTTTAAGCCAATCAGCTTTCCCCTTAAAGCTCTATATATATGTGTGTGTGCTGCCTAATAAACGGGCTCTCTCCGGTGGATCGTCAACTGGTGTCGACTCTTCCTTTCACTACTGGTGACTCTTCTTGTGTGAATGCACTCCAGTGGTTGGCGGACCATCTGTGTGGTGGTTGTAGTGTCTAGCCGCTTTTGCTGCAGCCATGGTTATTGTGGTAGCAGTGGTGGGCCACGTACGTGGAGGAGCTGTTTTTGGTATTCTCCTTGGCACTGGCAGTATGCCTAGTTGTGGGGTATGTTTGGTCCCCTTCTCCATGCCCCTGGTCCCTGGGCAGACCCCAAGGCGCTGGTGCCATGTGCCTGGTTGTGGGAGGGGTGGCTGGTCCCCTTCTCCATGCCTCGGGTCCCCTGGTGGGCCCCGAGGCACTGGCGCAGTGTGCCTGGTTGTGGGAGAGAGGTCTGGTCCCCTTCTTCATGCCCTGGGTCCCTGGGTGGGCCCTCAGGCACTGGTGCAGTGTGCTTGGTTGTGGGAGAGAGGTCCGGTCCCCTTCACCATGCCCCAGGTCCCTGGGCAGGCCCTGAGGTGTGGGCATGGTGTGCCTGGTTGTAGGAGGAGGGTCCGATTCCTGGCTCCATGCCTCAGGTCACTGGGTGGGACCCGAGGCACTGGCTTGGTGTGCCTGGAAGTGGGAGTGGGGTCTGGTCCCCGGATCCAAGGCTCCGGTTCCCAGGCAGGCCCCAAGGTGCTGGTGGTGTGCCTGGGCCGGAACTAATTTTTTGTCCTTTGCTTCTAACACAAGGCAACTTCCTGTGGGAAGTAGTACTTGAGCTGTGTGGTTGTTTAAATTGCTACTTTGCTGCTGTTTCCCTAAGGAAGGCCTTTTGTGCAGCTCAGAGATTAATGGTTGACCTTATAGGTACTTCCAGCTCTCCAGAGACTTGGTGGATCTGTGTTCTGTAGAATCTCTGATCTGGGCCTGAGTTTTTTCATCAAACTGCATCCCATGCAATTCTGCGTTCCTGACCAGTCTCTTCTGAGTGGTCCTGTGCTGATTGGGGGGCAAGTCGGCTCTCCTTGCTGTGTCCCAGTGTTCTCCCGGTGTTCCCATCTCGCCCACCACCCACGCTGCAAACAATTCCCATGGGGTGGGCCCTGCGCTGGTCCCTTGCAGTGACTCACTGGCCTCTGAATGGCTCCCTTTTTTCAGTTGTTCTGGCTCCTTGCTCCTGCGTGGGTCCATGGGAAACCTATTAGTGGTCTTGCTGTCTTGGGGGCCGCCAAGGCCTTCTTCTCTCCTGCTGCCTCCAAGTAACTGAAAGGCACAGCTGCAGCTTCTGCTTGCTCCTGCTCCATGTGCTCATCAGCTCGCGCCTTAAAGCAGCTGCCACTCGAAATGCTCAGAGCAGCTTTTTCCTTCTCTCATCGTAGTTTCTCCCACCTTCATGACCTTTGTAGGTCTCGCCTCCTCTTCCCCTGAGCTCCAGAGGCCCCAGCTTGGCTGATGTTACATTTTTATAGTTGTAAATTTGGTTAATTTGTGGGAGTGACACATTTTGAGTTGATTATTGTATGTGACGTGAGATAAAAGTCTAATTTCATTCTTCTCATGTGGATATCCAGTTTTCCCAGCACTGTTTATTAAGAAATTGTCCTTTTCCCATTGTGTATTCTTGGCACCTTTGTTGAAAATGAGTTTGCTGTTGTCTTAGTCCATTTTGTGCCACTGTAACAAAAGACCTGAAACTGGATAATTTATAAAGAACAGAGGTTTATTTCTCATGGTTCTGGAAGGTGAGAAGTCCAGTATCAAGGTGCCATCATCTGGTGAGGGTCTTCTTGCTGGGTCTTCTTGCTGTGGTGAAAGGGCAAGGAAAGAGTGAGAGAGAGTGAGAGCCCCAGTGAGCCCTTTTATAATCAGCATTAATCCATTCATCAGGGTGGGGGCCTCATGACTGAAGCACCTCCCACTGGGCCCAACCTCTCAACACCATTGCATTGGGAGATTAACTTTCCAAAGCATTCTTTTGGGGGATTTATTCAAACTATAGCATCTGTAAATATTTGGGTTTTTTTCTGGGCTTTCTCTTTTGTTCCATTGGTCTATGTGTCTGTTCTAATGCTAGTAATGTGCTGTTTTGCTTACTATATAGCTCTGTAGTATATTTTGAAGTGAGGCAGTGTGATGCCTTGAACTTTGTTCTTTTTGCTCAAGATTGCACTGGCTTTTTAGGGTCTTTTGTGGTTCCATACAAATTTTAGGGTTTTTTTTTCTATTTCTGTGAAGAATGTCATTGGAATTTTGATGGGAATACATCGAATCTGTAGATCACTTTGGGTAGTATGCACATTTTAATTATTAATTCTTCCAATCTGTGAACACAGGATGTCTTTTCATTTATTTGTGTCCTTTTCAGTTGCTTTTCTCCATGTTTTATAGGTTTCGCTGTAGAGATTTTTCACCTCCTTGTCTAAATTTATTCCAAACTATTTTATTTTTTTGTAGCAATTTTGAGTGGGCTTGTTTTCTTGATTTCTTTTTCAGATAGTTCACCATTAGTGTATAGAAATGCTACTGATTCTTGTATGTTGATATTGTGTCTGCCACCTTTAACTTCATCCATTTATTAGTTCTGAGTTTTTTGGTGGAGTCTTTAGGGTTTTCTGTATATAATATCATGTCATCTGCAGACAACAACAATTTGACTTCTTCCCTTCCAATTTGAATGCCTTTTATTTCTTTCTCTTGCCTAATTGCTCTAGCTACGAATTCTAGTACTATGTTGAATAGAAGTGGTGAGAGTGGGCATCCTTGTCTTGTTCCAGTTCTTAGAGGAAAAACTTTCAGCTTTTGGCGTTTATTGTGTTGAGATTACATTCCTTCTACAGCTAATTTGTTGAGGGTTTTTATCATGAAATGGTGTTGAATTTGTCAAATGCTTGTTCTGCATCCCAGAAGTTGTTTTTAAAAGAACAGAACAAATAAAATCTGTAGCAAGACTGATACATGAAGAAAGGGAGAAAGCATGGGTCACTGACATGAGGACTACAAAAATTTCTATCATTACAGATTCTGGAAATTTAATTTTTTTTTACCATTTGTACATATTTGTTGGGGTATAGTGTGTTGTTTTAATACATGCACATACCACACAATGATTCATTTAAGATAGATAGCACAGTTTTGTATCCATTAGTCCACCACTTTTCCTCCTAGGTTTTGAAAACATTTAAAGGAAAGTAAGGAATTTTATGCCAGTAAATTGGCATATTTAGATGACGTGAGTAATTTCTAGAAAAATACAATTTAACCTGTCTCAAGAAGAAACAGAAAATCTGAATTGTCTATAACTGTTAAGGAAATTGAATCCATAATTTCAAACCTTCCCACAAAGAATACCACAGGCCTATGTTCTTCATCAGTAAAATCTACCAAACAATTTATGACCAGCATAACTATACTACAAAATGACAAAGACATTACAAGAAAGGAAAATTTTATAGTTCAATCTCACTATATAAATATAGATGTTTTTTAAAAATAAAATATTAGCAAACCAAATACAGCAATATATAAATAGGATGATATATTATGACTATAACTGGGTTTATTCAAGAAATAGCAGGTTGATTTATGGATAAAATTCCAGACACTGTGTTATAATCTTAAGACATGCAGAAAAAGTATTGGGTAAAATTCAGTGCCCACTAATATTTTAAAAAGAAGATGAAAGAAGGAAGCAGACATTTACCGTTCTAGGAATAGAAGGGAACTTCTTTAATTGGATAACATATCTGTAAAAAACAGCATATTTCTATTCCTAGCTCTGTCTGTGACAGAAGTGAAAACATACATATATCTACATAACTTGTACATGAATGTTCTTAGCTACACTATTCATGACAGCCAAAATTTATAAACAACTAAATGTTTATCAACGGATTATTGGATAAACTAAATGTGGCATATCAATGTAATGGAATATTATTTAGCTGTAAAAAGGAATGAAGTAGGGATGCATACTACAATATGGATGAGCCTCAAAAACAAAATGCTAAATGAAAGATGCCAGACACAAAAGGCCACATATTGAATGATTCCATTTTTATGAAATGTGAAGAACAGGCAAATTCATAGAGACAGACAATACATAAATAGTTGCCTGAGGTGAGGATTGAGAGGGTGGGGACTGACTGGCAATGCATGCAGGGTTTCTTTATGGGGTGATCAAAATGTTCTAGATTTAGGTAATGGTAGTGGCTCCCAACTATCAATATACTAAAAACCACTGTATTGTATACTTTAAAGTGTGAATTTTATGGTATCTAAATTATATCTCCATAAAGCTGTTATTTAAAAAATATTCAGTGCTGAAATATCGAAAGTTTTCCCTGTCTGGGAATAAGACAAGGAGGCCACTGAAGGTCCTGGCCAATACAATAAAACAAGAAGAAGAAGAAGAGGAAAGATTAAAAAAAAGAAAAAGGAAAAGGAAGGAAGGAAAAACTGTTACTATTCTCAGATCATGTGATTTGTACATATAAAAAGTCCAAAAGAATTTTTAGATAAATTTTAAAATCATCTTTAGAATTTTTTGGATACACTATTATCAGCACTGCACTCTACCGAGTGAGCCACGGGCCGGCCCTGGATACACTATTAATATATAAAAATAAAATGCATCTTTATACAGTGGGTTAATGAAATCAAGGAAAACATGTAGCTTAAATATCAAGTATACTTAAATGTATATCACGTACTTAGGAATAAATGTAATGAAAAATGAGCAAGATATCCTCCAAGAAAATTTATTTTGAGAGAAATTAAAGAGTACTTAAATATGGGGAGGAGGAGGAACCATACTCAGGGGATGGAACATTCAGTGTTGCAAAGATACCATTTTTCTTTAAACTGAACTTAGAGTTGATGTAATCCGAAGCAAAATTCTAGCAGTTTATGTGTGTGTGTGTGTGTGTGGTGGTGGTGGGGGGAGTAGAACTTGACGAATTTTTAAACGTATATATAAATGCAAAGTCCAAAGAAAAGTCCCAAAGAACAAGGCTGTAGGACTTTCTGTCCCAAATATCAACCTTATTATAAAAATGTTTGGTAATGACAGAATGGTTAGGAATAATAGTGGAACAGAGAGAGAACCCAAAAGACTCATTCACATGTGGCCTCTAGATTTGTGAGAGAAGTGGCACTGCCAAGTGGTGGGGACACATCGTTTCATGTGGATGGTTTCAAGGAACTCAGGAGGGAAACAGAAAAGAAACAGAACAGACTGCAATATGAAAACTGGCTGTGGGCTGGTCGGTTACTTCTGTTGGTAGAGCATGGTGCTAAAAACACCAAGGTCAAGCATTTGGATCTCTGCAACCAGGCAGGCACCAAAAAAAGAAAACAGGCTGTGGATTTGTTCTGCTGTGCTCCAGAGACTAGAACTAGAATCAATGGACAGAGGATACATACAAGCTGATTTGGGCTTAATTTTAAAAAGAAAAAAAGGAACTTTCTCATAACCAGAACTGTCCAATCGAGCTGTTTGATGAGGTGCCCAGGCCACCTGAGTGATTCTAGTAGAAATCAGACAGTATGTGTATTAGTCTGCTTTTGTTGCTTATACCAAAATACCTGGAACTGGAAGATTTATAAAAAAAAAAACAAAATTTATTGCTTACGGTTTCTGAGGCTGGGAAGTCCAAAGTCCATCTGGTGGTGGTGACAGTGACCCAGGGGTCTCACATTGCAAGATGGTGAAAGCATAGAGAGCAGAGAGAGAGAAAGACAGACTCTCCTTTTCTTTTAAAGCCCTCAGAACCATGCCCGACCACCATTATTAATCCAATCACTACTACACAGCCCTACAATCCAATCACCTCTTCAGGGCTCCACCTTTCAATTACCATAGTAGGATTTCCCACCCTCTTTTAACAGTCACAGTGGGGGCCAAGTTTCTAACCCATAAAACTTGGGAGACAATTCAAGCCTCAGTGAGTTTTGGGGGGACATAATTCAATCCACTGCAGTCCTCCAGGCTACTAGAATCTGTAGCCCTCTCTTAAGGTCCCAGGCATGTAGAACAGACACTGAATCTCTGTACTCTGTGTGATATCAGAGATGGAAGACACATTGAAGGTTTTCCTACTTTTTTTTTTTTTTGCGTGTGAAAACAAACTCAGTTGAACAAATGGTGAAACTTAAGGATGATTGGGCTGAAGTCTTGGTAAGAGGGAATAATCCAGTGAAGTAGTCCAGTTTCTTGTTTTTGTTTCTGAGAACTGAATAAATAGTAAGATATGACATTTGATATGAGAAGTTTTTCTGGAACCTGTCATTTCCTTATTTAGGCTTTGTTTTATTTCCTGTCTTGCTGTAGTAACATTCAGTCTGGGAGCCTGGAAGTATTCCCAAATAATCATCCATGTGAAAGGATGTAGTAGTTGAGGCAAGAGTACAAATGAAGTTTCACATGTGATATTGCAAATGTGTAAAAGTTATACATCAAGTTAGCAATTAGTTAAATAAATTGTAATAAATTATGTTTTATTCTCTTACCTTGAAACGTATCCTTTATATTATCCTAGAAAACCAAGTTCAAATTTAGAATCCTGAACTCCTTAGAATTCTCCTACATCAGACCAATGGGTCCTCAGGAAGGTGGCAGCATGTGTGGCCCACTGCACTCCTCTCCTCCCCCATGCTACATGCCACCCTTTATGCTGTGACCTACTTGTTCCTCCAGGCTCCTTCCTCAGCTCCATACAAGCAGACTACCCTCTAGCCCCAGGTATGCTCACACTAGCAGAGCGGTTTTTCTTAAGGGTGACAGAGCCTGGGAGGAGAACTGCATAAACCCTGGCAACAAGCTGTTTGGGCAGGAATTCTGGGGTGCCAGATACCCAAGAGCATGGTCTAGAGAGGTGTCTGTGGGAGAGACGTGGACACTTTGCCTAGTGAGGAGGGGAACGGTCAGAGCGGAGCTCAGGACAAAGGCACCTCTTGTCCAGGTCTAAGTGTGATACTGAGGTTGGAAACCAAGAATTAACGTGAGTGGAAGCCATAATTTTCAGCAAGAAAATATTCTGGGTGAGAAATATATAGTACTGTTATATAGTAAGGGGTTAGGTGTAATGGTCTTAATGTGATATAGCAGAGTCCCTAAAAATTATGTCCTATATTTTTAAATGTACTTGGCTCTTGAGATAAGGGAAGTTCTACCACAAGTATAACATAAATCAAGGAAACATTCTGAAATAATCTAGTTTGGAGGAGAAAATAAAGCAGATAAATATGTGAGAAGCCAGTGGGTTCTCAGATCATGGCTGAAGTTCATATCATTGTCATGAACTTGTTTATGACAACAAGAGATCACATGTGAGCATTAAAAGGTAAGTAACTCAGTAATGAATCCTTTGGTGTTGGGTCAGGAAGTTTGCCACTCTAGTCTGGGGTATGAATTCACACCTCCCCTTTTGGACTCATGACAAACCTGAATGCAAAGTCTTAAGTAGACTGAACTATCTCATGAGCATGACATTGGAGCCCACGTGTGCAGTGACGGGTAGTGATGCATCCATGTCGCCTCATAGTGGAGTCTGACAGCGTCCTTGAATCAAGAGAATGACAGTTTGTATAATCTTAATTTCTTCTTAGCCCATTAATATACTCAAGCTTCTCTCAGCCAAAAAGAATCTTCCTACATCCTCTTTGGCTGCCCTCAAACTGCCATCTATTCCTTCTTCCCATTGTCTACTCAATTTCTTGAAAAAGTCTTTCCGTGAAGTGCCTCACGTATTCACCTCCCATTTATTTCTTACTCTACTGCAACTTTGCTTCTGTATTTATGGCTCCGGTAAAGCTGTACTCTCAAAAGGCCCAGTGATTCAAACCCGTCTAATCAGGCTTCCTTTTTCTTGTCATTTTCTTATTGGTTACCCTATTCTTGGAAGTCAGTCTGCTCTTCTATCTTTCTGACATGTTTTCTCAGTATCTTGTACTGCCCCCCCAACCTTTTGTCCCTGTCTTAAATGTTGACGTTCCTTCCCTATTTCTCCTATTGGCCCTCTTCTCTCCCATTCTTGCTCTCCTTCTTGGTCTGCTTCATTGAGTAAATAAAAGTAAATGAGCACTTCTGTTAATCACATTGCTTTATTTAACATATGCCAATGAGTTACATATCTGTTTTAAGCTCTAATCTATTTCCTGAGCTTCATACTCAAATTACCAACTTCCATCTGATCACATTGGCTTGGATTTCTCCCAGTCCCTGCATCAGTGCATCTACAAGACCAAGACCTACTATCTACCCTACCCCACCCCCAAAACTCATCATTCCTCCCATATTCCTTATTGTAGATAATTCACACAGCTGCAGAAATGCAAGATTTACATAACTACTGGTTTTACTGGTTGGAGGAGTTTTAAAATTTAGCTTCATCTTGCTTTTTATAGCTGTTTATTTAAGTTTAGGCTTGGATGGATACAGTGAGTTTATATTATGTCCCTACAGCCAGGAAATTGTTTTGCTTATCTCAACCAACCTGTCTTAACACTTGTAATATTATGACAGGAGTTCAAAAGAGTTTAAGTTACAGAAAAAGTACAAAGAAGACCACATTTTGTGTTTATAGTTTATTTCCTTTCTTTTTCCAAGAAGGAACTTTACTGTGTGGTGGTTACCTAATAGTATTATTAAATAATATTAATGGCATTAATCCCATTTTTCTTCATTATCATATTTCACATTCCAGAAGTATATTGATGTGATGAAGACATGCACCTTTACATATTTAGTATTTGAGAGCATACAGGATCAGGAGTTCTATTGTGTGCATTTTGAGTCAAGTTTCACTGTTTGTACATAAGGTTTGTAACTAAAATTCCTGATGAATTATTTGGAAGCACATGGAAGGTCACTAATAATGGTACAGTCTACGGAAGCTTTCCATGTGAATTAAGCAATGAAAGGATAATTGAATTCCTTCAGAACAGGAACCACACTAGGTAAATAGAAACATTTCTATGTTTCTGTTTAGAATTCTGCTAAGAATGTGTCTAGGAACCCGTAACATTCTTGAAGATAAGACACACCACTGTTAAGGAGCACTTTTGAGCAAATATGTTTAATAAAAGTTGATCAGTGATTCAAGCAAGCTGTTATCCAGGAATTGTAGTAGTTCTCAAAGTCTTAAGCTTTACTTAGTGGTTATTCCTCCTATATTCCCTAGAGGTTATCTGAACTGGTTGCTGTAATATCTCTTATACCCTAGGGTTTGGATTTTTGCTTTTGTTTTGTTTGATTAATTATGACAGAGGTACCCCAGGGAAGTTATATTCATATACAGCCGTGTGATGCATAATAACTGTTCAGTCAGTGATGGACCACATATGTGATGGTGGTTGTAGCAATAGGCTATCCCATGTAGCCCAGGTGTGTGGTAGGCAGTACCATCTAGATTTGTATAAGTATCCTTTATGATATTCACACAACAATGAAATCACCTGATGATGCATTTCTCAGAACGTATCCCTGTCTTTAAGAGACACATGACTGTATTTGACTACTGATATTTGCTATTCTTCCTGCTCAAGAGTAACAATTAGTCTAGGATTCCTTGGACATTTGATTCAGAGAGATAGGGGTTTCTGAAGATAAATGACTTTGAAGTAGGAAGTGCTACGAGGAAAGGGGGCACAAGTTTACAAGTAAACATTGAGGGATATATTGAGACTCCATTGGACAGGTTTGGGCTTTTATAGCTTTTAAATATGTAGTATGGGTTTGGCTTTGAATTCTAGGTTGACATAGATTAAAATACTCTATCAATAAAGTAGGAATTAAAAAAATGTTTTTTACTTTAAGATTAATTGGGATAATGTGTAGAGCTCCTAGCACATATTAGATACTTAGTAAATGTTATATTCCAAGAGCAGATTTGGTGACAGCTCACTGCCAAAAGAGTTAGGACTGGAATTCGGATCTTGGCAAGGTCATTTGCCTCACAGTGAGGATTGGATGAGTCACATTCCCATTCTGGGATTCAGTTTTCTTATCTTTAAAGTAAGACCGTTAGATTTCTTAGGTTGTTTCTCTCCTGCATTCTAGGGTGTGGTGTCCTTGCTCTGGGAAGCAGGCAGCCACAGCCACAATATCCATACTTGTTCTTTTTCCCTATAATTTTCCTCCTGCAAATCCTGAAACCCATGCTTAGTGTGAGGTTTGTGAGGGGATTACACATATGGTAGTTTTAACATTTGCTGGGAGTGGAGATTCTTTTCCAATGATATACTGTCTGAAGGAGGTGGCTATAAACCAGAGTGACCACAATATTTATAAAGGTATTTAGTGAAAAAGAAGACTCTGGCAACTAGTGTAACCCGTCACCCATGGTGGGGATAAAGGACATTCACTTGAGGTTTAATAAATTAAAACATAGTGTTTGTCCACGGCCTCATTTTTTCCCCATTACTGGTGGGTGAGATCATTTTTGTTTCCATTAGAATTTTTTAGTGTTCAGGAGAAGGAAAAAATTAATGTTAACTTTATTTAAGATGCTGTGTTTTTATTTTTAAAGAGTATTTTAGTTTTGATTTTGCCAGATATGTGAGTGGAGTTTTCAAACTGTATGCAAGGATTTATAGAATTTTTATAAGAATTGTCTTATGGAAATTACCAACTTCTTTTTAATATATGTATAAGGATATGGTTTTTGAATTAAGTTCTTTTCTCATTTTCCCCAAATGAAAATCTGATGTTAAAAAGAACAAAACTAAATCTATTTTCACCAAACTATAGCAGAATGGAAAGTTTGGAAATGGCTAGAAAATGTAAAGGAGAAAACTAAAATCCATAATCACAACACTGTTAAGATAAATAATGTATAAATAATGGTTTTTAAAATTTGGTTCTCATCTTTACCCTGCATTTCTCTGCCAGAGTGAAGAGTTTCAGTGTTGCTGCTTACAGCACAATGTGTATCACATCTGCCTTGCCAGGACAGGGAAAAATTAACAACATTATAGCAAACAGTATTATTCTTTTGAAACCTCCACGTTCTGATAGCCTGCTCTTTTCTTCAGTCTCTATCTTAAATATCTCTTCCAAGAAGCGTTCTCCAACTCCACAGTGCTCTCACAGCACACAGGTTACAGTACTTTGCCAGCACTCATTTCATCCTGCTTTATGAGTGATAATTTACATCTGTTTTCCCCAAATAGTACATAAACTCCTTGACAACTTACACATATTTGTATTGGATTAAATCATTCAACAAATTTTATTGAGTGCACCTTGAGCTCATTGCTGAAATCTATAACAATAAAGCATAGTTCTTTCTTACAGGTGATTGGAGTCAATACTCTCTACTGAGGGATCAAATCACTGTGTTAGACAGTGTGATCATTTCTGTGATCGGGGAGATGCGCGGTAGTTTGCAAATGTAGAGGAGGATACGTATCTGGAGTTGTTAAAGAGTCAGAGAAGAGCTTCGCAGCATTCGACACAGGTGATCCTCTTCCTTCAAACACTCAGCTCTCTTGGTTTTATGGCCCTACTCTCTTGTGTCTCATTTCTTAAACTCTTTTGCTGGTTCCTCCTCCTCCTCCTCTTTGGGAGAGTGAATATGATTTTGAGTCTGGAGGGTCGAATGCAGGAGGAAAGTGGCCAGATCACAACAGGCTTTGGAAATGATATTGAAGACTTGGGGCTTTACCCAGTGGCTGCAAGGAGAGGAACATAACCAGGTCTTCATTTTGGAAAGATCACTCTGACAGTAGTGTGACTTACGAAGTAAATGGAAGCATCAAGTCTAGAGGCAGGAGACCATTTAAAGGCTACTGCAGTAATCCAAGAGAGGGAGGAGACTTCTTTACCAGGGTAGGGGGAATTCAGGATATAATTAGGAGGTAAAATCAGTAGGACTGAAGATTTATTAGTTGGATATCGGGAAAAGGGAGGAAGAGGAATCAAATACATGAAGCCCAGGTTTCTGGCGTGAGCAACTGCATGGTAGGATAGCCATTTCCTGAGGTAAACACAGGTTTATGAAGAAAGCTAAATGTAAGCAGTTTTGCAGATCAAAAGAGAAACTTGGGCTAGATGTATAAGATCCCTCAGAATGTGCGTATTTGTCTGTTTCTGCTGCTTATGGCAAAATACTTGGAACTGGGTACTTTGTGAGAAAACAAAGTTTATTGCTTACAGTTTCAGAAGCTGGGAAGTCCACAGTCCAGGGAACACTTATGGCGAGGACCTTCTTTGGTGGTGGCTTTATAGCAATGCAGATATTTCACATGGTAGAAAATGGCAGAGCAGAGAGAAAGAACTTTTCAAGTCCGCAGAACATGCCATTGACCACCATTGTTAATCCATTCGGTGCAGCACGGTCCTACAATCTAATCACATCTTCAAGCCTCCACTTTCAATTACCGTAATAGGATTCCCCACCCTCAACAGTTACAGTGGGAATTAAGCTTGTAATATGTGAACTCTGGGGGACACAATTCAGTCAGTCCACAGCAGTGTGCATGGATGGTACTCAAGCTACAAAACTGAAAGATGTCATAGACTGTGATGTATATAACCAGACTGTTTAGCAAGGTTTATAAGAATTACAGGAACTAAATGAAAAGAATTTAAAAACTACCTCCAAAATAAGCACTTTCACACATTGTTGATAGAAATGTGAATTAATAGACTCTTTTTATAGGTCATTTTATCAATGTTTACTAAATGTTAAGCTATTCTACTTTCAGAAATCTAGCCTACAAAGATTTTTGTACAATTGTATGAAACTATCTTACATGAATATTCACTGTAGAGTATAAAATAGTGAAAAATTACAAATAACCCAAATGGTTATCAATAGAGTATTGGCTAAATTACAGTATATTAAAGGATTCTGGGAAGATGGCAGAGTAGGGAGCACCAGAAATCTAGACAACAATTGTGCTTAGCAAAGTCTGTCTAATGTAACTACTTTGGAATTCTGGAGTCTGTTGAAGGCTTGAAATTTCCAGAGGAAGGATTGGATGGCAAATTGTGCTTAATTTTGGTCAATTTCCACTCTCAGCACAGTAATAGCTGCTCATCTCTCACCCCTAGCCCCATGGTAGGCAGCTATGTAGATGTTCCTGGAATAACCTGAACACAATTTGTGAGAGTCAGTACTCTTACCAGTATCAAAGATTTGTGCTCTGGCTGCTGAATCTAATCACAGAAGTTAGACAAAGAGGCAAGCAACCAATGTTGCACCTTCCCGCGCTGTTGCTGGCCCCTCCCCCTCTAACTATAGCAACGTGTAGGGGACTTAAAGGGCCAGCACCATTTTCCAACCCCTTTATTTTTTTCTCTTTCCCCTTTTGGGAGACAGACATAAAGACTACTGCATTTGAAAGCAACCACATATACAGGGAAAATTAGAAACTGACCACACACACACAAGGAAAGGTGCCAATTCAGAATAGACCTGAGAAGACCATAAGTTTATACTTCAGGCTGATCCTTGGCACAGAGATAGCCTATAACAACCAAGAAAACAAGAATAATTTTTTAAAAAATCCAAAAAACCCTAGGTTTAGAGGATATTGACTAAGAAGTTATTAATGAGGTAGAAATAAAAACACATGTAGTTTAGAGGACCAAAGTCCTTAATGTAGAAGGCCAAAGCCTGTAGTTTAGAGGACCAAAGTCCTCTAGTTTAGGAAGCCAAAGCCTCTAGTTTAGGGGGCCAAAGTCCAAACATTTAGAAAAACACATAGAAATGCTAAGATTAACAAAAAGGGACAGTTGGAAGAAATTCAAAAGAAAAGAACCCAATGTGCAGTCAAATTCCAGAGGGCCATCACTGGTGTATCTCTTGCTGGTATAATGGCCAAGAGGAATCAGAAACCTGAAGTTAGAAAGGCTCAATGAGAACAAGCTATCAGGGCTGCCAAGGAAGCAAAAAAGGCTAAGCAAGCATCTAAAAAGACTGCAATGGTTGCTGCTAAGTCTCCCACGAAGGCAGCACCTAAGCAAAAGATTGTGAAGCCTGTGAATGTTTCTGCTCCCAGAGTTGGTAGAAAACGCTAAGTTGGCAGATCAGATTTTTAAAAAAAGATCCAACTTTAACTCTAAAAAAAAAAGAAAGACCAGAAAACTTTCATAGGACTAAAGACTTTGATGTAGATAAGAGAAATGAAGCCCAGCAAAAAGTGATTGCTTTGGGGGCAGTTGCCCTTGGTACAGCTAAACCTAAATGATATTGGTGGTGGGTTTCCCCATTCAGGATAATATTGATGGTGGGTTTATTGTATATGGTTTTTATTGTGTTGCAATATATTCCTTCTATTCCTAATTTGCTGAGAGTCTTTATCATGATGGGATGTTTAATTTTGTCAAATGTTTTTTTCGTGTCTATTGAGATAATCATGTTTTTTGCCCTTGATTTTGTTGATATGGTGTATCACATTTATAAACTTGTGTATTTTTTTTTTTTTTAAAGATGACCAGAAAGGGGATCTTAACCCTTGACTTGGTGTTATCAACACCACGCTCTCCCAAGTGAGCTAACCAGCCATCCCTATATAGGGATCCGAACCCATGGCCTTGGTGTTATCAGCGCCACACTCTCCCAAGTGAGCCATGGGCCAGCCCTTCAACTTGTGTATGTTAAACCATTCTTGCATCCCTGGGATGAGTCCCACTTGGTTGCAGTGTATAATTTTTTTAATGTGTTGCTGTATTCTATTTGCTAATATCTTCTTGAAGGTTTTTACATATATGTTCATCAAAGATATTGGCCTATATTTTTCTTTTTTTATTGTATCTTTGTCTCATTTTGGTATCAGGGTGATGCTGGCCTCATAGGATGAATTTGGGAGAAATGCTTCTGTTTCAATTTTTTGGAACAGTTTGAAGAAAATTAGTATTAATTTCTCTTCAAATGTTTGGTAGAATTCAGCAGTAAAGCCATCCAGTCCTGAGCTTTTCTTTGTTGTGCGACTGCTGATTACTGCTTCATTGCCTGTTATTGGTAAAGTTTTCTAAAGATGACCAAGGGGATCTTAACCCTGGCCTTGGTGTTATCAGCACCACAATCCCCCAAGTGAACCACAAGCTGGCCCTCCTTTTTCATTTCTAATTTTTGTAATTTGGGTCCTCTCTCTTCTTAGCTAATGGTTTGTCTATTTTGTTTATCGTCTCAAAAAGACAATTTTTGTTTCATTGATCTTTTATGTAGTTTTTTAGCGTCTATTTTGTTTCGTTCTGCTCTGATGTTAATCATTTCTTTCTGTCTACTAATTTTGGGATTGGATGTTTTTATTTTTCTAGTTCTTTGAGGTGTAGATTATGTTATTTATATGAAGTTTTTCTGTTCTTTTGATGTGTTTATTTCAGTAAACTTCCCTTTTAGTACTGTTTTTGCAGCATCCCACAGGTTTTGGTATGATGTGTCTTTATTTTCATTAGTTTTGAGAAATTTTGTGATTTCCTGTTTAATTTCTTCTTGGATCCATATGTTATTCAGGAGCCTGTTGTTTAATTGCCACGTGTTTGTGTAGTACCCAAAGTTTTGCTTGTTATGGATTTCTAGTTTTAGCCCATTGTAGTCTGAGAAGATACTTGAAATTATTTCAATTTTTAAAAAATTTGTTGATGCTTGATTTGTGACCTAACATGTGATCTATCCTGGTAATGTTCCATGTGCCGATGAAAAGAATATATTTGCTGTGGTTGTTGGGTGAAATGTTCTGTAGGTATACATGCCAAGTCCAGTTGGTCTAAAGTGTGGTTTAAATCCTGTGTTTCTCTGTTGATTTGTTGCCTAGATGATCTGTCCAATGTTGACAGAGGGGTGTTCAGGTTCCCAGCTATTATCATAGTTGGGTCTGTTGCTTTCCTTCGGTCTAATAGTGTTTGCTTTATATATCTGGGTGCTCCATTGTTGGGTGCATATATATTTATGATTGTTACTCTTCTTGCTGGGTAGATCCCTTTATCATTATATGTGGCCTTTTTTCTCTCTTTTTATGGTTTTTGGCTTAAAGTCTATTTTATCTGATATAAGAATAGCTACTCCTGCTCATTTTTGATTTCCATTTGTGTGGTATATCTTTGCCAAAGGAAAAAATAAATAAATCAACAGAAATTGTCCATAAAAAAGATCTGATGGAAGATCTATTAGACAAAGACTTTAAAAGACTGTCTTAAAGATACTCAAAGCCCTAAAGTATGATATGAAGAAAATCAAGAAAATTAGGTATGAACAAAATGGAAATATCAATAAAGAGAAAACCCAAAAAGAAACAAAAAAAATCTGGAACTGGAAAGTACAATAACTGAAATGAAAAATTCACTAGAGGGAATCAAATGCAGATTTGAGGAGGCAGAAAAAATAATCAGCAAACTTGAAGATAGTACAGTGGAAATTATCAAGTCTGAGGAATAGAAAAACAAGACTGAAGAAAACTGAGCAGAACCTAAGGGACCTATGGGACACCATCAAGCAGACCAACATACATAATGTGGGAGTTTCAGAAGGAGGAGAGAGAGAAAGGGGAAGAAAGAATATTTGAAGAAAACTTCAAATATGATGAACAGCCATAAATGTAAACATAAAAGAAGCTCAGCAAACTCCAAGTAACAAGAATTCAAAGAGACCCATACCAAAACACATTGTAATCCAACTCCCAAAGCCAAAAACAGAGAAACTTGAAAGCAGAAAGAGAGAAGTGACTTGTCACATACAAGCAATCTTTAATAAGATTATCAGTAGATCTCCCATTAGAAACTGGAGGACAGAAGGCAGTGGGCTGACATTTTCAAAATGCTAAAATGAATGAATGAATGAATGAATTAAATTAAATTTAAAACAAACAAACAAACCCAGAATGCAATATTTGGCAAAACTATCCTTCAAAAATGAGGGAGAAATTAAGACATTTCCAGAAAAACAAAAGCTGAAGGAGTTTGCTACCATCACACCTGCCCTGCAAGGAATGCTGAAGAGAGTTCTGCACGGTAAAATAAAAGGACCATAGACAGTAACTGAAAGCCATAGGAAGAAATAAAGATCTCAATACAGTAAATACATGGACAGCTATAAAAGCGTGCATCATTATAACACTGTTTGTAACTCCACTTTTTGTTTTTGACATGATTAAGAGACTAATACATTTTTTAAAAGCCTTTTTAAGAAGGTAGTAGTATTGGAATTTTGGTTTGTAACTCCATATATTCTTTTCTACATAATTTTAAAAACTAATGTATTTCAAAAAATGTTTTATGTCTTAGGGCTCACAATGTAAAGATGTAATTTTGTGATATCAACAACCAGAGGGTGGGGATGGAGCTGTTAAAGGAATAGAGTTTTGGTATGTTATTAAATTTAAGCTGCTATAAATTCAAATTAAACTTTATAATTTATTCAAATTATAACTTGAGGATTTTAAATGTTATCCCCATGGTAACCACAAAAACATAGCTATAGATTATATACAAAATGAAATGAGAACAGGATTTAAATGTCTCACTAGAAAAAAAAAGTCAACACAAAAGAAAACCATAATGCAGGAAATGAGGGACAAAAAAGCTATAAGAGATATAGAAAACAAGTAGCAAAATGAAAGAAGTAAATCTCCCCTTATCAGTAATTACTTTAAAAGTAAATGGATTAAACTCTCCAATCAAAAGACAAGATTGGCAGAATGGATTTAAAAAATGATTCAACTATGTGCTGTCTGTAAGTATTATGGGTTGAATTGTGTCCTCCCCGAAGTTTAATGTGTTGGAGGCTTGGTCCCCACTGTGACAGTGTTAGGAGGGTGGGGTGTTGGAGAGGTTACTGGGTTGTGAGGACTGTACCCTCGTGAATGGATTGATTCATTCTTGGAACAATGGGAGTGGTTCTGGAGACTTTAAAAAGAGAGTGAGTGGGGAGGCTAGTCTCTCTCACTCTCTGCTCCACCATTTCCTGCCTTGTGAGACCCCTTCATTGCTGTAAAGCCACCAACAAAGACCCTAATCATATGTATTCCCTAGATCTTGGACTTCCCAGCCCTGAAACTGTAAGCAATAAATTTTCTTTTCTTACAAATTACCTAGTTTCAGATATTTATGTTATAAGCAACAGGAACAGACTAATAGAATAAGAGACTGATTTCATATCCAAAAACACAAATAGATTGAAACTAAAAGGATGAAGAAAGATATTTCATGCAAATGGTAATCAAAAGAGAGCCAGGATGGCTATACTAGTATCAGACAAAATATCAGAATCAAAAAGTTTACAAGAGGCAAAAAAAAAAGAATATTATATATTAAATAAAAGACTCAATACAGCAAGATAAAATTATAAACATCATGTACCAGATATGATGACAGTCCATCAAAATATATGAAGCAAAAACTGACAATTGGGCTAGCTGGTTAGCTCAGTTGGTTAGAGTGCAGCATTGTAACCCTGAGGTTACAGGTTCAGATCCCTGAACTGGCCAGCTACCAAAAAAAAAAAAAACAAAAAAGCTGACAGAATTGAAGGGAGATATAGACCAATGTACAATAATAGTCTAAGACTTCCATACCACACTCTCAATAATAAATAGAACTACCAGACAGAAGATAATCAGGGAATAGAGGACTTAAACAATACAATAAACCAACTAGATCTAACAGACATATACAGAACACTCTAACCCAAAAGAACAGTATATACATTCTTCTCCACTATACATAGGACATTCTCCAGCATAAACCAAATATTAGGTGACAAGTTAAGTCCCAATAGATTTAAGGAGAATGATATCATACAAAGTATCTTCTCTGACCATAATGGGATGAAGTTAGAAACCAATAACAGAAGTAAAACTGGAAAATTCACAAATTTGTGGAAATTAATACACTCAAATGAACAATGAATTAAAGAAGAAATCACAAGCAATATTACAGAATAACTAGAGACCAATGATAATGAAAACACAGGAAACCAAACCTGATGGGATGTAGCAAAAGCAGTGCTTGGGGGAACTTGTAGCTGTAAATTCTTATATTAGAAAAAGAAGAAATATTTCAAATCAACAGCCTAACTTTACAACTTAAGGAAGTAGACAAGAAGAACAAACTGAACCCAAGGCTAGCAGAAGGAAGGAAATAATAAAGATTAGAACAGAGGGCCGGCCTGTGGCTCACTCGGGAGAGTGTGGTGCTCAAAGCGCCAAGGCCACAGGTTTGGATCCCATATAGGGATGGCCAGTTGCTCACTGGGAGAGCGTGGTGCTGACAACACCAAGTCAAGGGTTAAGATCCCCTTACCGGTCATCTTTTTTTAAAAACAAAAACAAAAACAAAACAAACAAACAAAAAAATACAGTTTCAAGAAACCCAATAAAGTCCAAATAGAAGAAATATAAAGAAATTTATACCTAAACACATTATAATGGAACTGCAGATACCAAAGACAAGGAGAAAATCTTTAAAGCATCCAGAGGGGGAATGGATTGGATAAACTTCAAAATAGCAAACTCTGACCCTGCAACAGCAACAGTGGAAGCCATAAAGCACTCAACTGATAGCTTCAATGTGCTTAGAGAAAATACTATTACTTCCTAAACTTAGTGAATAATTGCTTTCAAAAATGAAAGTGAAATAAAAACAATTGACATAAATAGAAGCTGAGAGAGTTTACCTCCAGTAGACATTCATTTTAGAATGAAGGATAATCTTCAGGCAAAAGGAAAATGATCCCAGAAAGAAGGTTTGAAGTGTACGAAGGAATAAAGAGCAAAGAATATGTTAAGTATGTCAAACAATGGCCGTAATAAAATCATAATAATGTTTGTGAGGTTTTTTTTTAAAGCTAGAATTTTAAAATAGATAACAATACAAGGTTGATTGGAAATAAAATGTTCTAAATTCCTTCGTTCATGAGGAGGACTGAGACATGGATTAATTTAGACTTTGATGAGTATGCATGATAAAATATCTAAGGTAACCACTTAACAAACAAGAAATAGAGTATGTAACTTGCCAACTAATACAGAGAAAAAACAAATTTTTAAAAAGCTAATCAAAAAGAAGGCAAGGAAGAAAGAAATTTAAAAGATAATTGTAAAATTCGATTGTGGTAGGACTGCTTTTAGCTATGGCAGAATGAAGAGGTCAGTGAATCCTCCTCTCAAGAAAACATGTATAATACTGGAAAAAATTCTTTAAAAAAGAATAACTGCTTCAGGGCTCTGAAGATTGACTAAAGGCTAGAAACAAGTAATTTGGAAACTGAATCTGCTCTCTCTTTTCTTATCTATATTCAATCACAATATCCTAGACAGTCTTTCTGAAAAAAGTATCTGTCGTTTCCATCCCATACCCCTCATTGCCACTAATGAAATTGAAATGACCATTGTGGTGGTTAGGACATTTTGGTGGCAAGTAACAGAAATCCACTTCAAATAAGCCCAAGTTCACAAGGGATGTATTTGAAGAACATCCTCTTCTCAAAGGGCAGGAGAGGTAGCAGAGATTACCAGGGGCCCAGGGCCAGGAATGGGGATTCCATCATGGTTCCCCTGTCTTCTGGTTCTCTGTCATGCTTTCTTTTTCTTGACTCTTGTGTTGCCTTATCCTTACCACCTTCTGTAAGTCTGTTTCATTCTCCTCTCTCAAAAGGTGCTACTTTTTGTAGAACAAATTACACTGTGTTGACAGGCACATGGCCAAATGACCCATCTATATATCGTCAAGTCTATATATTCTGTTTGATCAACTCCTTGATTGGTAGTCTGGCTGTCCATTTCAAGTTTCTCCAAGACAATCTGGGCCACCTTGGGTCATGTGTCCACCCTTGATCCTATCAACTGTGATCTGAGGGGTCAAGGTCAAGTGCAGGTTGTAACAAGCATGGCTGGGTGATGGTGACCTAGGGTAGCATAGAGTTAAATGTATATTCAGCAAAAGAACTTTCATTTAGACTATACCATGTAAAGCCTTTGTAACAAAGAGAAAAGTTATTAGTGTTTAATATAACTTTCTTCAGTTAACATGTATTTATCTTTAGTTTCTAAGGGAATATCCTTATATTGTTAGAGTGCTTTGTTGCGTAACCTAGTGCAAGCATCGTACCTATTAATCTGTAAGTAAGTATATATTGATTTGGTTATTTTCTTTTAGTTCGATTCATTTACAATATTTATAAGTGATTACAGAAATATTAAACAATTTTTAGCTCTGTCTCATGAGAATTGTCCCTTAATTATATAAAAGGTTCAAAAACTATAGTTGCTTTATTTCATTCTTAGCATTTTTTTTAATTACAGAGAAGTTTTTTTTTCCCCTTCTTTTTTGGAGGGTAGTTTAAAACCATTAATTATAACATACTGATGCAAAGTCCTCAGTGGATAAAGGTTATTTTGATTTTAAATTGACTAATTGTAAGCAGGCTTTAGTGAAACAAACAATATTTTCACTATGAAATCACCAGCCTGCTAGCTGGGGAAGCCGTGCCATCATCTGTTTATGATGGTATGCCATTTGGTGTGTATGATTCAGAGCAGCAAAAGTAAATTTTAAATGTTTACATGTTGAAAATGGCTTATTTATGTCTTTAGAGGGGAGGATTAGCAGTGGCCGAGCACTTAACTGTAACCAAGCTTTCTATGATTTGATGGCTCTCAGTTCAGTTTCTTGAACCATCACAAGCTCGATGCAGGCATTACATTATGATTTGTGTCAAATATGAATCACAGGCTGAATCAAACAACCACAAGTAGTCCCACTTCCTCATATCTTCTCAGAGACCTGTCCTCACTTCACCACTGCCACCCCCCAGTCTCAGCCTGGCCCAGTTAATGAGGCTCCAGTCCAATGACTCCCATCTGCAGCAATACAAGTTCTTTCCAAACAAGTCCCTGGCAGTGACTCCTGGTATGCGTTGGCTTTATTCAGTTCACTCTTTGCTTTCCAAAATCAGATGAGGGTCTTGCCTAAGTATGTGGGTTTGTCACATACTTTGGCACAGAGTAGGTGCTCAGTGTTTTGTTTTTTTCTTATTTCATTGTTTGTTTCTACATTTATTTTAACCATCTAGGCATATTGTTCATTCAACAGGCACTTATGTGCTAGGATTGCAGTAGTTGTTTCTATCTTGAGCCAAGTGTCTTTCCTAAAGTTCTAGAGCTTTTATATTAAAACACTTATATAAAAATTTCCGTATTTTCTTTCTTCTTTAAATTCGTTTCTCAATCATTCTTTCATACTTCCCAGTTTCACTAAATCCCTTCTAATTTATTTATTTATTTATTTATTTATTTTGCATTTTCATTTGTAGGTTGTGTACATTCATAAATTCAACAGCTGTTTATTGAGCACCTACTATGTACCTATGTACTATGCTAACAGTTCAAAGTAAGACACTCTTATCAAATTGTATGTCGTACTGTTGCTTCAGTGTTTCAGAATTTAGTTGAAGCAACAAATATGTATGCCTAACTGTAATCACAAGTGATTGCTGTAATACACAAATTATATAGGGACATACAAGAGGAAGCAGGGGGATTTCCTGAAGAGATGGCATTTGAGTAAAATAAAAATTTTTACAGGTGATGCTGGAAGGAAGACTGTTCACTGGGACTGGGTTGAAGTATTAGAAGCAAAGACTAGAGAGTAAGTTTGGGGAAATTTCACAGAGGACTTTTGAGTACCCGTTTTAGAAATTTAGTCTTTATTCTAGGCTCTAGAAAAATCACTGTAGTTTTGAGGGGGATAATAACATGAAAACACTCATGTTTTAGGAGGATAATTTTAGAGATGTGCAAATGATAGAGAACCAGCAAGTCTGACTCCATTTTTGATAGCTGACTGCTGACAGCTTCTGCACCTCACCTCCTTCTTCCCCTTCTGCCTCACATCTGGGCAAGCTGAGAAGAAAGCCCATGTGCTCCCTACTTGGCACTGGCACGAGCCCCAGCCAAGGTATAAGAATCCTCACCCCAACCCCACTCCTACCCACAATAAAAGCCAAACCCAGTCACCTATCCTTGCTCTCTTTAGCAATTTTTGGTCCTGCTTAGGATCTTCCCTCCCTCCTCGAAAGCCTTATTTATGTGAGTAATAAATTTCTTCATATCCTCTTGGTTCATGTGTGGCACCATCAGTCTCAACATCTGAACCAAATTTTGGGTGGGGATGTCCATCCATCCTCTGTGGAGTGACCACACCATGTGTGTGAGAGACAATGAAGACAGTGTGACCAAACATGCTGGTAGGCAGGGGGTGAGCCTGTCTTAGCGGACGTATGTTGTTTGGTCTGCCCAAAACCCTTCCCCTTTTTCTTCTGTTAACAGCACCCCCTTCCTTTGAAGAACTTCTCTTCCCTCGTGCACATGTGGTTTTGGTTGGGGGGCCTGACTCACCCCTTTATTAAAATTCCTGTGTTGGACGGAGCCGGAATGGGTCCTCTTCCTCTTGGGGCCTCAGAGACTTCTGTCTGTGGAAAGGAGACAATAAAAGCTGCCAGCCAGCTCAGGAAGCTTCAGGAAACTTTACAGGTGAAAAAAACCCACCTTTCAAGATCCTGGGCATAGATATGGGGTCTCAGTCTACCCTACCTGTATGTGATCTAGGCAGAAACTCAAGTCAAAAAGGAATGTAAATGACTCCCCGGGCTCTGGAAGAAGCCACCGCAGAACTGCCCTGGAGGGATATTTGCTCACTGGCACTGGCAGGATCGTCACAGAAAAGTGACCCAGCTGAGAATTATAGGGCGATCTGGAGAAACACTGCTGAGTAGAAGGCTAAAGTTATCAACATGATGATAGAACAAATAGAAAACTTAAGTGAAAAATAGGCCAATATTTTTAAAAGCTAATTAGAAAAACAAACAAATTGACATCTATACATTTTTCTAAAAAGTCTTTAGAATTTAAAAGAAAATTTAAACCAAGGAAATAAGTCAAACTACAGGTCAGATATAGCTAAAGAAGAAAATTAGAAGATAGATTTGAGGAAATAACCTAAAAGGCAGAAAGATAATGAGATGGAAAATATGACTGCAGTTAAGAAACATGGAATAAATCAGTTTAACAAAAAAGAATGAGAGACACTATATTTAAAGAAAAAAATGACTAATAAAATTCCAGAATTAAAGATAGGAATGAGTCTTCTGTTTAGAAAAGCACAGTGAGTCCTAAGCAAAACAAACAAAAACAAAACCACTAATCTTCCTCCTGTCTCTGTAGGTTTTACTGAACATTTTATATAAATGGAATCTTATAATATGTGATATTTGTGTCTGGCTTCTTTGAACTAGTATAATGTTTGTGAGGTTCATCCACTTTGTAGCATGGGTCAGCACTTTCTTTTGATTGCTTAGTGGTATTCCATTGGGTATACCACATTTGTTTATCTGATCACAGGTGATGGAAATTTGGATTGTTTGAACTTGTCTATGGTGAATAAAACTGCTGTGAACATTCATGCATCAGTCTTTGCATGCACATGTTTTCATTTCTCTTGGCTAGATTCCTAAGCTGGGTTGTATGCCAGGCTTCTATTTACTATTTAAAAAAATGCCAAACCAAGGTATTGTCACAAAATGTGGCAGAGTAGTGTACACGAAGAATCAGAACCCCCATAAAACCGCCATAAATTGCCAAAAATTGACAGAAGAAACTTTATCAGAACTCTGGAATCTAATCAGACATTTGCAGCCACTGGAGAAGAACTTGGTGAAGAAAAGGCAGCTGAATTATGGTGGCATGTGTTGTGGTGTTTTCACTTGCCTGCCTATCATCTGTCATTAAGGCAGCGTGATACCAGTGGCAACAGCTGTGAGGATGGCAGCCCATGTTCTTGGTGCAACTTGCTGGTGCCAGGGGGCAAATACAGACTTTAAAATACAGCGGTTGTGCATTGTGATCTGTCTGGTGGGTCCCCAAGGGACCATGCAGAGGGTGACCTTTGTTTTACTGCCATCCCTTGGGCTGGAGTAGTTTTCTGGCAGCACCTGTAGAAAGATTTAAAGTCATATACTATTCATGCCTGCTGGGGGTAGAGAACGGCAGATAAACCCAAAAATCCTGGAAGGAGAGGCTGAAGGGGAGGTTTATTAGGGGGATAAGGGCTTAGAAGGGCCACCACATGTACCAGAGAAAACAGGGTACAACATGCATGCTCAGGACTGAATGCATGCTCAGAGAAGACCTGAGAGGAAGCTAGGCTTGCACCTCTGTCAGAGCAAGCAGCAGGTGAGGCTAAGGGAGAGTGCTTGAAGTGTCCCACCTCCACTGCAGAGCCAAACTACAAAGACCAGGAGGGTAGTGGGTTTTGTTTTGTTTTTTTCTTTTTGGCTCCAGGTATTTAAGGAAATCTCTGTTAGGCCACTGTCTGACCCATGATGTAGTGCAACAGAGATGTCAGTGTGACCATACACAAACAGGAATAGAGTCTTTGCAAAGTGGTTTGGAAAAGTTGCTAAATAGGCAACTACAGCCCTCAGCAATCAACAACAGCAACCCTTGAAAACAGGGGAGAATCTGATTCTCGTTGTCATCACATTCCTAATATTCTAAATGCCCAATTTTCAACAGCAACAACAAAGTACAGGGCATAGAAAAGAACAGGAATAGGAAAGAATGGCCCATTCAGAGGAAATAAATAAATTGATTGAAACCATCTCTGAGGAAGCCCAGACATTGGACCTTCTAAACAAAGACTTTAAGTGAACTGTAAATAAGCTCAGAGAGCTAAAGGAAATTAAGAAAACAACATATGAACAAAATAAGAATAAGGAAATAGAAATTATAAAAAGAAACCAAACAAATGTGGTATTGACATACAATGGAATATTATTCAGGCACAAAAAGGAATTATGTACTGACAAACTTTGAAAACTTTATGCTAAAATGAAAGAAGCCGGAAACAAAAGGTCACATTTTGTGTGATTCAATTTATATAAAATATCCAGAATACCTAAAGACAGAATTGGATTGGTGGGTGGTGGTTGCCGGGGGCAGGGGGATGGGGGAGTTGGGATTGACAGCTTTTATTTTTGAGTGATAAAAGTGTTTTGGAAGTTGTTAGAGGTACTGGTTGCACAACATTGAGAATATACTAAATGTCATTGAATTGATCACTTTAAAATATTTACGTTATGTGAATTTCATCTCAATATAAAAACAAAAATAAGAGAGATGAAACAGCTGTGGGTTTAAAAAAAAAAAAAAGTCCCTCCCTACTGTACCTTCTCCCTCTCCATATCCCAATCCCCAGGTTATGAACTCAGGCAAATGTTTTTTGTGGAGAGAAGAATGTTACCTTGTTCAATACCCTCAGTTGTTTGTCCCAGGCCATAAAGATTCAAATGACAGAATTATTATTTGTGAAAAGGGGAACTACATTACATTGAGAAAGGGATTGGACAACCCGAGGAGGATCTCATATCAAAGAGGAGACTGTGTCTCCCCAGCCATGTCTCCCTGGAAGAAGTACCAATGTGGGGCCCAGGGTTAGGGATTAAGAAGATGAGAGACAAGGTCATTCACCTTGCAAGAGACAGTAAATCCCCATCTTGAGGCTTCCATGAGGAGTGAACATATATGGGATTATGAATAAATAAAATACCTGCATTACTAAGAAGTTTAAAGAAACTATTATAAGTCTGCTTAGTATGTTAATGTATTATTTCAGAATTTATAGAGGACATTTAAAAAAAGAGAACAAAGAAAACTACCAAACTGTTTTACAAAGTAGCCACACCATTTCACATTCTTTAAATTATATTGACATTATCATAGGACTGGCTGTACCAGCAGTGCGTGAATTCTGCTTTCCACACATTCTCACCAGCACATGTTATTGTCTGTCAAAAATAGCTGTTCTAATGGGTGTGAGGTGATTCTTTATGCTTTTAAAGAAGATTTCAAACTAAACATCCTGCAAATCTTTTATTTAGAATTTTTGCTGAATGTCTTTCTAAACTACCTTATCTTACAAAGTCTAGTTGTAATTACAAATTGAGAATAATGATATGTTCACATTTCCTGACTCTCTATCAGTTTTTATCCAATCTTTATGATGTTTTTAATATGTTTAAAATAGTGTATTCATCTCTTAAACACAAACTACATGGTATCTTCCCTACTTCCTCCAATCTCCCAAAAAAATGTCTGTTAAGCACCTTCCTTGCTGTAGGCTTTAATTAGTTAAATGATTTCACGTGTCCATAACTTGTTATCCTAAGCCAGTCATTTAGGAGCACCTTATGAGAACATCATTATCACACTCACATACAAAGGTATGGCAGAGAAGACCCAAAGATATTTGCAAGTGCTCTTGGAAGGCACTACAGACACTGGTGGAGCAAGGTCTGTAATGGTGTGTCAGTGGTGGGACACATTTCAGCAGAGGGCTTTCAGTGCCTCTAATATTGTTAATGTAACAAATTAGAGTTTTTTGGTTTTGGGGGGCAGCTGCCCAGTATGAGGATCTGAACCCTTGACCTTGGCGTCACAACACTGTGCTCTAACCAACTGAGCCACCTGGCCAGCTCAATATAACAAATTGTTAACTACTTGTTCTGAGATTTTTTCCAAACTCTAACTTTGGTTTCTTCTCATTGTATTTTCTTGCTTGATAAGAGGTGGTAAAACACATTTGGTTAGTATTCAGTGCTTATGGCACTTGCAAATAAAGAATGTTCTTTCTGTTACAAATGTATAAATAGTCTATGCTTAAAGATATTTTATTTTAAAAACAGCATAGAATTTGTATTTGTCTGAAGCATGACTTTTAGGAAATCGGAATCTGTCCTTTGGTTGTTTTGTCTTTAAGAAAAAAGTGGACAGCTTGGCCGTCTTAGCCCACACTGTTTCCATTTCCTCCTGTTGGCCAGGACTGCATAATCAGAGTTAGACCATTGTTATGCAAGCCTCCAGTGTATGGGGGGGTGGGGGGGGGGGGAGGCTTGGTGCCTGTACAGCCTTTAAACACAGCGTCTATTTCCAAATAAAGCTAACAACTGTACAACCGTTTTCCACTTCTTTGGTCAGCCTTGGCTTATGGAAATTAGTATGTTTTTTCAAGTATTATTGAAACTTACAAGTTAGCTGAATTATTAATAGAAAGAGATTTTGGAAGATAAGTGGAAAGCTCAGAAACATTAAAAGTTGTAAATCATGGTTTTGGCCCATTTATTTCAAATGTGATGCAACTCATTTTATTTGAACAAAATCATGTGGACCATAGTTTCAGGATACAGAAAAGCTGGTTTTGTATAATGAGCCAAGAGGGTGTCAACATTAAAATCTCCATATTTTCAGATAACTGTAAGCCTTTCCACACACTGAAATACCAAGAGAATGGTAATATACTGAAAATATTATTCAGAGCACACAGAAAAATCATCAAAAATCATTGTGCATAAGATGAGACTTTCAGGGGAAAAAAATTGAGAACATACTTATTGAAAGATAAGCCCTTGTCTCTCAATCCTGACCCAAGAAAAGACATATTGACTGCTCTTTAGAGCAGTATTCCAGATACCACAGCATTAAGAAACGTTTGCAGATTGCTAGTCTTAATCTAGGAAGATCATGGGAAACAAAATAGGTTAGATGTTCTTTGTACCAAATCCTGGAGAATTTGTACACAATATTATATGGATTTATGGTCACTGTTCTTTAGAATAGATATGACAGAGCTAGAAAAGATCCAGACGGGTAGTAAAGTCACCAAAATAGGCTGCAGGGCTTCCAGATGAGAAAAAAAAGCATTCTCCAACCTGGAATGGTAACAGTAAAGAATATACATCTCAGCAATCATCACAATGTTTAAATTATAAATTTAGTGTACCTAGTTTATTTATTTATTGTCTGTCTTTTCCACCAAATCATATGCTCATGAGGTCAGGGTTGCTGTCTTTTATTTTTTAACTTTTTTTTTTTTTTGAAATATAGATGTACAGAAAAGGGCATATATCATAAATATACAGTTTGATTATTTTCCACAAAATGAACGTGTATAACCACAACTCAGATCAGGAAACAGAACATGAGCAGCCCCCAGAAGCCCCTTTGCTCCTTCCAGTCATTCTTCCACCAAGGGCAAGCACTCTGCTGACTTCTAACAGCAAAAACCACTAGCCTGCTGCAACTTGATGTGGATGGAATCGACATGTGTAATATTCTGTGCTGATCTTCTTTTGCCCCACATTGTGTTTGTGAAGTTAACCTATATTGTGTGTAATCATAGATCAATCATCTCATTGCTGTGTAATATTCTGTTGAGTGTATGTCCCAAAGTATTTATCCATCATATTGTTCCTGGGCATTTCCCAGATCTGGCGATTATAAACAGTGCCACTATGAGCATGTGAACAAGTGTACAGATTTATATTGGGTGGAATTGCTGAATCATGGTATATGTATGTTCATGCTGCCAAACAGTTTTCCAAAGTAACTGTACCAATTTACACTCTCACCAGCAGTGTAAAAGGGTTCCAGGTGCTCACACCTATTTCAACACTGGTTTTGTCAGTCAGTGTAGCCATTTGGGTGTGAATCATGGTATACCACTGTGGTTTTAACTTGCATTTCCCTGATGCATAGCATTTAACATCATGCCTGTGTTTTTTATATTAGAGCTCTTTCAATACAAGTGACAGTGGATGGAACAGAAACCCAATTCACGTTGCCTTAAGTGAAAAAGGAACTTCAGTGGCTCTTATAGATACTAGGAGGGCTGGAGTATTTCAAACAATCAAAAAAAGTGTTGCTGGGCCTTGGGATGGAGGCTTCTTCCCCCTGCTGGGTGGGCCTCTCAGCAGCCTCATGTCATCTGCACAGCTTCCTCCTCTCAGTCCCAGAGGCATGAGGGGTGGCCCAAAGGGACCACGTACTGTGTGCAAGGTGCTGATGGTGCCATGGTAAGGTGGGCCAGGTGCTGTGAACAGGTGGGGTTTGTCTCCAGAAGATGGGAGATGAGAAAGCTCACTGGACAAAGAAAAAGAGTCCTCTGACAGTCCACCGTGGCTTGGAATGAGTCAGTCCAAGCTTATCAAGCTGTGTTGACCATGAATAGTGTGAACCTGAAGTACTTTTACAGAGGGTTATTCTAGGAAAACAAAGCCGTTTTAGGACAGCAACAGATTTTCTTTTCTTCTGCCCTCATTTCCCCTAATTCAAGAGATAGTCCGTGGTGAAATATGAATGCTTATATGATGTTTTGCCAATTCATGGATGATCTGAAGAGAAATGAATAAATGAAAGCACAGTGTTTGCTACTATCCCATTAACTGTTTTGAGTTTTAAGTGAAGCCCATAATAAGCTGGTTCTTCCCTCCTGCCTGGGCCAATAATGAAGGCCAGTGGTGGTTAGTGCTTGGCGGAGCTGGTCTATGTGGTCTGTGGCGAGACTACAAGGCGAGCGTTATTCTAGGACCCAAATAAAAACTCTGCATTTTTTCTTAAAATTCTTTAAAGAAATGAGAGCCACTTATTAAAATAATCAAGCTTGATACTTAAGCTGGTGGCAGCACATAAAGGGGAAATATAGAGAAGCGAGAATCTCGGTGAACTTTGCTGCCTTTTCACTAAACTCAAATGCAAAGTGGGATCCTGGATGTGAATCCTGGAATAGAAAAAGGACATTAAATAAAAATTAAGGAAATTTGAATAAAGTGTGGACTATAGTTATAATAATGATGCAGCAGTATCGGTTGATTAATTATAACAAGTGTGCCACACTGATGTAAGATGTTAACAATAGGGGAAACTGGGTGTGGGGTGTTATAGGAACACTGTACTATCTTAGCAGTTTTTCTGTCAGTATAAAACTGTTCTAAAAAATAGTTTATTCAGGGAAAAAATAGGTAAGGGCCTTGAAAGGAGCCCGTGCAAGGAGGGCCCCTGAAGCTTTAGCTTTATTAGTTTCCGAGTAAAACCATCTCTCATCTCCCTCCATTCTAAGCAGCACTTCAGCAGGAATGCAGATAACCTAAAATTTGCTTTGGGAAACCCTACGTGAACAGGTGACCAGCTCAGGCCACTGCTTCTACTCCTGGCTCTGGGACCTTGGTGCAGCACTGCATGTCTCTGAACCTTGTCTTTCCTATTTTTTTTTAAATGGGCATAATTTTATGTTCCTGCCTCATGAAGGTGTGGTTTCAAAGCTAGAGCTACTGTGCAAATAGAATAAATTATTATTGTCCTTTGGACTGTTTTACATAGCTTTTCATCCCCACTTGGGTTTTAATTCTCTTGCTTAGTATTTGTTTTATTTTATTTTTCTTAACCATCAGCTCTTGATGCAATACAAAATTTCAGACATTTAAAATTTCATTTATGAGGTCGGCCCCGTGGCTCACTCGGGAGAGTGCAGCGCTGGGAGCGCAGCGGCACTGGA